>NW_020837960.1:6729507-6973831 GCF_003676395.1 Aethalodelphis obliquidens
TTTTTTAATATACATTTTAGCACTTGTTATCATTGGTGGATTTCTTTTTTGGTCTGGTTGTTCTCTTCTTTCTTCCTTTTTTCTTTTTGTTTGTATTACTTCCTAATATTTAATATTTAAACATTTTTTATTTTAATAACTTTATTTATTTTTATTTTATTTTTTTTCTTCTTTCTTTCTTTTTTTTCTCCCTTTTCTTCTGAGCCGTGTGGCTGAACCCTGAGGCACAGCTGTCAGGCCTGTGCCTTGGAAGTGGGAGAGCCTAGTTCAAGATATTGGTCCACAAGAGACCACCCAGCTCCACATAATATCAAATGATGAAGCTCTCCCAGAGATCTCCATCTTAATGCTAAGACCCAGTTCTGCTGAACGACCAGCAAGCTAGAGTGCTTGATACACTATGCCAAACAACTAACAAGACAGGAACACAACCCCACCCATTGGTAGAGAGGCTGCCTAAAATCATAATAAGGTCACAGACACCCCAAAATACACCACCAGACGTGGTCCTGCCCACCAGAAATACAAGATCCAGCCTCATCCACTAGAACACAGGCAATAGTCCCCTCCACCAGGAAGCCTGAAAAACCCAGTGAACCAACATCAACCATTGGGGGCAGACACCAAAAACAAAGGGACCTACAGCCTGTGAAAAGGAGACCCAAGCACACTAAGTTAAACAAAATGAGAAGGCAGAGAAATATGCAGCAGATGAAGGAGCAAGGTAAAAAACCCACCAGATTAAACAAATGAAAAGGAAATAGGCAATGTACCTGAGAAAGAATTCAGAGTAACAATACAAAAGATGATACAAAATCTTGGAAATAGAATGGAGAAAATACAAGAAATGTTTAACAAGGACCTAGAAGAACTAAAGAGTAAAGAAACAATAATGAACAACAAAATAAATTAAATTAAAAATTCTCTAGAAGGCATCAATAGCAGAATAACTGAGGAGAAGAGCAGATAAATGACTGGGAAGATAAAATAGTGGAAATAACTGCTGCAGAGCAGAATAAAGAAAAAAAGAATTGAGGACAGTCTTAGAGACGTCTGGGACAACATTAAACACAGCAGCATTTGAATTATAGGGGTCCCAGAAGAAGAAGAGTAAAAGAAAGGAACTGAGAAAATATTTGAAGAGGTTATAGTTGAAAAATTTCTTAACATGGGAAAGGAAGTAGTCAATCAAGTCCAGGAAGCACAGAGAGTCCCATAAAGCATAAACACGCCAAGACACATATTAATCAAACTGTCAAAAATTAAATACAAAGAAAACATATTAAAAGCAGCAAGGGAAAAACAACAAATAACACACAAGGGAATCCCCATAAGGTTAACAGCTGATCTTTCAGCAGAAACTCTGCAAGGCAGAAGGGAGTGGCAAGACATATTTAAAGTGATGAAAGGGAATAAACTAAAACCCAGACTACTCTACCTACCAAGGATATCATTCAGATCGACAGAGAAATTAAACCTTTACTGACAAGGAAAAACTAACAGAATTCAGCACCTCCAAACCAGCTTTACAACTAATGCTAAATGAAATTCTTTAGGCAGAAACACAAGAGAAGAAAAGACCTACAATAACAAACCCAAAACAATTAAGAAAATAGGAACATACATATCAAAAATTACCTTAAATGCAAATGCATTAAATGCTCCCACCAAGAGACGTAGACTGGCTGAATGTATACAAAACAAGACCCATATATATGCTGTCTACAAGAGTTCCACTTCAGACCTAGGGACACATAGAGACTGAAAGTGAGAGGATGGAAAAATATATTCCATGCAAATGAAAATCAAAAGAAAGCTGGAGTAGCAATACTCATATCAGAAAAAATAGACTTTAAAATAAAGACTATTACAAGAGACAAAGAAGGACACTACATAATGATCAAGGGATCAATCCAAGAAGAAGATATAACATGTAAATATTTATGCACCCAACATAGCAGGACCTCAATACATAAGGCAAATACTAATAACCATAAAAGGGAAAATCCACAGTATCACAAACATAGTAGGGCACTTTAACACCCCACTTTCAGCAATGGACAGATCATCCAAAATGAAACAAATTAAGGAAACACAAGCATTAAATGATGCATTAAACAAGATGGACTTAAATGATATTAATAGGACATTCCATCCAAAAGCAACAGAATACACTTTCTTCTCAAGTGCTCATGAAACATTCTCCAGGGTAGATCATATCTTGGGTCACTAATCAAGCCTTGGTAAATTTAAGAAAACTGAAATCATATCAAGTATCTTTTATGACCACAGTGTTATGAGAGTAGATATCAATTACAGGAAAAATCTGTAAAAAATACAAAAACATGGAGGCTAAACAATACACTGCTTAATAACCAAGAGATAACTGAAGAAATCAAAGAGGAAATCAAAAGATACCTAGAAACAAATGAAAATGCATACACAATGACCCAAATCCTATGGGATACATCAAAAGCAGGTCTAAGAGGGAAGTTTACAGCAATACAATCCTACCTCAAGAAAAAAGAAACATCTCAAATAAACAACCTAACCTTACACCTAAAGCAATTAGATAAAAAAGAAGACCCCCCCCAAAGTTAGCAGAAGGAAAGAAATCACAAATATCAAATCAGAAATAAATGAAAAAGAAATGAAAGTAAGGATAGCAAAGATCAATAAAATCAAAGCTGGTTCTTTGAGAAGATAAACAAAATTGATAAACCATTAGCCAGACTCATCAAGAAAAAAAAGTTGGAAGACTCACAGCAGTAGAACTAGAAATGAAAAAGGGGAAGTAACAAATGACACTGCACAAATACAAAGGATCATGAGAGATTACTACAAGCTACTATATGCCAATAAAAGGGGCAACCAGGAAGAAATGGACAAATTCTTAGAAAAGCAAAACTTTCCAAGACTGAACCAGGATTAAATAGAATATATAAAGAAAACAACCACAAGCACTGAAATTCAGACTGTGATTAAAAATCTTCCAACAAACAAAACCCAGGACCAGATGGTTTCACAGGCGAATTCTATCAAACATATAGAGAAAAGCTAACACCTATCCTCCTCAAACTCTTCCAAAATATAACAGAAGAAGGAACACTCCCAAACTCATTCTATGAAGCCAACATCACCCTGATACCAAAACCAGAGAAAGATGTCACAAAGAAAGAAAACTACAGGCCAATATTACTGATGAACATAGATGCAATAATCCTCAACAAAATACCAGCAAACAGAATCCAAAAGTACATTAAAAGGACCATACACCATGATCAAGTGGGGTTTATACCAGGAATGCAAGGATTCTTTAATAAATGCAAATCAATCAACATGATACACCATATTAACAAACTGAAGGAGAAAAAACATATGAGCATCTCAGTAGATGCATAAAAAGCTTTTGACAAAATTCAACACCCATTTATGACAAAAACCCTCCAGAAAGTAAGCATAAAGGGAACTTACCATAACTTAATAAAGGACATATATGACAAATGCACAGCAAACAACATCCTCAATGGTGAAAAACTGAAACCATTTCTTCTAAGATCAGGAACAAGACAAGGGAGTCCACTCTCACACTATTATTCAAAATACTTTTGGAAGTTTTAGCCACAGCAATCAGAGAAGAAAAAGAAATAAAAGTAATCTAAATTGGAAAAGAAGTAAAGCTGTCACTGTTTGCAGATGACCTGATTCTATACATAGAGAATCCTAAAGATGCTACCAGAAAACTACTAGAGCTAATCGATGATTTTGCAAAGTAGCAGGATACAAGATTAATGTACAGAAATCTCTTGCATTCCTATACACTAATGGTGAAAATCTGAAAGAGAAATTAAGGAAACACTTCCACTTACCATTGCATCAAAAAGAATAAAATACCTAGGAATAAACCTACCTAAAGAGACAAAAATCTTGTATGCAAAAAACTATAAGACACTGATGAAAGAAATTAAAGAAGATATACCACGTTCTTGGATTGGAAGAATCAACATTGTGAAAACGACTATACTACCTAAAGCAATGTACAGTATCAGTGCAATGCCTATCAAATTACCAATTGCATTTTTTACATAACTAGAAAAAAAATCTTAAAATTTATATGGAGACACAAAAGACCCCAATTAGCCAAAGCTGTCTTGAGGGAAAAAAACAGAGCTGGAGGAATCAGACTCCCTACTTCAGACTATACTACTAAGCTATAGTTATCAAGACAGTATGGTACTAGCACAAAAATAGAAATATAGATCAATGGAACAGGATAGAAAGGCCAGACATAAATCCATGTACATATGGTCACCTTATCTTTGATAAAGGAGGCAAGAATATACAATGGAGAAAATACAGCCTCTTCAGTAAGTGGTGCTGGGAAAACTGGACAGCTACATGTAAAAGAATGAAATTAGAACACTGCCTAACACCATACCAGTTTATAACACAAAAATAAACTCAAAATGGATTAAAGACCTAAATGTAAGAGCAGAAACTATAAAATTCTTAGAGGAAAACTTAGGGAGAACACTCTATAACATAAATCACAGCAAGATCCTTTTTGACCCACCTCCTGGAGAAATGGAAATGAAAACAAAAATAAACAAATGAGACCTATTGAAACATAAAAGCTTTTTCACAGCAAAGGAAACCATAAACAAGATGAAAAGACAACCCTAGATCTGGAGAAAATATTTTCAAATGAAGCAACTGACAAAGGATTAATCTCCAAAATTTACAAGCAGCTCATGCAGCTCAATATCAAAAATACCAATCAACCCAATCCAAAAATGGGCAGAAGAACTAAATAGACATTTTTCCAAAGAAGATATACAGATTGCCAGCAAACACATGAAAAGATACTCAACATCACAAATAATTAGAGAAATGCAAATCAGAACTACAATGAGGTATCACCTCACACCATTCAGAATGACCATCATCAAAAAATCTACAAACAATAAATGCTGGGGTGGGTGTAGAGAAAAGGGAACCCTCCTGCACTGTTGGTGGGAATGTAAATTGATAGAGCTACTATGGAGAACAGTATGGAGGTTCCTTAAAAACTAAAAATAGAACTACCATATGACCCAGCAGCCTCACTACTGGGCCTATACCCCGAGAAAACTATAATTCAAAAAGAGTCATGTACCACAATGTTCATTGCAGTTCTATTTACAAGAGCCAGGATATGGAAGCAACCTGAGTATCCATTGACAGATGAATGGATAAAGAAGATGTGGCACATATATGCATTGGAATATTACTCCGCCATAAAAAGAAACAAAATTGAGTTATTTGTAGTGAGGTGGATTGACCTAGAGACTGTCATACTGAGTGACATAAGTCAGAAAGAGAAAAATAAATACTGTATGCTAACATGTATATATGGAATCTAAAACAAACAAACAAACAAAATGGTTCTGAAGAAATAGGATCAGGAGAGGAATAAAGACACAGAAGTAGAGAATGGACTTGAGGACTGTGGGAGGGAGAATGGTAAGCTGGTACGAAGTGAGAGATTGGCATTGACTTATATATACTACCAAATGTAAAACAGATAGGTAGTGGGAAAGAGCCGCCCAGCACAGGGAGATCAGCTCGGTACTTTGTGACCACTTAGAGGGGTGGGAGGGAGGGAGACATAAGAGGGAAGAGATATGGGAACATATGTATATGTACAGCTGATTCACTTTGTTATGAAGCAGAAACTAACACACCATTGTAAAGCAATTATACTCCAATAAAGATGTAAAAAAAAATAGAAAAGAAAAACGAATGGGAAATAATTATTAGATTTAGGAAAGAGGTGATTATTAAGATTTCATGAAAGTATTTTTTATAAAAGAGTGGAGATAAAAGTTTATTGGATTGGTTCCAAAAAGAAGAAGAGAAAAGGGATTGGAAATAGTTCCTATAGTCAACATGTTATAAAATTTAATTATAAAGAAGAGCAGCGGTGATAAATGGAAAGGGATGTTAAATCAGACGATGTTTTCCTTATAATATTAAGAATAAAAGAGCATATTTGTATTTTTGATGAGGCTGATATAATAAGAAGAGAAAAATTGATACAGGAGAGCAACAGATAGGTTACTGAAGTTAGTGACGCTAAGTAGGTGAGAAGAACTGGAATCTAGTTCAGAAGTGGAAGGCTGGCCCTAGATTGGGGCCAGACTGTTCTTCCACAACAATAGAAAAGAAGGCAGGGTGAATGGTCACAGAAGGTGACATGTGGGTTGATTTGGTGAGAGACAGTCATGGAAATTTTCTAGTTTTTGCTTTAATTTTTTAATCAAATAGGAAAAAGCACTATAGACTGGATAGGTGAGAGAAGTTGGAAGTTTAAGTAGAAAAGAGAAAGCATGAAATAACCTTGTATACGGTGGGGGAGAGATTGAATGTAATAGAAAGATGTGGTGTGAAAGCTGGCTATTAAGGCTGATGTTCTTATCAGTCTCAATTTTTTTTCTTCAAGTTTGCTGTCTTGGTGGGTTTGGCGGATTGTTGAATTCAGGCAAAAATACAAAGAGTAAGTTAAATGGAAAGATGGCTGGTAATGTCAACAAAGTGAGATCCTTGATGCTGATAATTTGAAGAGTTTGCAATTATTGGTCATGGCAGGTTTATGGCTATGACCAAAGGAGATAGAATACAGGACAGTGTTTCTAGAGGAGTGGTCAAATAACTAAAGATCAGGTTTCAGTTGATCATAAACATGGAGTTGAAATCAAGAAGAATTCTATCCTGTTGAGATTATACTTTTCTAGGTAATCAATCAGTCATGCTCTGCAGCAACTATTTGAAATTGTTTCCTAAATTATTTCCTTAGATATACTTTTTTCCTCTCAAGATATATCCTAGAATACATCAAGTAATTTTTTTTAATACATTTCCCCTTTCTTTCTGAGATGCAGATATAAACCACAGTTATTGCCTCAGGTGTGCCCTTTCAACTGTGTCCTAATAACATACCTTGGGATTCCTAATAGTGGAACAAGATGCCCCAAACGAACTTGGAAGAGGCTTTGAACCGTAACTGGCAGAGGCCTCTTCAATTTAGACTACTTAGATGACTCTCTGATGTTGAATGATGGAATCCAGCCCCACCTCCATGTCCCAGCAAAGACTGCCTGACCAGAGCTGTTCTACTCTCCAGTGAAATCTAGAGAAACAATTACCTCAAATATCATGCATCAAGTTAAGAAGAGGGGTGGAGAGGCCAACGCATTGTTTTTCTGAGTCTTTATCAGTCTCAACAGATTTTAATTTTTTTTTCCCTAGACACTATTTTCTAGATTCTGAAGAGACAACATCTTTTGGATATAGATTCATACCTGTTCTTCCCTAGCTGCCCAGGAGACCCAAAAGCCCAAGTTGGTTCTGGCACAGCTCCTGAAAAGGGGTATGTGACTTATGCTTAACAAGAGTTCAGTTTCCTAATCTCAAGGTTGAGGGGAAGTGAAAGTTTCCACAGAAAGCTACCGCAGGTTAAGGTTGAGTTGACCTGAAGTTATTTGTATGATGACTATGAGCTGAGGGCTCATCTTTGAGCCTTACTGAGACACTTAAAAGCAGGAAAAGTGAGGAAGAATCTGTCCCCTTTCTTTCCTTCCTGCTTCAGTGTTTCCCTACCCTACCTCAGAAATAAGCTTAGCACAAAATCGTCTCCATTTTTCTTAAACAAGGAAGAAGAAACTTTAACAAAGAGGGAGTTTCTTCGCTTTGTCTGAATTCACCATAACTTTATCCAGAGCCTGGAACTTTTAACTCCAGCTTGAGGATGCTGGCTGGAGAGGCCAGGCTCTTCCCAAGTCCTTACATTTCTTTATTAAAGCTCTCAAGATTTTACAGACACACAGCAGATTATTTTGGTTCATCAAACCTTTTGATGATTCCCTTTCTTTACTTACAAGGGAATGCAGGATCTCATCTCTAGAAGGTTCCATAGATTCCCTTCTGGACATTCTTCATCCTCTATAGTCCATCTTTTTGGGATTTGCGTGAGAGTTTTCCTCTCCATGGGTGAGCCATGCTGGATGAGCGTCAGCTTTTTCATTGCCTGGCATAATGCAACTCCTCCTAAAAATATCAGCTTATGCTTAGTTACTATAGAAAGCTTTCTAAGACAGGTGAGTTTTCCTTGCTCTACAGTGTCAGAATCTCTTCTACTTACCTCCACTCTCTTAGCTCTCTTCATCCTTGTTGTAATTGATTGTGAAATATCATTTCTGCCACTGTATCTAAGTGATCATGACAGCAACAGGAGTCTCGGTCTTCCTGACTGCAGTATTTCCTATGCTTAGCACACTATTCCTGATACATAGTTCTCACACTAAAAAATGTTGAATAAATGAATTAAATAGATCAATAAATAACTGATTCTGCTTGTTTATTTTATGAGGACTTCTTACACCTGAACTGCTGAATTTGGTGTCTAGCTTTTCCTGCCCAACTTTTACTGAGACTACTCTCATGATTATTGCTGAAGATTTGTACTCCTCACAGGGGCATTTAGTGAGATGATTCTTTTATATTTTATTGCACTGTGATTCAATCG
This sequence comes from Aethalodelphis obliquidens, assembly GCF_003676395.1. NCBI lineage: Eukaryota > Metazoa > Chordata > Mammalia > Artiodactyla > Delphinidae > Aethalodelphis > Aethalodelphis obliquidens. The sequence continues at coordinate 6,738,071 of NW_020837960.1, forward strand.
CTTCATCCTATGTTTCAAACATAAGCTCTAGGAAGATATGTAAGTTTAGCCATAATTTTACTTCATTCTTTAATTCTTGTGACTTTTATTTCTAATTGCCAAATCAAGTTTTCTATAATTTCTATAATTTATAAGTCTAATCATGATATCTTTCTAACAGCTAGGAATGATATTTCAAACTCTAATATTTAGCTACAAATACATATACAAATAAGTGTCTATTTTTTTTTAAAACAGTTCAGCCAAAATTTTCATCACCTTTTTCTCCAACTATGGAAATCTGATCTTTTCTTTGACACCACTCTCTTCTTTTTGAGACATTTTCTGATCCCCATACCACACTATCACCATGTTCTACTCCACTCTGGATCAGTTGCCAAATTTACCAATTATGTTAGTGTTTCAGTGACTGATACTCTTTACTGCACCCTAAGCTCTTTGAGGTCAGCGACCACGTGGTTTTCATCTTTGTGTCCTATACAATGCTTGACATAATGTCTTGTACATCTCTCATTTATGACAAGATTTTGCTATGTGGCTGACTGTCTTATCTATTATGAGCTTTGATAGTACTCAAAGCTTGCATAAAACTATAAAAAAATTAATTTTATGTATTTAATAGGGAAAATAAAAGGAGTTTCACCTTAATTTTTTTTCTAGAGTTCAAGATTTGAAATACCATGTCAATTCACCAAAGAAACAATGAACCAGAATAGAGTACATTATTTCTAAAACAATGTAATGTACTTACAGGCCTGTAATTTCAATAATGTGGTTTCAAATTATCTCTATATAAACTTTTCATATAAAATATACTTCATGTAAAAGCTTTAATTCATGTAAAAGCTCAGGTCATGTAAAAGTTCTCTTCATTCAAACTAATATATTTTTAAATGTTTTAGTGGAAAAGTAACACTTTATAAAAGGTTGTCAACAAAAACATATAATTTTGCTCCCCAGAATTAATGACGTAGCTAGAACAGCAATAAGAATGATAAGTGAAGCACACAGTTTGAAACACTGGGAATCAAATCGCAGGATACACCTTTTGAAGAGTGGCCTGGTGGGGAGCAATAAATGATAGATGGTTATTTTGAGTGTAGTGTTTGCCAAGCATCTGGCCATTTAGGACACTTCAGTATCTAATTTACTTTCATTATACTGAACATATTTTATTTGACAATGTTTGAAATTATAAATATTCTTTTCTAAATTTGAGGATTATTTCTTTTTGAAATAAAAATAATAAATGAATAGTGTGTTATGTTTATTATTCACTTTATTATAAGGGTTAGTATGTGTTAATAAAATCATAGAACACTTTATTCTTTTTTAACACATAAGAAAAACTCTCACAGAAAGTTATTTTTAATCATTAATATTTTTAGCAATTGGAGCCCCCAATCTTATTGCCTTCAGATATTTGTCTCAAAACCAAAAATGCAACAAAAACCTGAAGGCTTTGTAATTGTTGCTTTACTAAACTATATTACCAGTTATAGAACACTAAAATTTGAAATGCTTAGCAATTCCAGAAGCACCATTATCATTGAAAGAAACTCAAAGATGTACTCTTAACTTTCCATACTTTCCTAAAAATGTTTTCAAAAGAATCATTTTCCAAACACAGCTTCCTACATATCACTGTATCAAACACAATACTAAGTGTCCTAACAAATTGGAGAAACAAAAATGTAAGCAGGTTTAACAGGCATGCCATGAAAAACACTGTGGAAATGTTTTATATGACAAAGCATATAGAATATCCCATTGTCTTTCTAATGATCTATGCATTTATCTTAACAAAGATATCATCATTATAAACATTTTGAAAACTTCCTTTAAGACTGTATTCCAAGCTAATGTAGCAAGTCCCATAAGAATCTCTCCCAATACTTTTTAGAACAATCTCTTTTGAGATTAATGCCCATATTACTTACCTAGAACAAAATATAATTTAGAGTACATTCTAAGTTATAGAATATAGTTTAAAAGCCCCAAGTTGAAAACTGTGAAAATAATAGCAAAGAGTTTTAAAAATTTTATATTGTTTATTTGTATCCTTATTAGAGAAATCTAATTGGCAGTAAAATGTGTAATAGTCTGAAATTAAGAAATGAGTTAAGGCAAAAGCTTAAGATAAAATGCACATCATCAAAATATATTCATGGATGTAAGTCCTGGTTGTGAATGTCCTACTTTCTAAATTTAGTTAAAATAAATTTAATAATGTGTCTCTCATCTTCAATGTAGTAGCTTCTGCATCTGAATAAATCATTTCTGTATAGATAACTGTTATTCCTTATGAATACATGTATTTGATGCAATAAATATGTATTGAGTGTCCATATGTGAACAACTGGTTGGGATATATTTCAAATATTTGGACTTAATTTTTACTATGTGGTGTAGATTAACAGAATTAACCATAATAGGATATAAATCATCTAAATGTTATAAGGAATAAATACAAAAAACTTGTGATAATCAGAAGAAAATGTGAATTTTGACAAGATGTAAAAAATTAGAGGCATATACACAGATGTGGCATTTGAGTTGAACTTTGAATGATGAGTAGTTTGAAAGGAAGCAGCAGAAGAAGAGCACTGGAGCACCAAGAATGACAGGAGTCAAAAGTGAGAGGGTTTCGTGGCCATGTAAGATGGTGAGATGGTGGGAAATGAGACAATATATTGACTCCTCATTTAAGTAGGTTTTGGGATCATGTTAAAAAATTACCCTACAGAATATATTTTAATGTGGAGTTCCCAAATGTTTTTGAACAAGAAAGATATTCTTTGAAAGAGAGATGAGCAGATATGTTTTAATTAGGGCTTCAACTAGTAGGAGAAGTTTTTGGTGAAATGTTTGAAGCAGGAAGATCAATCATTGGCTTTATCAGTTTGCTTTATTTGTTAATTTTTAGAGAGCCTAGTCAGGATCTCTTTGAAAAATTGATAATTCTACTTTAGAAGACAACGTGTACACCAGCATACAGTCATACATTTAGATGGAAATAGTTCTTTGATATATATATGTGTATATATTCATGTAACGATTTAGCCAAAGAAAGATAAAATACTCTAATTTTGTTTTACTAGTTTTATGAACTCTTCCTTGGGTTGTAGAAGTTTGTCATTCTCAGTGACATCTGTTTTAGTTTTTTTTTTTTTAAACCCTCTATCACTTCTCTGGTGAAATAAAGACAAAAATCAGGACAAAAAGTATTTAATTTGGCAGCAGATATATTTCCTCACATTGTTCACAGATGGGATGCAAACAGCAACAGGAAAACTAATCCGTAGTTCGGTGAGAAAGTCATATACATTTAAGAATTCTCTTGTGTTTTCTTAGATTGGCATCAGAACTTCTTTTTGAATGTTTATGGCTTTGAATTAATCTTGATTTTTGAAAACTCAAATTTAATGATGTAATTCATTTTTAGTTCAAAATTAGAAATTTGAATGGATATACTGTACAGTATCAGTGTCTTTAATTTTAAAGGAAATAATATTCCTTGATTTTATTTTGATGGACATAAAATATTGAGATTATTTAACTGTCATCAAACCATTTTACTAATTCCAAGTTGGAATAATGGTGATAGCAGTCTGTCTCTTCCTCCTACCTTTCATATGAAAGATCACCTAACTTGGTTACAGTTCTGTCAACCACCTCAATTCTTTCCTGCATGCTAATTTCCATCTGGAATGTTAATTATTTCAGAAGGATGAGGAAGATCTTAGTAAAGAAAAATATTTGACAAATTGGGACAGTAATAGTGTTACTATAACTTGTGGTTTTCCCTTAACTCTCCTCTTCCTCACTTCTTTTAAGACTTTTCTTGATGGCTTTGGCCAGTTGTACATGTCAGTGCTATTCTCTTTCCAGCATTTCCAATACAGTAAATGGGGACAACACCACTCTTCTCTCTTTACTTCCTCTTTCACCAACTTACACATGAGCACACACACACCACACAGACACCATCGTGGAAGTTAAAAGGGACTTTATAAAAAAAGTAATGAGGTTGTGTGGAGTGTCCACAGAACTTTTGTGTATGTTGATTGGAGACTGGACAGTTTCTTAGCAACAACGGGCACGACAGTGTATATGGATTGAGATAGAGGTGAAAGAAGGGGTCATTTCAAGTCCTTTTCTTAAAGTAGGGTGCAAATTTGTCAGCTGAGAGTAACGGTGGGAGCAGAGATGGTGAGGGATAAAAGAGATGATAAAGTGCAAAATCAATTTCTAGGAAAGCAGAGAGACTGAAAGGAAATGGGAATGAAAAGATGATTGTTAGGGAGAATTGAAGCCCCATTTGAGGTATAGACCTCAATGTATATAATTTTTTTTTTTTTCGCGGTATGCGGGCCTCTTACTGTTGTGGCCTCTCCCGTTGCAGAGCACAGGCTCCAGACGCTCAGGCTCAGCAGCCATGGCTCACGGGCCCAGCCGCTCCGCGACATGTGGGATCTTCCCAGACCGGGGCACGAACCTGTATCCCCTGCATCGGCAGGCGGACTCTCAACCACTGCGCCACCAGGAAGCCCAAGATAAAGCTTCTTTATTTTTTATCTAAGAAGGCTTATTACTTTCTCTAGCTTCTTTACACTACATAATTAAATTCGGTCAAAAAAGCACAATGGTAGATACATGGTAGCAAGAAAAGGCCTGTAAATATGGCATGATACTTCTTCTTTATATATTTATTTCCCTCCATATCACCCTTAGTGGCACCAAATGTATTCATTTCCATGTGAAGCAATTAGAAATCAGATTTGGTAGATAATGTAAAATAATAAGGTTGTAACAATAGCAGTGGAACATGTACGTAAAGATCGAACTATTGTGTACTGTATATTGTGAATAAATGCCATCAAGTATTTCCTGGTATTTATAAGTAAATAAAAATGGTTTGAAGATCTTTACATTTGTCTTCATATTTCATATTTAACACATCATTTCAAGGCAAAGACTGAGGCATGCATAGGTAGTAACTTCCAAAATGAAAAAGTAACAATGCTTTTAATCACTAAGAAAACTTACTCTAATGCTAATATAAAAAATATGCTATCTAAACTTAAGAGTTGAAATGTTGGATCCTGTCCCAAAGTCCTAAAGAAAAGGTAAAAAGATTTAATATTGAACTTACTTGAAACACAAATGTAGTAGTTATCAAATTTCATGATTCTCCTTGTTAAAATAAATTTAATCTCTATCTGTTGAACTCCTCTATGGAGTTCTCTATGGAGTATGTGGTTTTCCTTTCATTTTTTTTCTCTCTCTATCACAATCCACGGTAACATGTCAGAGTGACTGCAATGCTAATGTATTAAATTACTAGAAATTATGAGATACATCAAACTTCTTTTGGGGAAATTTTACACAAAATATTATCTACAGTGATGTAATATACATAAGTAAGTCTATGCTTTAAACTAAGCAGAATTTATGGAATAATAAAGATTACTTACCTATCCAAGGGAATAATTGCTACATAGTGAGACTCTACCTCAAATAGATTTGTTGTTGGACTTTAAAATGGCCTCTGATCATGTTGTTTAATGCCAGCAAACAATAATGCTGCAAGAAAGGCTGACTGCCAGAAAAGGGCACTTTCAAAGTCACAAACATTTTCTTATCAGGACCATTACAAGAAAAATAAAGTGGTATTTCAACAAATTGTATATTTTAAAATTTTAAGTAGCAAGGCCAAAAGCAACGGCCATTCATTTGTGTTTGGTCATAAAAAGCATGAGGTCACTTGCCTATTATGAGTTACCATACACAGAAATAAAAGCAACACATATAGTATCAATTTACATTTTTAATCATCTCTTTAAATAGATAAGCATTAAATATAAATAGACTTGCACCAGAAGAAAACCTATAATTGATTGAATATTAAAAAGATTTAGAAGTAGTTATATCTTTATGATTGCCCTCAAATATTAACTTATTTTAGTAACTGAGTTACATGAATCACATGCAATTTTCATGGCAGCCTAGAACTGCTGCAGTTTTCTCTCAATCTGGGACACTGAAAAACTAGCAGCTTTGGGTGTCATTCTCTTTTGGTTTTAGGAAGGGCCAGATGCAACAACTTATCCTTCACCTTAGAAGGGATACCCAACAAGCTTCAGACCACTAGACTCTTAGAAATTTGGGTGAGATGGTAGCCCCTTGAATTATGAGGGGGTTTTATTTTCTACCCTTTGACACACGAATGTCTTATCAATACATTTAAACTAATTGCTACTTAGTACTCACCAACCCAATTAGCATAATATAATGGACCACCACAATATCTTGTGGAAAGGAAAGACAACCAAGTTTCCTTTGCACTAAATTGTGACAGAGGGCTAGATAGTTGATATATACATGAGATAGGACAGATAAGTTGTATTACTGATTTGTCAGCTGAAAATAAAAAGTTTCTGTTACTAAAAGGTATACAAAAAAAAAAAAAGAAAGAAAAAGGAAAACGTGATCAATTGCTGCCTACAATGTACCCAGGGTATGTTAATTTGTTCAAGTAATAGAGCCATCTGGAATGGCGAATGCAATTTGAATCACCACATGATTAAGTTTACCATACTCTTCTGTCATTCTTCAAGATCCACATGTTTTCTGTGCAAGCCAAATTGGCAAGTTGAGTGGAGATGTGGTGGAAATCACCATCCTTGTATCTTTCAAGTCCTTGATGGTGACACTTATTTCTGCAATCCCTCCAGGAATGTGGCATCGATTTTGGTTAATATTTTGGTAGGTAAAGGCAGTTGTAGTTTTTTCCACTTGTTCTTTCCTACTAAAAGAGATCTAATTCCATAGGTCAGGGGGCCAAAGTGGGGATTCTGCCAGTTGCTGACCATTTTTTATTCCATTCATAGATTAAAGAAATGTAGTGGATGTGTTTGAAGAACCACTGGGATCACTCTGAGATGCATCTTATGTAAAACTGCATCAATCACTTGACCTCTTTAAGCCCCTACTCTGACTGGGGAACCATAGTGATGTTTTGAGGCTTCAGGAATTAGTGTTCGTTCAGAGCCAGTGTTCAGTAACTCCCCCCAAATCTGATTATTTTCCTCTAACCAATGCACAGTCAGCCTGGTACATGGCTCTAGGTCCTTTTGGGAAAGGCTGAAAGAAAGACTAATAGTATAAATTTTTACCAGTGTAATAGTTACTTTTCTCAAGGAGATCCAGCTGCCCCATATTAAAGGTGGTCTGAGTCTGTAAAGTAGCTCAAGTCTGGGGAACTCATTGAGAGGTTGTGACTGCTTCGGTTATTCAAATTAAACTTATGTTCACTAGATTTAGAACTTTGTACAAATCAAGTAAGAATTTAATAGACTGCCTACCTATTGATATTTATATTCTATAGACATTATGATCATCTGATCATTTCCATAGGTCTCTGTGAGTCAGACTATTCTGACAACTGACTTGTCTCTGCTGTGGGTTATGGCAGATGTGTTCACCTTATCTTTGCTGATGAAATGATGCCACTTGGCCCCTGATAACCTGGGATCTCATTATCCCCATTGCATTAGGAATCCAGGTTTGACAGTAACAGTTTTCACTCTAATTTCTGATCAACAGAGATAAGCAACCATAGGACACTTCAAGCATTCTAGGATTGCAAATGTATTTCTCAGAGTCATGGTAAAATGTGTGTCCTCTGGAACCTTGCAGATTGAGTGAACAGGACTTGCAAGATAAATCGACTGTAATATTCCAATTTCCTAAGTTTTTGGAGGCCTTCCTGTATAGTATAATAAGGGAGTTCTGGCACGTCAACATCATTTAGTGTAGGCTACCCTTGTGTCCATGTTACTGTAAACCAACTAACAAACATTTTGGAGCTGTTTTTAATCCTTCAGGCCAAAACACTGAATGCAGAATCTCTGACTGACTTACTCCAATTAGGAATTAGGATCACTTTTGAGGCAGAAGTTCTCAAAGACTTTGTATAGACAATCATTTCTGCAACCCTTATTATTAAGATCATCTCAAGATTTGGACCAGTAGCTTTAAATCTTAGAAGATTTCACAGCTACTGTTCTTTCACTTTTAATGATCTCACCACATCCTCCTAGGTTTCTTAAGGAAGTCATACAAATTCAAATTCAATTAGCAATTAATTGGGAAGCTTGAGTTGGATTTTATCAGCTTTCTAATCAAGGAGAAGAGTTACTTCTCCTCCCCAGGATTCTGGAAATTCTCCAACAATTCAGGACTATTGGTTGAGAGAATGTGCTAGTTAACTACAATGAATAAGAGAAACAACAATTTATATAAAAGAGTACTATTTTCCTAAGCCCATTTGGTTTAAGTATGTAGTTTCTGGAACACAAATTCTATGGCTATCTTTTATCTTTAAGCAGGAATTTATGCAAAACTATATTTTTCCAAAAATTATCTTTATCATACTTAGACTACTTCTCAACTTTATTTTGCTGACTTGTCAAGTAAATCTGTTGGTGTGTGTGTGTGTGTGTGTGTGTGTGTGTGTGTGTGAGCGTGCTTGTGTGCCATTTTTACTCTCCATACCTGGATAGTTTGACCTTATTTCTATTCTTATTATGTATCTGTCTCGACAATTATCTATCAGGGAGACAATTTCTGATTCATTTCTGAAGCTTTATCTAATAGCAGAGCAATAAATGGTTGAATTAGTACAAGGAAAAGGTGTGAGGTTACAACCATCATTCCTCTTGCTACTTTGTTTCTCTTTACAACTCTATATTATGTTACTCTTGCTGTTCCTTTCTTTCTCTTGGTTAAGTTTACCAAAATGTCTCTTGGATAAACATCATGAGCCATATAAGCTCTTTGTTTCATTGCCTTTAGTGGGCCAACATCTTTGTAATAAAACACAATTTTAGTTTTTATTGAACTATAATTGACTTACAATATTATATTAGTTTTATGTGAAAATATATTAGTTTTATGTGTATAACATATTGATTCAATATTTTTATAGATTACACACTCTACAAAGTTGTTATAATATTATTGACTATATTCCTTATCCTGTACATTACATCCCTGTGGCTTATTTATTTTATAACTGGTAGTTTGTATGACTTAATCTCTTTCACCTATTTTGCCTCCCCACTGCCTCTACTCTGGCAACCACTAGTTTGTTTTCTGTATCTGTGAGTCTGTTTCTGTTTTGTTCTATTTGTTTTTTTTTTAGATTCCAAATATAAGTGAAAACACACAGTATCTGTCTTTCTCTGTCTGACTTATTTCACTTATAATAATTCCCTCCAGGGCCATCCATGTTGTTGCAAATGGCAATATTTCATTCTTTTCTTTTTAATGGCTGAGTAATGTTCCATTGTGTGTATCTGTGCATGTGTATATATGTACACACACACATACCACATCTGCTTCACCCAAGAATTGGTTCCTGCCCTACAGAAAAGGGAAGATCAAATTTAATTCTAAGGGAGGAATCATATGGATATTCATTCTAAAGAAAGAGGTTATATGGAGCCTGAAGGATCAAGTAAGTTTTTTGCAGAAGAGAATTTATGATTAGTTTTAGGGGAAGACAAAAATTTATGTAGATGGAAATAGGAATGTGAAGGCTTGAAAGACATCTTTGTTAGAGAGAACAACATTAACAATGAGCTAGATGGGGGAAAAATGCAAGTTTTCATTTTAAAACTGTATGAAATTAAGTTTTATTTTAGAGAGGGTCTAGTTGAAAATTTAGAAAGTAGAATATATAAAAGAAATAGACAATGAAAAGTATTAAAATCCAGAATATAAATTTGAGATATTCTGTAATAACTAGTAGTAATAAAAAATCAAAAGAAATAACCAAAATACTACCTATATAAAATATGGCCTTTCCAAAAGCCATGTCATTTTAATAACTACTTAAACCAAAAAAAACTTATAAAATTCAATTAAATAAATCTTTCAAGAAAGAGAAAATATGTGTGGCCCAAAGTAATACCTTAATTAAAAATAAATAAAGTGTTTCCCAAGAATATATATTTTCTGGTATTCAAATAACAAACTATTAGAGTGGATTCTTATGTTTTCTTGTGAAATTCTATATATCTAAGTAGTAAAATTGTGTCATGGGTTAAATTTGTCATATCAGCCTAGGGAGTAATTAAAGGGTCGCTAGATTTTATTAGAAATACTAACTTGCTACTATAGGTGCTTAATGTATCCCAGTCATGGAAATCTCTTGATGGATTTGAAATTAACCCATGTCGCTAAGTAAAATGTCAAAAAACATCAGTGAGTTAAAATAAAATAGAAATAGCTGTTACTTAAGTATAGAGGATCCAAATGTAGTTAATCATAGCTTTGTGGCAAAAAGTAAAATAATTTAAGAAATTGACTGTAAATTGAAATGCAGGAACATGCCTCTATTCAACCTGATGATGGCCAACTGCATTAGCTGTAGACCCATGAAAAACATGAATATGATTTCACTCTAAACCTCTTGAACCCTCTCCTAAAATGCTATGTTTCTTTAAGATGAGCCTGACAGAATTTGACACTTACACAAAAGCCCTGTATGGTAGGCTTGTGCTAAGCATCACTGTGACATTAACAGATATTCTGGTTTTGGCAACTGTTTGAGATTTGTGGGTCTCCTTTGACATTTACAAAGACTCTGAGACTATTTCCGAAAAGGGCTGGAGCATTTCACTAGACATGTGATTTCTTCAAAACCCACTATCACATTAAAGGGTCTATTGAAACTCTGGATGGAAGTAACATGGTATTGGACGAGAAAAGTATTTATTTTCTTTGAAATAAGAAAGGTAAAAGTAAACAGACGGCTATCTACAAAAATCCAAATGAAGATAAAAAATAAAAACATTTCTTTAGTTGTTGTTTCTGTGACTGCTAAAGTTCCAAGATTCTCTTGTTTGTCTTAGTAGAATAGCACTCATCACATAGGACAATTTACGTGGCTCTTTGAGTATATTTACACTAATTTGTACATCTTTTCAGGACACAGTATTGTTTTTTTGGATTACAACTAGTTTAAATTACTGCAGGAATTTGTCTTATTTCAAGGGATGTCGAGTTTACCTTAAAAATCTTTGAACCTCCATGTTGGGTGAATCAAATTTAGGAAGTTTATGTGAGTAAAGAGATTTGGAAATACAGGTAGAAGTCTTGAGAGGATGTGAAAGTCAGTGAGGGCAGTAGGTTAGAATTTAGGCCACACTTTTACTTCCTTTAGCTTTGATTTTTTGATCTGTGATTTTGGTAACTAATAAGTACTGTAGAACATCTGCAAAGAAACAAGTCTTTTTTGTGTCAGAATTTGATAGGGTAAAGGAAGACTGCTTTTAACAGTGCTTAGAATTAGTGTTTTTTTAATTGAAATATAATTGATTTACAAAGTTGTGTTAATTTCTGTTATACAGCAAAGTGATTCAATTTTACATATACATATATATACATTTTTTATATTCTTTTCCATTATGGTTTTTCACAGGATGTTGAATAGAGTTCCCTGTGCTATACAGTAGGACCTTGCTCTTTATCCGTTCTATATTTAGTAGTTGGCATCTGCTAACCCCAAACTCCCATTCCATCCCTCCCTCAGCCCCCTCCCCCTTGGCAAGCACAAGTTTGCTATGTCTGTGAGTCTGTTTCTGTTTCATAGATAAGTTCATTTGTGTCATATTTTAGATTACACATGTAAGTGATATCATATGGTATTTGTCTTCTCAGAATTAGTATTGACAATTAAATACATACATATATATATATATATATATATATATATACATGTGTATGTATATATGAGCAACATGAATGATCAATGAAGTTTTTGCAGAAGATTATGTATAAGCTACATATGTGTTATACACATATATACATATGTGTGTATGTGAATGTGAACTGCAATAAAAGCTTAACAGGTATATATTTATAAAGGTGCTAATTTGGGGGTCTGTTGTTCTCTTTATAATACTCACTGCCCTCTTCCTAGTAGATACTGAGGCTATGAATACCTGGTATTTAGCAATGTTGCAGAGCCAGATCAGATGTTATTCCTGGCTCCCTCCATACCAAGGCCCCCGTCAAGCAGGTGTTATATAGGACTAGAATTATATCAGGTCCACCTAGTGACAAATTTAATCTATGCCAGGGATTTCAAAAGTTGGTAATGCATTCTAATTAATCTCTACTGGGTCAGATCCAGAGAAATCCCCAAATATATTATTTGATCAAAGGGAAAAAGACATAGCTCCAGCTTTAAAACTTTATCTCATCCATCATTACTGGATTGTCACGGAAATGTAGTTTTATAGTAAGTGACCAGAAAACAAACATGGAATAAGGGAAAGAAAACAGAGATTCCATTCTTCCATGTTACTTTACAAATGTTAAGTAAATTAAAACAAACAATTGCAAAAACGAACTACAAGGGTAGGGAGAAGTAAGTCTACTCTCTATCTTCCCCAAAGCATAAGTCCTACAATTATTGTTTACATTACTAATATATCAAAGCTCATATTTCTCTTGGATTCTTGACTGCCAATAAAACATCATATGTCACTGAGAATTAATGTTAATTGGGGGTGATATCACTCCCAAAGTTTAAGATGCCTAATTATTGAAATGAGACCCCCAGAAACCTATAACACATCTCATTTAAGTTAAGTGGTTTATATTACAATAATCTGAACAGTATAGGTCACACAGTTACCCTTTCTGATTAGGAGACCTCATAAATAGTAAATAGTAATTATATAAAAAGTTGTGGATACAGGACAGGGAGCTGTCACAAACTGTATTTAGCCAGATCTTGAGCTATGGAATTTTCTGAATAAATGCACTGTTTATAGTAAAATTTCTGAGCAAACCCACAGAAACTAAAAGAAAAACTAACACCATGAAAATATTACTTTTACAAACTAGCCCCTACAATATTTATGTGATAAAAACAATAACTGCAAGAAAATAATCAGGTTTCAAATGTTCAGGGATATGAAGACTACTTTTTGAACAGAATAAGCATTCTATTGCAAATGTTAAAATATTCATTACTTACCTGAAATATATGTTTAATCTTAAGGGTTGCCAGGATATTCAAATATAAATAAAATATTAAATTTCTTAATCACTTAAGAAAACATGGATATATTATTTGTGATTGGTTTTCAGAATCTAAGTATTAAAACCACATGAATTTCCATAAGTTAAAACATACAAGGATTAGGAATGTTGAATGGATCTTGTTATACCCTGGTTTCTCCCCAAAGTAATATTTTAATAAATTATTCTAAGAAACATTTTAATATAATTATGTAATTTTCACGTTAGGAAAAATACTACGAAAACTAGACCAAAAACAAGATGTGTTTTTGATGTTATGTGAAGTTTACTATAGTAAATTAAAAGGAAAACGCTTTCTGAAATGTAACATAAGTGCAAATAAGTTTGGGTAGGAAACTGTAAAACATAAAATTTCTCTCAGATAACAGTGGCTTTTCTGTCACAGTGGCATTTCACGTTAAAAGCTTCATCAGTCAATAAGAAGATAACAATATGTTGATTTTGACTTGTCATATACATATAGATTATGTGTATGACAAAGACACACACACACACACACACACACACACACACACACACTGCTCCTAGAAAAGAAAATGGTCAAATTCTCTAAGTCTTATAAAGATTTTGAGTGCAGATAGTAAAATAGCATTGATTCTTTTGTATTCACTTGCATACCCAGATATTTCTATCAATATTTGTTCCTATGTTATACTACGTGTAGTTGAGTTTCGCTTTTAAGGTTTCTGGCAGAGCATAGTAAATCTCTGAATATGTCTCGTTAGAACTATTTTTCTGAAAACAATGTTTGTGAAAAAAAATTTGGTGTGCACAATAGACAGGCAAAATCAACAATATTAGTCATGCAGGGGTTAAACAATAACACCCATTGACCAAGCTTTCAAGGGAAATTTCCATGATACATGACAATGGACAGTGAACTGTTTGAAATTAATATGCCAAACAATAAAGACTCATTTTATCCAAGATACTTAAAAACTCATCTCCTATTGCCATTGAGTTGTCAGAAGCTATTTTAGCCAGAAAAAATCACAACTGTGAAAATAACACTATTTTGAATAGAGGGCTTTAGTTAGAAACATGGAAGACTGCAACACCACACAGCTTTAGCTGAGAGGCTGCAACACTCAAGAAACAGGTTAAAATGTTTATTTCCTTGAAAATATTGCCCCATAAGTGTATATAAGAGACAAAGACTTAATAACAAAGGCAGGACACAGATGTCAATGTCATGTGAAAAAGCAAGTGGGACATCAAGAACACTGTAGCCAGAATCATCATTCATTTCTTGTGGAATCAAAATGTATTACATATGCAATACACTTTAGTTGCAAGAATCAAAAAACTGTTCTTATAAGGGACCAGGTAGTGAAAATGTTCAGAATTTCAGGACATAAGGGCCATGTCTTACTCAGCTCTGCAGTTGTAGAGAGAAAGCTATCATAAATAATATGTACATATTGAGTACAGCTGTATTTCAATAAAACTTTATTTATGGACAATAAACTTTGAACTTCATATCATTCTCACATGTCACAAGATGACTATTCTCCTTTGATTTATTTTTCAAGGATTTAAAAATATAAAAGCTGTTTTTCCCTCTTGGGCTATAGAAAAATATGTGGTGGCTAGATGTGGCCAATGGCCATAGTTTGCCCACCCCTGCTTGAGGCTGTATCATCAAGTAGACTAAAGCTGTATGTGCTCTTTGCTACTAACTATGGGTTGTATTATCCACAGAAAGCCCTTTGCTATATTCACAACATCTAATTAAGAAACAGTTTTGGTATTTTTATACAAAAATATGTGATTACTTTTGTCAATTATAGTTCTCAGTTGTGTTAAAAAAAATACAGGTGTATTATCCTTACAGTATTATGTCTTTGTAAAGTTTATTCTGTCTACAAATGAATCATATTATGGATTCATTCCTAAAATGTTGACTATAAAAAAAAAACACAACAGATAACTTACAAAATAAGAGATGTAGCATAGGTAGGCTTTTAAGGAGTGATGGAACCAAATCACATTTTGGCAAAAAGAGTTCACTTTAATACCAGCCAATTTTGCCAGGATAAATATTAACAGCTAGAAGAATCAAATAACCATAGAAGAACTGACTCTAAAATAGGCGAGTTGTTCAGGTAGTTTTGCATTTGTTTGGTTTATCTTAATCTAACATACATTATCTTTCCAATTATTGAATATATCCATGCATACTAAAGAAAATGTATATACATTAATCATAGAAAAATGGAAATTCCTCATAATTCCAACACTGATAAATAACTACAATTAATGGCAGGTTTACCTGTTTGTTGCTTGTCTGTCTAGCTATCTAACATTTCTCCAAGTAAACTCATTTCACTGATTTATAGTTTTGAATTTTTGTCTTTTGTCTTTCAAATATTTAATCATTTGTTCCCATTATTTTTAAAATATTGAACCATGTTTTTCCTGACTGCAGAACAGTACCCATTAGATATGTACAGTCTTATATAACTATGACCTTTTTTAGAACAATAAAGTCACTTCTAATATTTTGTTATTTAAAATAATCCTGCAATACAGTACATGTGCATAAGTCATTTCAACTTGAGTATTTATTTAGTATCTATTAATTGATGAGGGGCATATTATTGAGAGATGAATAAAACATTCTAGTTTTTTCATATATATTACAAAACTTCAACCTTAAAATCTTTATACATGTTTTTGTTAAAATTGGATGGGAGAATTGTTCCTTTGCATCCTCTTTGCCATTCTGATAAGGAAAAAAAATATATTTCATTTTTGTAAATATTTACCTAATGTCTGAAAAACATACTGAACAAATAATTTTTCCTTTCTCATGAGATATTTTTCATATATCAAACAGCATTATATTTTCTAGAAATTACATATTCATTATAGTTTACAAATTATAGAATATAATACATTTTATTGATTTGGTAAACTACAGATATGCTAATACATTAAGGTTCTTGAAAATTCATATTATTTGCCAGATAGTGTCTAGTTCTGGCATTACTATAATATTTGGTTTAGGGGTAGTTCAAAATGATTCTGACACTTGATATGAAGACAACCTATCTCAAAATTTTAAGAATGAGACTGATGTAAACATCAAAAAACAAACAGAAACAGCAGTTATAAAGAGAACACCCTTAGTCTAAGGAAACTTCACCAGCCACAAATCATATAAAGAATACATTAAAATTTAACAAGAGCAATACATCAGATGCCTGATTGACATCTGTGCCAAGCATCAATTTGTGTGTTCCTTTAACATGCATAATATTAAAGCAGATCAAAAAATGCCATCAAATGACACTAATGCTTTTAAGCTGGTTTTAAAGATGGCTTGAAATCTCATTAGCAGCTACTGACAAGAGGGGCATTGAACCATATTAACTGTAGATGTAACATATGAGACAAAAGGTCAAACCTGTAGAGTGAAGTCCACAGTCTGCTTGAGAGATGAAACAGTAGCAGGGTGCTCGCTTGGGCTTACTCCATTCCTTCAGAACATGAGTTCTAAGATAAGCAGCATTAAATCCAATATTCATGTAACCTTATTCTCTGAAATCATTAAATATCTAGAATACTGAGCTGCATTTACATTCACAAAAAAAAATGGTGGTGGCGGTCGTTGTGGTGACCATGTGTGTACAGAGTATAGGGGTGTGTGTGTGTGTGTGTGTGTGTGTGTGTGTGGTTACCTCTGTGTGTAAAATCTGGCTTTATGGCTATTATATATTATAAATTTTATCTAGTCTATACAATTAAATTATTTCATAAACCTTCTGTTTCATACATAAAGCTAAAATGTTAACTATTTAATGAACCATGTGAGAATATGAAATTTCCCCTCTTCTAACTCTGTTTTTCAATTGCCTGTCTGAAAAAAAGAGGGAAAAAATAAAAGAAGCCGAAAGAAAATGTTAGTGCTTTTGATTCTAATAGTCTTGAGAGTAAGTACTTCTAAATTTAACTGAGGAAGACAATAACAAACAAGTATATGTGAGTGATAGAAAGCATAATTGATTTTAAAATGACAACTGCTTTATATAAAGTTTGGAAGCTTAGGAATGCAAATACTTCAGTTTAAAACTCCTTAAACACTCTAAATGGAAATCAAAGGAAGCAAGTGAAATATCTCTAAACAGTTAAACACTTTTAAAAGGAAAAGTGAAAATATTTATTTTACTACTGAGTTATATTTATCTCAATGATTTTTTCCATTGAGAAAAAACTGATTTTTTTTTACAGATAAAGCTTAAGAAATGTAACGTTAAAAGAACACATCAAAAAATAAATAAATAAAAGAACATATCACTTGATGTCATTGTTCTTCCAATGACATCCTGTCATGATTTATTTGTGGTCAGTTTATGGGTTCTTAAGTATATTTAGATATTTCTAATTAGTTTTATTTATAAATTTTGTTTGAAAAAAGTCTTATTTTAAAACTTTATTGTATTGCATTCATATCCAAATATTTTAATACAGGTTCAGGATTTTTAGTTGGAGTTTGCATTGTTATATATCTGATAAAGCCATATGAGTCTGTACTATAAAACAGTATAAGTTTGTAATCATATAATATTTGAAGTATAAAGTTAATTAAAAAAGATATTGAGCCTTCTCCATTAAAACTACAAGTATTTCTGAGAAAAATAATTGAAAATTAAAATAAGTAGAGGGGTATATCTTATTTAACAAATTGGAGATGCATGTAGTTAAGACATCAGTTTTCCCCAAATTGATCTATAGATCAAGTTACTGAAAATAAGATTCAGTGCTTTGAAACTATAGTCCAAGTATGATCATTTATATCATATTCATTACTAACCATACCACAATGAAATATAATATCTCAACAGAATGGGGGAGTAGGTGGACAAAGATGATTGATATTATATTATTTTTTCCTTTTTTGAACCCATGCTTGTTAAGCAGACCTTATTTGTTTTTAATGCCTGATGTTAAAAATACTCTATTTAGTTGACTTGTACCATTGGTTACTCATTGTTGCATGTATATAAAATGTTCTCTATCTAGTCAGCTAGTCCATAAAACCATTCCTTAGGTTTCTTTGAATCTCATTTTATATATCTATTCTAGCAAGTCTTGATTGAATTTTCCCCTCTTTTTGCTTACCTTGACACATCAGAAAAAATAGGTATCTCTCTCCTGAGTCCAATAGGCATTCCGAGTTCTCCTGTTAGGAATTTGTGTTCACTGTATAAAATTGTTATTTAAAGTGTCTGTCTCCTCTATCTTGAAGTAAGAGATCATATTTTATACATATTAAACCCAGTGCCTGGTACAGTGATTAATTATGTATGTTTGATAAATATAGAAAAATATGTATATTCTTAGCAAATTATTTCTTTGTGATTCATAATTTTTTTCTCTACCCTCAAATTGAAATATGTTTATGGGGCTTCCCTGGTGGCACAGTGGTTGAGAGTCCGCCTGCCGATGCAGGGGACACGGGTTTGTGCCCCAGTCCGGGAAGATCCCACATGCCATGAAGCGGCTAGGCCCATGAGCCATGGCAGCTGAGCCTGAACGTCCGGAGCCTGTGCTCCGCAATGGGTGAGGCCGCAACAGTGAGAGGCCCACGTACCGCAAAAAAAAAAAAAAGAAAAAAGTGAAGAAATATGTTTATGGAAGTATATTTATTCTCCTCAAATCCCTATTTCTTGATCCTCTTAATTCTTGTTTTCTTGATTTACTCTACCACTCATATATTTTTTAAGTAACTAGAAGTTTTCAGAGGGAATAGCTTTCTGTTGTCTCACATTAGCAAGAAGACTATGAGATTTTAAAGGTTAATATCAGAGAACAACAAATGTGCAGGATGTTATTTCAGCTCCCAGCTTTGTATTGTGAATTGTATTCTGAAGTGCTAATAAATAATAAAGCAATTACCTACATCTTAGATTTTGATCTATAAAAAGACCAGTTAATGTTAAGCTATAAGTAAGTTATGAGATATCTTCCACAGCTTAGAAAGGAATCAGAATTGATCAGGGAGATAGAACTTTTACATTTTTCCTTGAAACCTATAATACAGCTCCATATGCAAAAATGAAGGATTTAACATACACATAAAGAAAAATCTATAAAATCTATAAAAATCTATTTTTACTTATATGTGGAATCTAAAAAAAATTATAACAAACTAGTGAATAAAACAAAAAAGAAGCAGATTCACAGACACAGAGAACAAACTAGTGTTTACCAGTGGGGAGAGGGAAAGGAGAGGGGAAATTAGGCGTAGCGGATTAAGAGGTACACACTATTATGCATAAAATAAGCTACAATTATATATTATACAAGATGGGGAATGTAGTATTTATAATAAGTATGGAGTACAACCTTTAAAAATTTTGAATCACTATACCATATACCTGTAATTTATATAATATACATCAAGTACACTTCAATATAAAAAAGATTAAAAAATGAAAAAATAATCTATACAAATCTAGTAAATCTATTAACCTCTGAAATCTGATAAACACAAAAGAAGATATTTGAACACCATAAATGTGATGAAATTGACCCTTTTCAGTGAACACAGAGAGGTTAGCTAATTATGGTGAAGAAAAAAATGCATTTCAAACCAAAGAAGAGGGTCCTTGACTATTTAACATTTAATCAAAATGGCTATAGAATAAAGCTAAAGCACAAGAAATAAATGGGTTAAGCAAGGACCCTTAGTCAGATTTTTTTAAAGTCACTGGTTTTTGTTCTCTTCTGAGAATTCGAGTATAGGATTATTTAGGTTTGAGTTATATGTACAATTTAAGGTCCAATTAAGCAAAATATTAAGTGGAAAACACTTCTTTACTCTTGATATTTCAAGAGGAAGAACATAAATTAACGTAGGATCTCTGGCTTTACTCTTACAATTCACTTCTCCCCATCAGAGGTGGAGGGAGTTATCCAATTTCTGAGTAAAAGAAAGTGAATCTCCAATCATCTAGGGCTTTACCCCTTATTCCATTTTCTTTTCCCTTGGAAACTGGCCCTTGAGAAGAGAAGAAATATTTTGCATTGTTCCTCAATGACATAAATAATATAGGGACAGATTCTGCTTCTGAAAATGGGGAAGGCTGGTTCAATTCAGTGTGGCTACTGGTAGATAAATCTAACATATCTTGGAGTGTTCATTTGGGTCTATTTTCCCACAAATATAAACCACATTCTCCAATATAAGCTTCACAAATAATAAAGATGATATTTTGTTCTTCATTTAACCTACT
Source organism: Aethalodelphis obliquidens (assembly GCF_003676395.1). Classification (NCBI taxonomy): domain Eukaryota; kingdom Metazoa; phylum Chordata; class Mammalia; order Artiodactyla; family Delphinidae; genus Aethalodelphis; species Aethalodelphis obliquidens. The sequence goes on from NW_020837960.1 coordinate 6,758,434, forward strand.
TGATTGACTTGGTTCCAAACTTAAGTAGGGAAATGTCCTGCTCTGTTTAATGCCCTCACACCAAATAGTGGTACATGAGGATGGTAGGGTCCCAAGCACATGGAATCATTTTGGAGATGGCAGGATATTCAAATTAATCTTATTATTTTACAAGTGAAGAATCCACTGTTTAAGGAGGTTAATTACTGTATCCTCTTTAAGGGTGTGTGGTTAATTTGTGGCAGAACTATAAACTAAACTTTCATTTATTGACCATCAAGAACATGTATATTAAGGATCCTTTGCAACTTCCTATAGTTGAAAATCCATGACCTCCAAAGCCAGAAGATCTCAATTCTATGTCTAGTTCCTTTTCTTCTTACTTATCATGACATTCAGTTTTCTCTTTTGCAAAACAATGCCCAAGTTCACAAGGTTGTTTTGGAATAAGAAGGTAAGTATATGAGAAGAGTACCCTATAAACTGTGCTGTGGAGCAAATATCCAGTTCCTACATTATCTCACTATAACTATTTTTCTAATCTGAATCATAATAAGTAAAATATGAACTTTTAATGAATGGATATTTTAAAATATTAGCAGAATTTAGTAATGCTGATTAAGATGATAAAATATAATCAGACAGTTAATTTTAACTACATGAGATTTTAAAATAGATTTATTTAAAACGTATAAAAGTTAGCATATATTTCTATAGTAATTAAGAAATTATAATTTTCTATAAAAGGTAAATCTAAAAGTATTCTAATATACCATGTAGATAAGCTAGGCTAAGGTAAACAAAAAACAAAGAGACCCCCCAAAATCTCATTCAAACTGCCATTACCAAATTAATTGCTCTAACTTTTAAATACATCTTTTCTAGGGACCCTTTTTATCCTTTTCTATCTCTTTTCTTGCCTTTACAAACAAGTTTCATATGCATTTACCCAGCAGTACCATCTATTTTTGTTACTGGATTTGACAATCATTTAGTAATGAACACACATCACTGAAAATGTGTCTTCTTAAATAGAAATGTCTTAACATTTTTTATCTTACTCTCAATGAAATAGTTTGAGAAAAGTAGACAGGTTCAAATGAAAAATTGTCATTTATTCACCCTTCTTTTCAGCTGTCAATCTTACCTGTGGGACGATTGCACTGATGGTGTCTCTGCATACTTGATAATATCCCTCTTTCCAAATCCTATTTAAAACCTCATTCCAAACTAAGGATGTGATATCAAGGAAAGGTCACAGAAGAAACCCAAGCTGAATACACCTAACTTTAAATAACTCTGTGCTTTCAAAAGAAGCTTCTATTATGGATATTAAAGAAAAAAAACAAAACTAAAGCGTATATTATTTACCTGAATAGATTATTTTGTAAAGTACCTCTTCTAATTTAGATAATTTATTGTAATTTTTAGAGTTGTCTCATCAGCATTCTTTACTTAATGGTAAATCCCAAAGCAATGCATAATAATTCTTTCCAAGCTATTAAAAAATAATAAATAGAATCCAAAACTGGGTTTCGACCAGTGAAACACATATAATACAACTTAAATAACTCCCAATACCCCTACTTTTTGTGATCACCCAAATTAACTGAACTTATTTCAAAGGCTTTCAGTCAATTAAGTTTTACTAATTAATTTGTTTATTCATTTTCAAAAAAAATGTTTATTGAATGTTTACTATGTTAGAACTTGACCTCCCATTAGAAGTGTTAAGTGCAGTCTCATGGCTGTCAGCACTATTCTTAACCATATTCAATGAACCCGGAAATCTTCTATTACAAGTTCATTGACATATCAAAACAGAATACTGGATACACAGAGTTCCTTGAAATCCTAGTATCTGAGTCACTTCATCCTTTCTACCACTTGTTGTATAAGTTTGCTTCCTCAGTGGCTCTTTGTGTGACCACAGAGGCTCAGGAGTGGCTGCCACACGGAGTCAGTTCAGGCTCCACATACCGTAGAACTCACCTTGTATTCCATCTCTTCTTCTTGTGGCCTGAGATGAGATCAGAGAGCAGGCAGAGCCATGAGAAACATAGTCATGACATCACTACAAGCAATGTGGACCTGCATTTAAGGGTAATATAAAGTAATGGACAGCTTTATACAGGATTACTGACATGTTTTACTTTTTTTAATTTTATTTTTTTAACAACTTTATTGGAGTATAATGGCTTTGCAATGTTGTGTTAGTTTCTGCTGTATAACAAAGTGAATCAGCTATACATATACATATATCCCCATATGCCCTCCCTCTTGCGTCTCACTACCACCCTCCCTATCCCAGCCTTCTAGGTTGTCAAAAAGCATGAGCTGATCTCCCTGTGTGATACAGCTGCTTCCCACTAACTATCTATTTTACATTTGGTAGTGTATATATGTCCATGCCACTCTCTTACTTTGTCCCATCTTACCCTTCCCCATCTCCGAGTCCTAAAATCCATTCTCCTCTATGTCTCCACCTTTATTCATATCCTACCCCTAGGTTCGTCAGAAATATATGTGTGTATATATATATATATATATATATATATATTAGATTCCATATATATGTGTTAGCATATGGTATTTGTTTTTCTCTTTCTGACTTACTTCACTCCATATGACAGACTCTAGGTTCATCCACCTCAATACAAATAACTCAATTTTGTTTCTTTTTATGGCAGAGTAATATTCCACTGTATATATGGGCCACATCTTCTTTATCCATTCATCTGTTGATGGACACTTAGGTTGCTTCCATGTCCTGGCTCTTGTAAATAGTGCTGCAATGAACATTGTGGTACATGTCTCTTTTTGAATTATGGTTTTCTCAGGGTATATGTCCCAGTGTGGGATTGCTGGATCATATGGTAGTTCATTATTTAGTTTTTTTAAGAAATCTCCATACCGTTCTGCATAGTGGCTGTATCAATTTACATTCCCAACAAGAGTGCAAGAGGGTTCCTTTTTCTCCACACACTCTCCAGCATTTACTGTTTCTAGATTTTTGAGGATGGCCATTCTGACCTGTGTGAGGTGAGACCTCATTGTAGTTTTTTTTTTTTTTTTTTTTTTTTTTGTTCAGGTGGGCCTCTCACTGTTGTGCCCTCTCCTGCTGTGGAGCACAGGCTCCAGACGCACAGTCTCAGTGGCCATGGCTCATGGGCCCAGACACTCCGCAGCATATGGGATCTTCCTGGACTGGGGCACGAACCCGTGTCCCCTGCATCAGCAGGCGGACTCTCAACCACTGTGCCACCAGGGAAGCCCCCTCATTGTAGTTTTGATTTGCATTTCTCTAATTATTAGTGATCCTTTCATGTGATTGTTAGCAATCTGTATATCTTCTTTGGAGAAATGTCTATTTAGGTCTTCTGCCCATTTTTGGATTGGGTTGTTTTTTTGATATTGAGCTGCATGAGTTCCTTGTATATTTTGGACATTAATCCTTTGTCAGTTGTTTCATTTGCAAATATGTTCTCCCATTCTGAGGGTTGTCTTTTCATCCTTTTTATGGCTTCCTTTGCTGTGCAAAAGCAGTTAAGTTTCATTAGTTCCTATTTGTTTATTTTTGTTTTTAATTCCATTTCTCTAGGAGGTGGGTCAAAGGATCTTGATGTGGTTTATATCTTAGAGTGTGCTGTCTATGTATTCCTCTAAGAGTTTTACAGTGTCTGGCCTTACATTTAGGTCTTTAATCCATTTTTAGTTTATTTTTGTATACCGGTTTAGGAAGTATTATAATTTCATTCTTTTACATGTAGCTGTCCAGTTTTCCGAGCACCACATTTGAAGAGGCTGTCTTTTCTCCACTGTATATTCTTGCCTCCTTTGTCAAAGATAAGATGACCATATGTGCGTGGGTTTATCTCTGGGCTTCCTATCCTGTTTCATTGATCTATATTTCTATTTTGGTGCTGGCACCATACTGTCTTGATTATTGTAGCTTTGTAGTATAGTCTGAAGTCAGGGAGTCTGATTCCTCCAACTCTGTTTTTCTTTCTCAAGATTGCATTTGCTATTTGGGGTCTTTTGTGTTTCCATACAAATTGTGAAATTTTTTGTTCTACTTCTGTGAAAAATGTCATTGGTAGTTTGATAGGGATTGCATTGTATCTGTAGATTGCTTTGGGTAGTATAGTCATTTTCACAATACTGATTCTTCCAATCCAAGAACATGTTATGTATCTCCATCTTATTATATCATCTTTAATTTCTTTCATCAGTGTCTTATAGCTTTCTGCATACAGCCTTTTCTCTCATTAGGTGGGTTTATTCTTAGGTATTTTATTCTTTGTGTTGCACTGTTAAATGGGAGTGTTTCCATAATTTCTCTTTCAGATTTTCACCATTAGTGTATAGGAATGCAAGAGATTTCTGTGCATTAATTTTGTATCCTGCTACTTTACCAAATTCATTGATTAGCTCTAGTTGTTTTCTGGTAGCATCTTTAGGATTCTCTATGTATAACATCAGGTCATCTGCAAACAGTGACAGTTTTACTTCTTTTCTGATTTGGATTCCTTTTATTTCTTTTTTCTTCTCTGATTCCTGTGGCTAAAACTTGCAAAACAATGTTGAATAATAGTGGTGAGAGTGGGCAACCTTGTCTTGTTCCTGATCTTAGAGGAAATGATTTCTGTTTTCACCATTCAGAATAATGTTGGCTGTGGGTTTGTCATATGTGGCCTTTATTATGTTGAGGTAGGTTCCCTCTATGACTGCTTTCTGGAGGGTTTTTGTCATAAATGGCTGTTGAATTTTGTCAAAAGCTTTTTCTGCCTCTGTTGAGATGATCATATGTTTTTTCTCCTTCAATTTGTTAATAAGGCGTATCACATTGATTGATTTGTGTATATTGAAGAATCCTTGCATTCAAGGATTTTATTAAATGGATAAACCCCACTTGATCATGGTGTATGACCTATTATTGGGCTGCTGGATTCTGTTAGCTAGTATTTTTTTTGAGGATTTTTGCATCTATGTCCCTCAATTATATTGACCTGTAGTTTTCTTTCTTAGTGACATCTTTGTCTGCTTTTGCTATCAGAATGATGGTGGCCTTGTAGAATGAGTTTGGGAGTGTTCCTCCCTCTGCTATATTTTGGAAGAGTTTGAGAAGGATAGGTGTTAGCTCTTCTCTAAATGTTTGATAGAATTTGCCTGTGAATCCAGTTGGTCCTGGGCTTTGTTTGTTGGAAGAATTTTAATCACAGTTTCAGTTTCAGTGCTTGTGATTGGTCATTTATATTTTCTATTTCATCCTGTTTTAGTCTTGGAAGGTTGTTCTTTTCTAAGAATATGTCCACTTCTTCAACGTTGTCCATTTTATTCACACATAGTTGCTCGTAGTAATCTCTCATGATCCTTTCTATTTCTGAAGTGTCAGTTGTTACTTCTTTTTCATTTCTACTTCTATTGATTTGAGTCTTCACCCTTTTCTTCTTGATGACTCTCACTAATGGTTTATCAATTTTGTTTATCTTCTCAAAGAACCAGCTTTTAGTTTTATTGATCTTTGCTATTGTTTCCTTCATTACTTTTTCATTTATTTCTGATCTGATCTTTATGATTTCTTTCCTTCCACTAACTTTGTGTTTTTTTGTACTTCTGTCTCTAATTGCTTTACATGTATGGTTGGGTTGTTTATTTCAGGTGTTTCTTGTTTCTTGAAGTAGGATTATTTTTCTATAAACTTCCCTCTTAGAACTGCTTTTGCTGCATCCCATAGGTTTTGGGTCTTTTTGTATTCATTTTCATTTGTTTCTATGTATTTTTTGATTTCCTCTGATTTCTTCAGTGATCTCTTGTTTATTAAGTAGTGCATTGTTTCACCTCCATGTGTTTGTATTTTTTACAGATTTTTTTTTCCTGTAATTGATATCTAGTCTCATAGCATTGTGGTCGGAAAAGATAGTTGATAAAATTTCAATTTTCTTAGATTTACCAAGGCTTGATTTGTGACCCCAGATATGATCCATCCTGGAGAATGTTCCATGAGTACTTGAGAAGAAAGTATATTCTGTTATTTTGGGATGGAATGTACTGTAAATATCAATTAAGTATATCTTGTTTAATGTATCATTTAAAGCTTGTGTTTCCTTATTTATTTTCATTTTGGATGATCTGTCCATTGGTGAAAGTAGGGTTTTAGAGTCCCCTACTATGATTGTGTTACTGTGGATTTCCCCCTTTATGGCTGTTAACATTTGCCTTATGTATTGAGGTGCTCCTATGTTGGGTGCAAAGATATTTACAATGGTTATATCTTCTTCTTGGATTGATCCCTTTATTATTACATAGTGTCCTTCCTTGTCTCTTTTAATAGTCTTTATTTTAAAGTCTATTTGTCTGATATGAGAATTGCTACTCCAGCTTTCTTTTGATTTCCATTTGCATGGAATCTTTTTCCATCCCTCACTTTCAATCTTTATTTGTCCCTAGGTCTGAAGTGGTCTCTTGTAGACAGCATATATACAGATCTTGTTTTTATATCCATTCAACCAGTCCATGTCTTTTGGTTGGAGCATTTAATCCATTTACATTTAAGATAATTATCAATATGTATGTTCCTATTACCATTTTCTTAATTGTTTTGGGTTTGTTATTGTAGGTCTTTTCTTCTCTTGTGTTTCCTGCCTAGAGAAGTTTGTTTAGCATTAGTTGTAAAGCTGGTTTGGAGGTGCTGAATTCTCTTAACTTTTGCTTGTCAGTAAAGATTTAATTTCTCTGTCGAATCTGAATGATATCCTTGCTATGTAGTGTAGTCTGGGTTGTAGGTTCTTCCATTTCATCACTTTAAATATGTCTTGCCACTCCCTTCTGCCTTGCAGAGTTTCTGCTGAAAGATCAGCTGTTAACCTTATGGGGTTTCCCTTGTATATTATTTGTTGTTTTCCCCTTGCTGATTTTAATATTTTTTCTTTGTATTTAATTTTTAATAGTTTGATTAATATGTGTCTTAGCATGTTTTTCCTTGGATTTATCCTGTATGGAGCTCTGAACTTCCTGGACTTGATTGACTATTTCCTTTCCCATGGTAGGGAATTTTTCAAATATAATCTCTTCAAATATTTTCTCAGACATTTTCCTTTTCTCTTATTTTTCTGGGACCGCTATAATTTTAATGTTGGTGTGTTTAATGTTGTTTCAGAGGTCTGTGAGACTGTCCTCATTCTCTACATTCTTTTTTCTTTATTCTGCTCTGTGATAGTTATTTCTGCTATTTTATCTTCCCGGTCATTTATCTGTTCTTCTGCTTCAGTTACTCTACTGTTGATTCCTTCTAGAGAATTTTTAATTTCATTTATTGTGTTGTTCATCATTGTTTGTTTGCTCTTTAGTTCTTCTAGGTCCTTGTTAAACATTTCTTGTGTTTTCTCCATTCTATTTCCAAGATTTTGGATCATCTTTATTATCATTACTCTGAATTATTTTTCAGGTAGACTGATTATTTCCTCCTCATTTGTTTTGTCTGACCTTATTCCTTCATCTGCTGTGTGTTCCTCTGTCTTCTCATTTTGCTTAAGTTACTGTGTTTGGGGGTCTCCTCTTTGCAGGCTGCAGTTCAGAGTTTCCTTTTTCTTTTTGGTATCTGCCCCCAGTGGGTAAGGTTGGTTCAGTGGCTTGTGTAGACTTCCTGGAGGAGGGGACTGGTGCCAGTGTTCTGGTGGGTGGTGCTGTATCTTTTCTTTCTGCTGGGCAGGGCTGCATCTGGTGGTGTCTTTAGGGATGTCTGTGAACTTATTATGATTTTAGGCAGCCTCTCTGCTAATGGGTGGGCCTGTGTTCCTGTCTTGCTAGTTGTTTGGCATAGGGAGTCCAGCACTGTAGCTTGCTGGTTGTTGAGTGGAGCTGGGTCTTAGTGTTGAGATGGAGATCTCTGGGAGAACTCTTGCTAATTGATATTACGTGGGGCTGGGAGGTTTATGGTGGTCCAAAATCCTGAATTCAGCTCTCCCACCTCAGAAGCTCAGACCTGACACCAGGCCAGAGCAGCAAGACCCTGTCAGCCACACAGCTCATAAGAAAAGGCAGAAAAAAAGAAAGAAAAAATAATAAGTTAAAAAAATAATTTTTAAAATAAAAAAAAATTGTTTAAATAATTAAAAAAGAAGAATGCAACCAATCCAATTAACAAATCCACCAATGATAACAAACACTAAACACTAAACTAAGATAAACATAAAAATCAGAAACAAATCAGTCACAAACAGCAAACCCCAAGTCTACAGTTGCTGCCAATATCCACCACCTCAATTTTGGGATGATTTGTTGTCTATTCCGGTATTCCATAGATGCAGGGTACATCAAGTTGATTGTGTGGATTTAATCCACTTCTCCTTAGGCTGCACAGAGAAATTCCCCTTTCTCTTCTTTGTTCACTCACCTCCTGGGATCAGCTTTGGTTTTGGCCCCACCTCTTTGTGTATTCACCCTTAGGCATATGTTCTCACCCAGACAGAATGGGGTTAAAGCAGTGGCTGATTAGGAGTCTCTTGCACACTCCTGCCCAGGGAGGGGTGTGTACAGTAGTTATAATTGGAATGTGGGGCAAGCCCTCAGCAGCAGAGGCCAGCTTGATGTTGCAACAGCCTGAGGCACACCTTGTGTTCTCCTGGGAAACTTGTCCCTGTATCACAGGACCCTGGCATTGCAGGCTGCACAGGCTCCTTGGGGGATGTGGATAGTGACCTGTGCTTGTACACAGGATTCTTGGTGGCTGCAGCAGCAGCTTTAGCATTTCATTCCCGTCTCTGGTGTCCACACTGCCAGCCGCGGCTCACACACTTCTCTGGAGCTTGTTTAAGTGGTGCTCTGAATCCCCTCTCCTTGCACACCCTGAAACAGTGGTTTCTTGCCTCTTAGGCAGGTCGAGATGTTTTCCTGGACTCCCTCCCAGCTAGCTGTGCCCCTCTAGCCCCTTTCAAGCTGTGTTCATGCAGCCAACCCCAGTCCTCTCCCTGGGGTCTGACCTCCGAAACCCGAGCATCAGCTCCCAGCCCCCGCCCGTCCCAGCGGGTGAGCAGACAAGCCTCTCGGGCTGGTGAGTGCTGGTCAGCACTGATTCTCTGTGTGGAAATCTCTCCGTTTTGCCCTCCACACCCCTGTTGCTGCACTTTCCTCCATGGCTCTGAAGCTTCCCCCTCTCCCACTCCCCATCTCCAACCATGAAGGGGCTTCCTAGTGTTTGGAAACTTTTCCTCCTTCACAGCTCCCTCCCAGAGGTGCAGGTCCCATCCCTATTCTCTTGCTTCTGTGTTTTCTTTTTTCTTTTGCCTTACCCAGGTACGTGGGGATTTTCTTACATTTTGGGAAGTCTGAGGTCTTCTGCCAGCTTTCAGTAGGTGTTCTGTAGGAGTTGTTCCACATGTAGATGTATTTCTGATGTATTTGTGGGGAGGAAGGTGATCTCCATGTCTTACTCCATCACCATCTTGAAGGTCCCTGATACATTTTATGTTATCAATATTTTTAAAATTTAAAAACATATGAAGTTTCTACATGTATGAGTTTGTATGTTGGTGAGCAGAAACAAAGAGCTATGTGTTGAAAACAAGCAAATGATTTTCCATTTATTTAACTTCAATAGATTGGCATTAAAATATGAATTTTTTGATTTAATACATAAAGTAATTTCTGAGGCTACTTTGGAATCCAGAGACCCCACTTATCTTCTACTACTAATTTGACTTTGGACAATTTGTTTATCCTTTCAAAGTTCCTTTTTTGTTGTTTTTATTTGTTTGTTTTGTTTTCTTGTGAGGGCTTTAACTTCCTTAGATGTTGGGCAGCAAAAGTCATGGTGAGTGGTTTGATGAATGAATGAGTGATGTGAAAAATGGGGAAAGTATGGTTATCAATAATAAGAAGAAGAAGTGGGCATGAGAGAAATGCCAAAGTAGCTGAACAAGAGCTTGGGTTTAAGTTACTTGTGTGTGTATGTGTCTGGGTTTTAAGAAGAGAGAGACTTAACCATGTTTTAGTGCTGATATGATGGAATTAGTGTCTAGACAACATTTAAAGTCATGAAAGAAAAAGAGGATATTATGTAGAAAAGCCCCTGAATAAAGTTTGGGGAATATCTATCATATTATGATCACATAAAATAAATAATATTCTCCAGAAATAATTAAGTTCTGTCTACATCTATGCTCTCATGGCACTATCATGACATTTACCAAGTTGTATTATATTTGTATATTTACACATATATCTCTGAGGTTAAGTTGTTAAAGCCTTGAAATTTGGGAATTTTTAATCCTTTTTCCCCTACATCTTAATATATTTTTATTACATTGAATATTACAGTGAAAATGCTATGTGAAATGCTGTATGTATAACTATTATAGTTATTACTGTTCAAATCATTAAGTGAGAATATGCATATAAAGTGTTTAATGATAGATAATATGAAAGAAAACCCCACCTGAAAGAGATTGATTTAATAATTTTAGCATTTGACAGGTTTCTCTTAATTTTGTTCTCATGTACCCTTTAAAATAAATTTTAAAATAAAATATTCTAGCTCCTTATTGAGACTCTACAGTGGTGACTTTACCAATATGTTCAAACAGCTCTGTGTTCTGAGCCCAATAAAGATCTTAGAATTCCTAGTTCCTGAGTATCAAACTAGAGAAAAGGACTGGAAGCATTATATGGTTTTGTTTTACCTTGTGGTCTCATCTGAGGGTGAAGATTAAGTTTCCCGTTGCAGACCAGTTGGGTTTAAAGTTTGTATGTGGACACTTAGCTTTAGGCACAATCACTGCTCTTTCAAATAATGTTCTGATAATGACAGTATCAGCAAACAAATGTCAATCATTCCATTCTTGGCAATAGATTATAACACATCATTTTCAATCTTCAAAATTATCAGAAGTAACTAGTTCCTTCTTGGCCTGGTAACCATGAGCACAATTATTTAACTATTTAGATCTGAAAGTTCTAAGACATATAAGTTTTCACTTAAACAGAGTTGAAAGTAGTCCTCACACAGCAACAAATGAAAATGTTTTCACAATTAAAAATTTCACTTACCCATACACACACATTTTTGTTTCCTAATATAGAAAATTATTAGCTTTCATAATTAAAGCTTTCCAGTGGCATCTAAGGCAAATTATAAATAAGACATTTTAAATTTTGCTCACACTTTTCAAATGCTCAAAAAATATTTGTGATGATTACACCAGAGTCAGGAATTCAGTGAGAGAGTGAGTTTTAAGGGTTAAAACTCTTGTAAGACAAAAAGATCTTGTATGAGAAAAAGAAAAAAAAAATCCTTATAGACATTTTTGACTTAATATGAATCTCACTAAAGATTATAAAGAGTTTATTCATATTCAAAAGTGGATCAAATCATATGAATTTCTCTGAACTGATGGGGATTTAAACGGAAATGGCTTGTAGGAGAGAGCAAGGTACCTGAGACTTCTCATCAACAGTCTAATCAGGAAGGGGACCAGTGGCTGCTCTAAGCAGCCCACACAATTACTTTAGGAATTTGCGGCCAGTAAAATCACTTTCCAGTAAAATCTCTTTAGGTGTGGTTGTTACCTAAATAGAGTGTTCAAAGTAGAATGCCAAGTGCAAAACATTCCGTTAAATGTTTTTTCATGTATGCTTTGGTGTCATCTGCCCAGTTTGCTTATGATTTTATACTAATCATCTTATATACACCCTCAGGCAAATGTGCATATATCCCAGAATAGTAATACACAAAGTGATACAGTACACATCATTATTACACCACAGCTTAAGTTTATATTTTTAGAGTGTATGAAAGCATGTGAAAAATTCCTCTCCCACAGATGAAGTGCTCTTTGATATTCAGTTTTGAAAAGATTATTAGCTCTAATAAAAAACTTTAAAAATAGGGAAACACATAAAATATTCCATCTATTTAGTGTTTGGCAGCCACTTATTGGAACTGATTCTAGAAATCCCAGGAAAAGAGGAACAATCCTCCCAACATGAAAATGTACTACATGGATGAGATTGTACTTAATCTGGAAGTCACATCCAAACATGCACCATCACCATAGTTATCAGTGGAATTTTGTGTTCATGTTGGGGACAGGACAAGCAACACTCCTGGCATAATAGAGAAGGACAAATCTGACTCCATAGTGGATCTGTTTATTTTACTTTAACCTTTGTGTTCTATTGCTTTTACTACTAGTTAATCAATAAAGGGATGTTGCCTATAGCTTAGGGAATACACAATGACCCATATCCAGGAACCCTGCCTCCCATGCCTGAGTGTTAAGCTAAAATTACTTTGTTTAAGCTCAAGGAAACATCCTGACCAGGCCCACATGTGAATGGCTGAAGAAAAGAAGAAATTAACACATCCCTTCCAGACTCTGGCCAGAACCAGAAAATATTTGAAACAACTTATTGCATTTTTACTTTACATCCTCACCTCCCACTCTTTGTTCTATAAAAGAATCTAACACCCAAACCTGGGCAAGATGGTTCTTTGGAACACTAGTCCACCATCTTCTTGGTCTGTTGGCCTTCTAAATAAAGTCATTATTCCTTGCCCCAACAGCTCATCTCTCGATTTATTGGCCTGTTATGTGGCAAGCAGTACAAGCTTGGACTCAGTAACACTAGCAAAGGATTGTGAGATTCAAATTTGATTCAGAACATACCTCTAAACACAGAGAGAGAAATGATTAGCATATCTTATCATGTCTCTTACTTCTTTCCAAACTCCCTCTCGAGAGGTAAGAAGCACAGATTAAATAAGCAGGTGGCAAACTGAAAATAATAAAGTTGTGTATTTTTGACTGAGATTCTTTTATCAATGAACAAATATTTACTGAGCTTCTCTTTGGTTTTAAGGCACTTGTCTAGGCACTAGGGATACAAGAAAAAAAATGACAGAAACAGTTCCTGCTATGATGGCTTTTACTATAATGCAGATACATAAAAGCTATCTTTGAATTTCAGGGTGCTATAAAGCACTCAGTCTAACTTGGATTTTGTAAGAAAGTGGACATGGAGGGATGGCTAGTAAAACAAAAGAATGACACCAATTAGCGTCTGCAATTTCGCTTGTATCCTTACTCTGAATCTTGTTTGTATAATAGTATGACGCTATATGTTCCCTCCTGTCAAATTCTGCCTGTTTCTCTAAAATACCTCTTTTCTCTTTCATAAATTAATCATTATATTAACTAGATGTTTCCCTGATTATTAAATTGTGTATGTTGTTGTAAAGTGTGAAGACACATTAACCACTAATTGATGAGGAGAAGGAATAGTAGAGGCAACATTCACACCTCAGTACCCACCACTCTCTCCCCCAGGAAACCTCATTTATCAGGAATAAAGTCTCCTAAATTAGTGTAAAGACATCTATGGTCTTTTTTTTTACATTCCAATTTGTTGTACAAAAGGAGTAAGAGAAAAGCTATCATTATGGAGAAAGATAATAGAGTGCCAATAAATATGTAGTAACTGCGTCTTTAAACAACAAACTGGCAAATTAATAGGATTTTTGTATTCTTCCTAATGCCTTAAGTTGAGTCTACTGAGAGAAACACCCTGATCTAAATCGATCTCAGTCCTTGAAGAGTGTCCACTGGAAATGGAGTCCCCTGAGAATCCATTCACATTGGAAATACTTGCAAAATTCCAGTCCCTCTATTCTCCACAGTTCAGATTAAGATTTTTGTCCTGCTGTTGGTTCCCAAACTGGGGTGTTCAAAGGTGAAATTTGAAACTGGCTCCAGCACATGGAAGGCAAGTAGAGACAGAATAAAGAAGCCAAACACTCCAGATTGACAGGCAGCATGTTTAATAAGCAAAGGAACTTATACACGTGGCTTGTCTTGGACACCACAAGATGAATAGGTCTCCACACTGCCCGCCAAATTTTAAAAGTTTATACAGAGGCCTCAGATAGGTTTTGTCACATATTCAATCCAAATGGTCTCAACAACACCTTAGCCTCTCAAGGCTCTCTTCCTGGAACTGCTCCTACTGTGGGAATGGTGGGCAGAATGCACATTCCAAGGAAGGGGGAGGGGGTGAGGAGCCTCCAGTTACCTGAGTCCAGGTCTTGGGCCAACCCAAGCTCATGTCCTCTCGATGACCTCCTCCAACACCTGCAAACCAATACTAAGGTCAAGATCAAAGACCTCAGGGGTAACCTTTGGGCTCCTATGTATCCCTCGAGTCACAGAAAACCCAAAACCTCAGTGTGATTTGCTCTTTCAGATTTTGCTTTCTGCCGTGATCTCTAGTCCATGGACTAACTGGTTACCTGCCTTACTCAGTCTCCATTCATGACCACAGCCTCTTTCTGAATCTTGCTCTGCCTCACATCCTTTGCCCATCCTGAAACACACACACACACACACACACACACACACACACACACACACAAACACATAAATACATATAGATATTTTAGAACATGATAGCTTTAATTATAAACTTTGAGAAAGGCTTGATCTGCTGTTCTTAATTTTCTCCCCATTCTACCCTGTACATACTACAGGGGCTTCTTACATAAAATAACCTATTCCTCAGAACCCCATTTCAGCTCATTATGTCCCTGCCTTCTTTCCCTGTACTATAAATCTCTATGTAGCTATATACTACCTCTAGGGAGCCCTTTCTTACTATTTATGCATATTTAATTTTTATTTGTCATTTGCATAATCTTCTTTAACATGATTTACTGAGTGCTTTCTATATACCTGGAATTTCTAAAGACTTTATATTCATCATGTTTTCTCCTCTAGTATATCCCTACCAAACAGGATAGTACCTAACACATACACCCTATAAACATTTGTGAATATTATGACATTATCCCAATTTATGGGAGCAAAATTGACTTATAGCAACTGAACAACTTGACCAAGGTGCAGAATTCTAGTTCTTAGTTTTCTTTTCAAAACTAGTCTTTACAGCTGCAATTATTACCCTGGCTTTCTTTGCCAACTACCTTTGGGTTATTTTTTTGCTATTTCTTGTGTTAAAGTTCCCATCATGACAATAACTTTCCTTCTTCTCATAATTTTGCAATTAAAACTATCAGGAATATAATAATTTAACTTCACAGAGTTACACTTTGTTGCTTATGAACCAAGCTATTGTTTTAAAAATATTATCTGACATATTTTCCATCTCAATAATTTTAGCTTCATTTTCATCATTAAAACTAAGCTAATTTATCCAACTGTAAACAAATTTTTATTGGAAATTCACTGCATAGAAATTATGTCACTTAAAAAAGAAAAGAAAAAAATAAAAAAAAAAAAACAGGCTGAGGGTCATTGTCCCAGAGAAGAGAGCATAAAGAGAAGCCACAGAGAACCTTTGGCTTTGAGTTTCAAAAGAAGTTTCTAGAAGCTGATTAAGGAATAAAATACAAAAATTGATAAACAGAAGTATAACTTTTAAAATAAATGATTATCAATTACTTTCTTTTATATAATTATTCACTATTTATAACTTTTTATTTATCACTACGTAGAATCTTATTATTTGAGCTCTTCAAGGGTGTGTGTGTGTGTGTGTGTATGTATAAACATTTCATTCCGTTTGCCATTTTCTACGGACCTTGGCATCAAAATTATTGACTAAAAATTAATTTTAATTGCAAGATAAAGAGAAGTTTACCAATGAATTAAAAAAGAACACTCAATTGTTTATGTATTAATTGTTTTATTTGTATAAATTACAATTTCAGGTAATACTAATAGCCCAGACATTTCATTTTCATTGTATTAATTCAGTGGTTGTACACATTCCAAGTACACAAAAGGTCCTGAAAAGAGCTTAATTAATCAATTCAGTGGTTGTACACATTCCAAGTACACATAAGGTCCTGAAAAAAAGCTTATCAAAATGCATGTTTCTAAGTCTTATTATACAAATTCAGAGTCAGCATATCTCTTGAGGTCCTAGAAATCTGAATTTTCAACAAGCACTGGAGATGATTCTGATGTATGAAATACAAATATCATATCAGTGAAAGAAGGACCAATAAGAATGGCTTTGGACAAGAAAAAAGAGGCCAAACTTACAGATCTCACTTTAACTTTACTAGTCATGTGGTAATTAGAAAATTGTTTATTTATTTAATTTTTTTGTATTTTCCTTATCTGTAATATGAGTAAATTAAATTTGTATTTTCAACAAGGAATATATTCTATGTAAACTTTAAAATTTTAACCTATAACATCTCAATTTTGAATCTATAATATCACATTGTTTATTAAATCCAAAATTAAACATGCAGGCTTTTCCTCTCTAAGAATCTTCTTTATGATCAAGAATGAAAATTCAAATTGTATTTAATTTACAAGAAATAGGTCTCTGGATTTGAACATGAGACTAGGAGGTCTATGCATTTATGGTTTTATGATTTGAGGATATTCAAAGTAATTTAGAAGAACATTTTTGTATTGTTAAATAGAAATCTTTATTTCAAAAGTTCTAAATCATATAATACAGAAAACAATTCCTGTATAGCCCAAATTCCCCTTAGCAAAGATTCAATTATATAAACCTCCTCTTGTTTTTTTTTATTTTTTCAAAAGGAATAGAAAACAGAAAAGAAAACACTGTCTAATCTAAAACAAGGAGAAGCTCTTTAGCTTCCTTGATTCGTCCTAGGGTACTGTTAATTCTAGGACAATCTCACACTTACATCTGAGAATGACTCTAAGACAATATGTACAAAACAATAATCCAGAGACATTTCAAGAGCTTATTTATAAAAGGCAGCTTGACTTGGCCACAGTAACTTATGACATAAGGAAAGCATACTGATACTTGTAAAAACTATCCAAGTCATAAAAGCAAAAACAAAAGATGGTCATGTCAACATTTAGTTTACTTGAAAAAGAAAGTCTGTGAGCAGAATTCTGGTAGTATAAGTATTACTAGCAAACTCAAACTTTTATTATGTGTTCTACAATATCAAAATATGTTTACAATGTGTCAGTATTACAATTAGAGAAGATATCAATCAGTATGACAGTCTTTATCTCCTTGCAGAGATAACACAACTAATAAATATCAGATTCATCACTGGAATCCAGGGTCTTTTTTTTACTAAACTATGCTCCCAGATTAAATCTCTCAGAGTTAAGAAGGAATTTATTATCACTCTGTCTAATGTAGCCCTCCCTTTACCACATCCCCTCCAATCACCTTCATTTCTTTCATGATACATGTCATCATCTGTTGATTTTCCTTATGCTTCCATGTGTAAACTTGGTACCATGTCCATTCTGTTCTCTACTGTATTATCTTGAAGAATGCTTAGGATGGAGTAGATGCTTCTTAGATTTGCTTAATGATTAAATAACAAATGAAAAGTCTTTTTTTTTTTTTTTGCGGTACGCGGGCCTCTCACTGTTGTGGCCTCTCCCGTTGCGGAGCACAGGCTCTGGACGCGCAGGCTCAGCGGCCATGGCTCACGGGCCCAGCCGCTCCGCGGCATGTGGGATCTTCCCGGACCGGGGCACGAACCCGTGTCCCCTGCATCGGCAGGCAGACTCTCAACCACTGCACCACCAGGGAAGCCCTGAAAAGTCATTGTTTTCTTTTTTTCTTCTTTTAGTTTCATTATTTTTTTCCTGTCTTCCTTTATTTCTTTTCTTCCTTTTATTTTTTTTTAAATGAATGACAGCATATTTCTATTCATAACTTAGTTTTGCTTCTGGAAAAAGTCCTGACAAGATATATTTTTGATGTAGTAGAGGAGATTCTTGGAATATATCTGTTTATAGTTGTCTGGAGCTGTGAAGGGTCAGAGATTTTAGCCTACTTACAAGCTAATAATTTAGTCTGCCACTGTTTTATAGATATTGACAGAAACCACAAGACTCTTGGACCAGAGACAAAGGAATTTATTACTCATGGGACAGCAGGAAGCATGAGCTTCAAGTTCACATCAGTTCCCCTTACTGCCCAAGATCTGTTGTCTAAGCATAGAAGTCTAAGTGATTCTGTACACACAGTAGTGTGTCACAGCAGAGGAAGCTCAAGGTTAGGAAACCCCCAATCTTATAAGGGAGGCTATCGACAAACTTTGCAGACATTACTTTTAGTTTCTTCTTTAGGAAATAAATTCATTCTCTTCCCTGGAGGGACTCACCATCTTTATCATCCAAAACTGTTTGTTACACAAACATCCTTGGGAACATAGTCTAGAACAAGGTTAACAAAACCATTCAGAAATCCAAGAGATGCAAGAAAACTTATCTCCCCAAAATAGCCTCAATCAGATCAAATATAGCAGATTTATATGTTCTTGACTTTACTTGGGATTCTTTTCCTTTCAATTAGCATGAATTGGTCTACATCTAAATTACCAAAAAAAAAAAAAAAGCCTCAGTTTGATAGAGGCCCTTATAATGAAGTTAGACAGTAGAAAATGAACAATGTAATCATTTACATGCTTTGAAAACACTTCCTTATTCATATTTTTCTATTCTCCATTATGTGACTCTGATATTTTTAGCTCATCAGACTTAGTGTTTAGTCTTTACAGCAATTTTCCAACATAGATTATGTCACTCTATGTTTTATATTCAGATATCTATGTATAAATGATCTTAGTAGTACACACTTCCAAAGTGAGTGTTAGTAAAAAGCTTTGTAGATGAAAACTTATTCATTGGCACTGTGCCAAATGTTCAAAGTATGCCTTAACCCTGTCATGATGATCTAGCCAAAGAAATGGAATGAGAAATCAGCTACAAACAAATTTCATTTGATAAGAGTGTGTGAGAATGCAAGTGGAGTTAGAGAATAAACTGACCACCTATAAGTGGAAAGAATTATTTAAAATGTTGGTGATATACACTCAATAGACTCAATAAAAAAATTCTCAGTATCATATTTCTCATTCAAACTAACAATTAGACCACAATTAAGGGTCAGTATTTAAAAGTAAGGAAAGATATACAATTTGTGGTGCAGACTTTTATTCACATAAATGGCATCAAAGAGCATGGCAGGTGCTTTGAAAACATTATGTCAATGTGTATATGAATACTTCTAAAAAGATTATGAAATTGAAAGAGATGGTTGAGTAAGAGGATATGGAACTCACCTTCTCCAAGAATACATCAAAATTCCATCCACATGTGGAAAAATTCTCAATGAAAACTAACTAGAAACTGTTAGAAAGACTCCTGTACAAGTAAGTATGTGAGCAAGATCAACAGAGAATAGAGTAGGAAGGAAGAGAAGTGGTCAGGTTGGGCCCCGTGACCCTGAGAAGGGATTCAGAGGAAAAAGGAGATCACAGGGGTGAAGATCTCCCCTGGTGAGTGGGTGGTTCATACCACATAATGGACTCCCCAGTCCTGGGATCTGACAGAAGGAAGACAAGCCCCCTTGGCTGGTTGGAGGGCTGGTGGGTCTAACAGGAGGGCTGTGGGAAGCCTGGACTCCACTTACAGGAGTGCATGTGTGCTGGCTTGCTACCAAAGCAGGGTGAAGAGAGCTTCTTGAGTAGCTACCTGTATCCCATGACCACCCTAGTGTGTGGCTTAGCCTAAGCCGAGTGAACACTCCAGCCCTGCTTATTTCACATCCCACCTTCACCACTTGTAGCAGTGCACGTATGCTGGCTTGCTACCAAAGCAGAGTGAAGAGGGCTGCTTGAGCAGCTGCCTGTATCCCATGACCACCCTGGCGTGTGGCCTAGCTTAAGACGAGTGAACACTCCAGCCCTGATTACTTCACATTCCACCTTCACACCGGACAAACAGTGGCCATGACCAGGGAGAGAGCTCAGCCATGGGACTCAGAGGTCACTCAGACCAGGGTGGCATCTGAGTGGGATGGGGTTGGACATTTTTGGCCCTTACTCAGACAACACATCAGAGACAATCCCAATCTCTGAGACCAACCACCCAGGTACATGCTGAGAACCCACGCAGATCTTGCCTGCCCTGTGGCATAGCTCCACAACAGGGAGAGCTGGCAGTGGCTGGGGGTAGTGATCAGCTGTGAGGGACAAAGGAGACACAGACCTGAGGCTGCATCTGAGCAGTGCTGGGGCAGCCATTGCTGGCACTTGCGCAGACAGAACGTTGGCGACAGCCTGGACCTCTGTTTGTGGCCAATCTACCTCAGCCTGTACCCAGTCACACAGGAGAGCTCACCCAGGCCTCTCTTGCTTCAGCACTGCTCCCCTTTGGGTCAAGGATCTCAGAGATGGGAGAGGGGAGAACACACACTTAAAGGGGACTGACCCAGCTCAGATTCAAACCTCAGGTCTTCTGCTCCAGCAACTTAGGATCAGACTCTGTTCCCAATAAGGTGGTGACAGACACTGAGCAGAGAAGAGGCTGTGCCAAACACCCAGCTCCAGCTCTAGTTCCTCTATCTCAATCCCTGCCTCCTACCCAGGTGATAGCTGCCAGCACACTCTAAGGAAAGATGTGACTTGTGTTCATATTAAATCCAGCTCTCCCACCAAAGGCATGGGGCACACACAGGCCATATAGGGCCACCCCCACATAAGGGCACCACTTCAAGTTCACAAGAGGTAAATGTTTCACCTAAATTCATAGAGACAGAGAAAGTTAAGCAAAAGCAGAAGACAGAGAACTGGTCTCAGTTGAAAGAACAGGAGAAAAATCCTGAAAAATATAATAAAACAGAAATAAACAATTTACCAGATAAAGAATTCAAAGCATTAGTAATAAGAATGGTTACTGAATTGTGGAAAAGAATAGATTAACACAGTGAGAATTTTAACAAGAAACTAGAAAATATAAAAAAGAACCAAGCAGAACTGAAGAATACAATAACTAAAGTGAAAACCACAATAGAAGGAATGAATAGAGGACTAAGTAATACAGAAGAACACATACATGATCTGTAAGATAGAATAATGGAAATCACCCAATCAGACCAGAAAAAAGGAAAACAAAGAAAAAATAGTGAGAGAGAACAGTTTAAGGGATCTCTGAGATAACTTCAAGCATACCAACATTCACGTAATAGGGGTCCCAGAAGGAGCAGAGAGAGAAAGAAAGGTGTAAAAAATGTATTTGATAAAATTATGGCAGAAAATTTCCCAAACATGAAGAAGGAAACAGATATCCAGGTACAGAAAGCACAGATAATCCAAACAAGATGAACACAAAAAGACCCACACCAAGTTAAAGATAAAAAGAGAATTCTAAAGGCTGCAAGAGAAAAACAAACAGTCATATACGAGGGGGTCTCCATAAGTCTATCAGCTGATTTTTCTGCAGAAATTTTTCAGGCCAGAAGGGAGTGGCATGAGATATTCAAAGTGCTGAAAGGGAAAAACCTGCAACCTAGTATACCCTACTCAACAAGATTATCATTTGGAATTTAAGGAGAGATAAAGACCTTTTCTGAGAAACAAAACTAAAAGAATCCATTAATACTAAACCTACCCTAAAAGAAATGTTAAAAGAGTCTTCTCTAAGTGGAAAAGAAAAGAGTATGACAAGAAGCAAGAATACTGTAGATCTTTTAGAATGTGTTTGAACTTAAATGACTACTTGGTTAAAACAAGTAGATGTAATTGTAGGTCAAACATATATGAACCCCAAGGTAACCAAAAATCAAAAACCTACAATAGATACACAAACACTAGAAAAAAGGAACACAAGCATACTGCTGAAGAAAATCATCAAACCACTCGGGAAGAAACAAAAAGAAGAAATGAACAGAGAAGAACTACAAAAACATACAGAAAACAAGTAATAAACTGTCAATAAGTACATGTCTATCAATAATCAATTAAAATGTCAATGGACTAAATGCTTCAATCAAAAGACATGGGGTGGCTGATTGGATTAAAAAAAAAAAAACAAGATTTACATATATGTTGCTTACAAGAGACCCATTTCAGAGCTGAAGACACACATAGACTGAAAATTGGGGATGGAAAAATATATTTCATGTAAATGGAAGTGACAAAAAAGTGAGGTTAGCAATACACATATCAGACAAAATAGACTTTAAAACGAACTCTATAGCAAAACACAAAGAAAGGCATTATATAACGATAAAAAGATCAATACAAGAAAAGGATATTATACTCATTAACATATAGGCACCCAGTACAGGAGCACCTAAACATACAAAGCAAGTATTGGAAAACTAGACAGCTATATGTAAAAGAATGAGGTTAGAACATTTCTTCATACCATATATAAGAATAAACTCAAAATGAATCAAAGGTCTAAATGTAAGACCTAAAACTATAAAATTCCTGGAAGAAAACATAGGGAGAACACTTTGACAAAAAACTGAACAATATTTTTTTTATCTAACTCCTAAAGCAAAACAAATAAAAGCAAAAATAAACAAATGGGACCTAATTATACTTAAAAGCTCTTGCACAGCAAAGGAAACCATCCGCAAAATGAAAAGACAGCTTACTGAATGGTAGAAAATATTTGCTAATGATATGACCCATAAGGGGTCTTATCATATATATATATATATATATATATATATATATATATATATATATATACACACATACATATACATATATGTCAATTTTTCTCTTAATATGTGCCTGTTTGACTTTACCTGTAAGTTTTGTTAGACAAAGTTTTCACGTTGCATTAAAAAAGAAGCTATATATAGACAACTCAGACAACTCAATAAAAAAAAAAAAAGCCATTAGCAACCTGATTAAAAAATAGGCAGAAGACCTGAAGGATATTTCCAAAGAAGATGTACAAATGACTAACCTACATGAAAAGATACTCGACACTGCTAATTATTAGAAAAATGCAAATCAAAATCACAATGAGATATCACCACACACCTGTTAGAATGGCTATCATCAAAAAGACCATAAATATTGTAAAGGATATTGAGAAAAGGGAACCCTTGTACACTGTTGGTGGGAATATAAATTGGTACAGCCACTGTGGAAAACAGTATGTAGGTCCCTAAAGATACTAAAAGTAGAACTACCATATTATTCAGCAATTCCAGTGCTGTGTATATTGCTGAAGAAAATAAAACACTAATTCAGAAAAATACATGCACCCCAATGTTCATAACAGCATCATTTACAATAGCTAAGATATGGAAGCAACCCAAATATTCACCAACAGATGAATTAAGAAAGATGTGTGTGTGTGTGTGTGTGTGTGTGTGTGTGTGTGTATAAAATGGAATATTACTCAGCCATAAAAAGAATAAAATTCTGCCATTTGCAACAACATGGATGGACCTAGAGATTAATATGCTTAGTGAAATAAGTCAGACAAAGGAAGACAAATATTATATGTTATCACTTATATGTGGAATATAAAAAAAAAAAAAAACAAATGAACGCACATAAAAAACAGAAAAAGACTCAACAGATATAGAAAGCAAATAAGCAGATACCAGTGGAGAGAGGGAAGGGGGCAGGGGCAGGATAGGGGCATTGGATTCAGGGATACAGACTACTATTAATAAAATAGATAAACAACAAGGAAATTTGGACAGCTCTGGGAAATGTAGACATCATTCCTTAAAACTTTAAATGGAGTATAACCTGTAAAAATATTGAATCACTATGCTATACACCTGCAGCTAATATAATATTGTAAATCAACTATATTTCAATAAAAAAAGAAAGATTACGGCTTCCCTACATTGGAGAATCCATTTAATAAAGAGAGGAAGTAATCTAATTGACTTAGTGAGAATATGAACATATGATCATTAATGAATTAAACAAAAAGTTTTAAAAATAAGCAACAATAGGCACTTCTAACATAAGTGAAATTAAAATAAGGAATAAGTCTAAAGAGTGTTTACCTAGGCCTACCTGAAACCCTTATAATCAAATTAAACTAGCACAGCAAACAGTGGATGAAGCAGAGGGTCTTAATATATTTAAGATCTCAATTAGTCACAATATTAAGAAGGAAATGTATATTTAAAAAGGAGGAAATATGTTAATAAATGGAAGTGATTATATTTTATATATTAATAAGAAAAAAGAAAAAGAACACAATTCCTGGTTAGACCAGTAGTTGTAACTGATAGCAAGAGATGAAAAATATATGGTAATAATTGGCAGAAAGAGTATGCACATATTTTACAGCTAGAAAATTAAGATAGACATAAGTTTTTATATAGTCATAGTACCCTCTAATTCTCCTTTTATAAGATATATAACATGTATATAATAATTGGTTAATTACCAATATGCCTTATGTTCAGAAAGTTTCAGTACCATGAATGGACACAACTTCAGAGTACAAGCAAGAATCAGTTACTGCAGTGACATGAGCTGTTTTCCTGTTTGTTGTTTTGTCTTGTTTTCCCTTGGTCAATGACATGAATGCAGTTATAGGCTAGTAAAAAGAATTGGTGTTGACTGTGAAAATATAGCAATTGCTACAACTGACAATTGTGAATAAGTGACTCCTTTTCAAGGATAAATTTACATTAAGACATTTCAATTGTCAAAGAAATGACTGTGGCTATGTTTTCAGAATGTGAAACCTATGAAAATAGTCATTGTTTCTCCCATTCACATCACAGTCAAGGGTGAATATAAGCCTAGAACCCCAATAGAGTCCAGAAACATGGAAGTTTTTTCCTAAACTGTAAAATATAATGTTAGGCTAGGTAATATCTAACTTGCATTCCAAGTAAAGAATAATGTGCTATCCTGGGTAAGATCCTGGACCAAAGACATTAAGGAAAAAAACTAAGGTATAAAAAGAATGTGGACTTTAATTATAAGCTATTGATATTGGTTCATTTATTGTAACAAATTTATCATATTAAGATGTTAATAATGGGGGAAACTGGGTTTGAGGTATATGAGAACTCCTTGCTGTATCTTTGCAATTTTTCTGTAAATTTAACTCTCCCAGAGTTGTTTATTTAAAATTATCTCACATAATACTTAAAATGTTTTTAATCAAGGCAATGAACATATCCATTACCCCCCGAATTTTCATTGTATCCTTTTTTGATTCCCTTAAGCCCCCTCTCCATTTTCAGACAATTGTAATATGCTTTCTGCTAATGTGGAACACTTTGAATTTTCTAGAGTTTTATATAAACAAAATACTTCAGATGTCCTCTTTTTGGTCTTCTTTCATCCAGCATAATTAATTTGGGCATCTTTCATTCAGTATAATTATTTTCAGATCCAGTCATTTAGTTACATGTTTCAACAGTTCAATTCATTCCTTAGTGCTTCTGGGTAATACTATTTATATGAAACTACCACAATTTTTCTCTTCATGTATCTATTAACAGATCTTTGAAGTTTTGGGCTATTATATATAAAACTGCTAGAAACATCACTGTACATGCTTTTATGTGCATTTACAATTTTATTTCCTGTTGGTAAATACTTCGAACTAACATGACTACATTATATGGTGGTTGCAATTTTATATTTTTAAAAAAATGTCAAGCAAAAACTTTGTAGTAATACTTTGCATTCCAATTAATAGTGTATGAGATTCCCAGTCACTCTGCAACCTCTTCAGCACTTAGACTTGTCAGTCTTTTTTTCTTTTAGCAATCTAATAGATGTGCAATGCTATCTCATTATTGTTTTAATATGTATTTTGCAAATGACTAATGATGTTGCACATCTTATGTGTTATTTGCCTTCCATCTATCCTTTTGAGCCAAGGGTCTGTTCAAATATTTTGCCTCTTTTTTAATTGGGTTGTTTTCTTATTATACAGTTTTGAATGTTTTTATAATCTTGAAGTATAAATCCTTTATCACATGTGCCTCTGCATAATTAGTAAGTAGGAGTCTTTTGGTGGCTATTCCCAGAAGACAAATACCTGAATTTGTGGCCTAAGAAGAGGTCTATTTACTTACATGTGGGCTCATTTCTTTGTCACAATTCCTTCCAAATTCTTTACCTCCTGGCCATTTATCAGCTATAGCCCATGAATCAATGTACATTTTTACTTTGGACCATGTTTCTTTAATGAAACATATATCATGAGAAGCATAACTCAAAATTTCATCCAGTAAGAGGATTTTCTATCTCTATCATTCTTCAGGGCTACTCCTTCTGGCTTGTGCCAGAATATTGCGCAGAACCCTCTGAAAATTAGCTTCAGTATTATTAATCCAGAGACAATGTACTACTGAGAATATAACAAAAGACAAGTGGTATGGTTTAGATTCATAGTGGCAGTACAATAGAAATAGACATACAGGGAGTGTAAAACAACTGCTTGTGTAAATTGTTTGTGCTTTTAAGGATTTCCTGGCTAATCCAAGATACGTCACTATCACTGAATAATGGAATGTAGTTGGACTTTCCCAATTTTAGAAATAGTTAGAAGGTCAAAGATCAAGTTGTTCACCACCTGTACTCATTAGTGATCCAGGAGGTGTTTTTCTAATGGTAAATATTTACTTTGTAAAGAAGGCAGGGATTGTTGTAAGCCTCCAATTATAATCCTTTTATGTCAACTTAACACTATTCCACGTTTTAGACATGACTCTTTTTTCTTGTTTTCTAATAAATTTATTTATTTTATTTATGTATTTTTGGCTGCATTGGGTTCTCATTGCTGTGCGAGGGCCCTCTCCAGCTGCAGCTAGTGGGGGCTACTCCTCGCCACGGTGCACAGCCTTCTCATTGTGGTGGCTTCTCCTGTTGCAGAGCACAGGCTCTAGAGCACAGGCTCAGTAGCTGTAGCACACAGGCTTAGTTGCTCCGTGCCATGTGGGATCCTCCTGGACCAAGGTTAGAACTCTGGTCCCCTGCCTTGGCAGGAGGATTCCTAACCACTGCATCACAAAGGAAGCCCCTAGACATTACTCTTAGGCTGGTGAAATATTTAAATCTGTGTACTAAACTGTGACATAAAACACAATAGCTGACCTAGCTCTGCTACTTAGGTCTTCTTCACTGAACTGTAAAGTTCAATAAGGCTAAAATGAAAGTCACCACTCCTGCATCTTTCAAGACTTTGATAATACAACAGTTGTCTATAATTCTGCTGAGGTCGCTTTTGACCTACACTGTGGCAGAAAGAGAACATTTTAAAGGCTCCCCCCTTGCTTTCTTTCATATTAGCCCTAATTCCTTCTGTAAGTCATAGACAGCAATGCAGGGATTGTGGCAGTTGCTGAGCATAGCTAGTCAAACAATATACACGGGAACTGCAGAAATAAGTACATTATGGATACCCTATTGTATCTTAACCTTGAGTAGAACTTATGTCACAAGTCCATTTATCATCTGCTGTCCATCAAACACTGCTCTTTCTGGTGAACTGTAGTGGCATTCAAGATCCATGGGAAGTAGTTTACAAAAATCCTCATAAGGTCTGGCTATTTATTTTTCTCTGTATACAGAGAAAAGAAGAGAAAAGTTTCTTCCTTGGGAAAACTAGATGATTCACAGAATGTCCTTATGATCAATTTAGATGTCTTCCTCAAGGTTATTTGTCCTTCCACTTATTGAAAGTACTCTGAGTCTATCATCTGATGTCTGGAAGTTGGTAAAGGACTGTGACTCTAATGTATAATGTCAAATGTAAATTCAGTTTGCTAGACGTAGAATTATTAAATTTATGCAAATCATGCTAGACTTTTGTATATTATGCAAATATTTTATTCTTTGTATTCCATAAATATTTTTACCTCTAAAGGAGACATTAAAAATCAAACCATTTTGCCACTCGTCGCAGAAAAGCAACCATTCTTCATTAGAGAATATTGATTACAATCATCTTTCCCTTTATCAGTAATTCACAAATGAAAATTCATGGTGAGAGTATCTGATTGAGGGAGCCATCCCTCTAGCTGTAAGGAGGGTAGAAAAGTAATGCTTTAATAAGAGTAGAGCATATCAATTAAGAACTGGTATTGAAATCCTTTACCATTCATAAGCTCTGTGAGTTGAGGGAGTTAGTTATTTACGGTACCACACTTTCTTCATCCACAAACTGGGAATAATAGCAACTACCTAAAAGAGTCACAGGCAAGATTCAATCATTTAATTAATGTAAAATTCTCTAACAGATGTCCAGAATATTGGGCTCAGTTAGTATTAGCTACTTTCCAACATTATCATTATCATTCATTTACTATTTTTATCATTACTGTCCTCATTATTTGTCATGTTCAACTTATTCATGGAACACAAGCTCTGCCTTCTACCAATATTCATAAGGTCAGAAAGTCCCTAAATTTAGAAGTGCAATTGAAACATCTGGAGTCAGAAAGAATAACAGTACTACGTAAACTAAGCACTCGACTCACAATCTGTCAATCAAAGCTTTCTACTAATTCATTTTCTCCTACCTATCTGAAACATTTTACCCATTTTCAGTGTTATAATTTACAGCCATCTAAGTTAAGATTTTTGTATCAGGAGCTGTTGACCATCCTTTGGCACTCACTGTGCCAATATAATTAAAAGTTTTGGACACTGTCATTATATCATGTAAAACAAACATCATTAATTATTTTGCTTTATAATACCATCCTTGATTCCATCTGGAGAATATTATTACCCACATTAGAGTAGTGGTTTGTAAACGTAGTGTGAACAAAATCACTGAGGCAGACATTGATTGAGTTAGCTACATCACAGCTTGTAGAATTATGCGTTTGCAGCTTAGGAATAGATAAGAAAATAATGGGGGGAAATGGGTTGCAGCAAAACTAAGGAAATAGCATATTTTATAAATTAGTCTGCTAATGGTATGCAAAGTATTTGTACAACAGTGTTTCAAAGTAGACATGATTTAGGAGGAGCAAGCTGGTGAGAGACTGGACAGTTATTTTTGGCAGAAAAACATGAAAAATAGCATTTGTTATCATTGACAAAATGGTTAAATAATAATAAAAGTGTCAACTTTGGATTGCACATAATGGGTTCATTGTAGGAGTCACTGAGTTTGAGTTAGCATCAGCATATTCAAATGCTGCTATTAAATCTAGGAATGCAGTTTTGGAAGTTGTCAAAGATGTGAGGATAAGGAAACACACGATAAATATTTACAAGTCGTCAAAATTGAAATGATTTTTAAAGTCATGAAAGCAGGTAAAACTATTAAGACTGGATGCAAATAAAAAGAGGCATAAATATCATTTAGTAAAATGTCCTTAGAGACACCCTCATTTGGATGTGAGAGTGGTCAAAGAAGAAAATATGAGATTTAGCGAAGTGATAAGAAAATGACAACAGGGTATAATATAGGCTGAGACAGAAGACAGTATCAAGCACTAGTATTGTGGAAGCAAACAAAAAAGGAAAATGTCTATCCTCAGGGAAAACTGTTATGAGATGCGGAAAGTCAGTATTTTGAAGCTGAGTGTAAATTTTTCTAAAGCTAATGTCCATGTGATTAATAATTTATAAAAAAATTGAGGTGAGAAAGCAGTTATGGAGATATAACAACTACCCTTTACACAGAAGAAAACTTATATAAGAACAAAATAAAGAAATAAAGCAAGAAAATTTGTGCTTTCAAATAACTTTAACATATAAATAAAAATAGTTACCAAATACAACAGAAAAATATTATTTTCCCAGAGACCCCTGGTCAAATTTCCCAGTTAGAATCCTGACATCCTTTAACATTCACCATTTAATTAGTATTATTTTTCCTTCTTTCTTGGTAATGAAAGATGAAAGTCCAAGCACCCAACTATCAACTCTAGTTTTCAAATAAATCCCACTAATAAAAATTCCTGTACCAAAAATGTAATTTTCTCATCATTATAATACTGAAAATTATAATGCTTAATAATTTCTTCCATTAAATCTCCTTTGTAATTTAAAGTTGCTATTGGAGAACAGAAGACTTTCTCAACAAACGTCTTATATGAAACAATCGATATGATTGGAAGTCATCAATCAATACTTTTTATTTGAAAAAGGTCATAAGCAGAGTAAGCACTTCTTACCACTTTGAAATAGATTCTCTATTGAGTGACAAATTATTTGGATTTACCCTCTAAAAGTTCAGGTTTCCAGTTTTGTTTGAACACAGGGGAAAAAAAGAAGAATTTTCTTTACAAGCGTAAAACTGAAATAATCAGAGGGCTAAACCAAAATTAATATGTACAAATAGTGTGCACTTTTTTTACATAGAAATATAAGGTTAGTTTCTGCTAATATTGGTTGGTGTCCCAAAATTTCTACTCTATGGCTCTTTTGAAATAATAAAAAATTAGTGCTTGCCTAGAGAGTACAACTTGTGACTATTGGCAATAACTCATTGTTAATATACTTCAATAACCAGAAAAAAATATTTTAAAAATATTTTGGGTGTTATATGAAATCACAGATAAATAGGCAAATAAATAAGCACATTTTACTATTATGAATTAATATGGCATTTGAAGCTATGTATAGCCTCCAAGTCAGAAACTCCTTAATGATCCAACCAAGATCTTCCTATAGAGACACCATCCTCAGTAGAGAATTAAAGAGTGTATTATATTAAGTCAAATGGATTTGGATTTGAATACACTGAACTTCCCCAAGAATATTGGTTGACTAATCTTCAACATGATGATTATGGTAAAAACAAAAATCAGTTTTATGTTTACCTGTTACATTGGTGTGGAGACCTACGATTATATTAATTATATTTGAACTTCAAAAATATTTATTGATTATCAGAACAAAGCCACAAAGGCATTGAGAAAAAAATTAGTTTGATTTTTTTGAAATTATTCAAAGCTAACTAGCTCAAATGACTTTTACCAAAAAAATCATCACAGATCATAACATTATTCATCTTTTATTCTAAATTAGATACACGGCATGTACTCAATACTTGATTGTATTAACATAGCAAGTAGCTTTCTTTGTAATTAACTGTATGTGGTTTTTTTTAACATTAATAGGTGTGTTACATTGTGACCTCCCTTCTACTTCTCCCTTCCATTCTTTAGCAGCAGACAAAGTGTCTAGTTGTCTCTGTAATATGAATGGTTGAACATTTCTTGTAAAGAATGGAATACAGTATGCTGTAGGAATTGCACAAAAAATCATCAGTGAATGGAAAAAATGTCTGTGGGACCTTGGATGTCAGTTCCAGGAGAGACAAATTTATAAGTATAACAATCTGTCTTTTATAACTGACATCTAAGGTCCCAGAGGCCTTTTCCCTATCACTAAGGATTTTCATGCATTTCCTACAATATGAAAAAAACTATGAGTGTAACACTTAGACATTTTGCTGCACATGAAAGGAACTTAGTCAATTTTGTTGTAGATCCATACCCAAAATCAATTTTAATATTAAAGTTTCATCTTCAATAGAAATAAGACTTCTATACCACTGCAATAAAGAAATGCTAAGATTAAGCTTGCTCAGCAATTTAATATTTCACCAGGAACCAATAATAAAGCAGTCATCTGCCCTTGTAGTGTAACAGGCACCATGTGAGGTATGTTTTTTTGGGACTCAAAGAGGTCTGGTTGTCCCTCACAGAACTGCGGCAGAAACACAAATGACTTGCATTTAGTGGCCTGAAGGGCTAACTGAGCTCTTCAAATTGACATTTGCCATGGAGTGTCTTAATGCCATGGTGGGCATTAAGAAAAATATTAACTGTGGCTCAAGGAGGCTAAACTATTGGACAATGCAATGGTAGAGGAATTATCCTAAAAATGTTGGAAATCATGTAAACATATTGATCAATCAATGGGGTCACGTAGACACAAAAGCTGATTCCACCTACAGGATAAAAAATTATTTTCAAAGATTCATTTCTGCTTATAACCAAAATGGCACTACTTTGTCAGAGTCAATCAAGGGAATATAACAATATGGATTCTACTGATCCACGAACATGGAAAAGTCACTTCACTTCAGCATACTTTTGTTTCTCTAAGAAATGATTTGTAGTTTTCAGTGTATAGGTCTTGTACATATTTAATTATATTTATTGGCAAAATATTACATATTTTGGGTGTTATCATGTATAGTACTTTTACATTTTAACTGCATTTTTTGCTATTAAATAGGAGTAATATATTAATAGTGATGTTGGTTACACATTTATACATACTTTTCACAACTCATTGAGCTGCTATACATTTTAAAACGGTGAATTTTATGGTATGTAAATTATGTCAATAAAGTCGACTCAAGAAGAGATCTGGCTGTGTCCTTACTGTACAGGATTTTTGTGGATAGATAAATGAGATAATTCCTGTAATATGCTTATCACAGTCCTAACAAAAACTATGCACTTGACAAAAATTAGCTATCATTATTATTTTTAAATTTTGTATTGATATATATTTTCTTTACTATAGATTAAATGTTCATTGCAACACATATATTTGAGAGTTCATGTAGAATATTATCTACATACCTAAACATGATATATTACTGGAGAGTTTTAAATACTTTAATTTTCTTGGCAAAAGATCCTTATAAAGACAGAAAATGTTATTGGTTTCAGTCCTCTGATCTGAGTCCTTTGAAGTTATTCTTGGTTGCATGCTTTTAATATTCCTGCTCATACCTCTGTCTTGCTTACCCAGAATTCCACTGTTTCAATTCCAACTTCGTAACGGTTATGCTCAGAAAACTTTCATGTGTGTGCTTTACTCACATTTTTCCTCAAAGTTATTTGCTGATACAAAACACCTCTTTGTCTTAATCTTAGAGAAGGGTGACTGTGTCTTATTGGACACACTTTTCTTGTGTTCTTGTGCTTCACCATTTATTATTACAACTACTGTCTTTCCTCCTTCCACCCACAGTATTCTTGGCAGTAGAAATATAAATCCCTCTGGGGTGGACTTATCTATATTCAGTATTAAGTATACTAATAAAATAAGAGTAATAGTAATAATGATACATGTATATGTATATATACACATATATATAATGTACCACATGACAGGGAGTTGTCATATATCTATATGTATTTGTATCTATCTATATAATTTAATCCACAAGACAAGTAGGGATTGAATGCCAATTATACTTCTTTTTACAGCTAAATTTGTAGAACAGAGTAATTAAATGGCTTCCCTAACATCTGATTGTCTTTAAGCAACCTCAAACTGAGGTAGCCTGTGTCTTGTAACCAGAATCTCAAACATTATATTCTCCTACCATTCAAAATTCTCTCTTTTGATAAGATGAATAATATTAAATTAGTTACAATGAATTATGGGGCTTAAGTGATCCACGGTTAAGTCAATTCATTTTATATCCTGGAGCGAAAACATAATGACAGGCATGGATCTCATATTTTTAACATTTAAGTTCAAGATGATGATATTCAAAATTCATATTCAAACTTATGTACTGTAGCTTCACGTTCCACCTTTAAAATGTTAGTTCTCCTTGGACAATTAACTTGGATTCCAAATAAAACTGCACGGCATTATGTTTTCATAGAACAGGATATGTCCCTGTGCTTTAATTAACCTGTATCTTAAACATATGCATTAGCTGTAGGTTTTTAGATGCCTTGGAGAAGTTTTGGCTACGTAAATTTTGAAGGTGTTTCTGAATGAGTTGTCTAAATGTAATGAAAACAATAATGACATTATTTTGCCTGTATTATTCCTGGTTCTTCAAATAATAGCTCTTGATATTGCATTTAAGTAGCCTTGAAATCAGTCATAGAATATCTATCTATCTAAACATCACATATATAAATGTATATGTAAACCTTATATTCATATACAATATGAACCTTAGCATGTAAGACTGAAGCATGACTATGTAGAAAAGGCACAGAGATCACAGTCACTCAGATTAATCTTTTTTTTTTTTTTTTTTCTTTTTTTTGCGGTACGCGGGCCTCTCACTGTTGTGGCCTCTCCCGTTGCGGAGCACAGGCTCCGGATGCGCAGGCTCAGCGGACATGGCTCATGGGCCCAGCCACTAGGCGGCATGTGGGATCTTCCCGGACCGGGGCACGAACCCGTGTGCCCTGCATCGGCAGGCGGACTCTCAACCACGGCGCCACCACGGAAGCCCAATTTTTTTTTTTTTTTTTTTTTTTTTTTTGCGCAGGTTAATCTTCATTCTGCATGAATACTTTGGTGTGATCCAAGTAAATTCCTCTTAAGAAGTTCATGTGTGATTTCTAATTATGGTGATGAAATGAAATCCAGTTTGTTTCAATATATTATATTTAAATGGTTTAGGACTTTCCTGGTGGTTCAGTGGGTAAGACTCTGCACTTCCAATGCAGGGGGTATGGGTTCGATCCCTGGTCAGGGAACTGGATCCCTCATGCATGCCGCAACAAAGAAGCCCACATGCCGCAACTAAGACCCGGCACAGTCAAAAAAATAAATAAATAAATAAAATATATTTTTGTAAATGTTTAAAAAGATACAGGTATCTTTCCCATTTCTACAAGGTATTTGATTATTAGCGTATTTGTGCTCAGTTTTATGACCTTCTTTATTCATAAAATGAGTTTTCATACAGGTTTTAAAAAGGATCTGTCCCCATCATCACATCCTAGGCTATGCAATGTGTCTTTTATAGTTTCATGATGATCTGTTTCAGGTATTTCTGGAAATGAGGCCACTGAAAACAGCTTCCAGCAAATAGTGTGGTATAATAAACACCTATTTTACATTCTTTAGTGATTTTAATTTGATTGCTGAGGACTACTAAAAACTGGCAAAGAAAGAAATTTTATTTTTGCTTAATATTTTTTAAAATTCAGTGACCCTTGTGACCTAGTGCATAATAGAAAGTATATGTAATGCTTGGAGTAAGTTTACAAAGACTGAGTAAAATTGAGATAGATGGATTCTGTTATTTGGAATTCTAGCATTCTTGGGATATTTAAACACATTTAAAAGGGGTGATAATGATGATGATGATGATAATCCACTAAAAGTATAACTAAAAAATTAAGACTCAAGAAAGTCAGACCATAAGTAGATCTGAAAATGCCACTATCAGAAATCAAAATCAGAAAATATTACTTTGCTAAATAGTTTCCAAGTAATGAAACAAGACATAGGAAAATGTGAAATACTTTTTAAATATCTATGCAATAATGCATGAGGGGTAAATATTAGACCATTGTGCTGCTTCTACTTGAATTATTGGCACATTTGTTCAGATACTTCATTATTTGTGAAGTGAAGGAAGCCCTTGATGTCTTAGCAGCTATTTTAAGATTTCTCCTCATAACCCCTTTCTTCGGTCTCAATTCAAAAGCTGGAAACCAGCCAGTCTTAGCTTTTAATTGGGACCTTAATTGGGTTTTTGGTGCCCTAATTATAAATGAGGTAATTGTAGTAATTATAGATGAATTAGTGTAACAATAATTATAAATAAAGTCAATCTAAAGTACTTACAAAATAGCTGTTTAATGTGACAACACCACCTCATACACTGTGATGTATTCTACACTGTATCTCTCATTAAACCTGGGTTAGGATTTCAAGAAATTGAAATTACATAATTATATACATATATATTTTTTGTAATGAGTCTAATTCTTAGCCTGTCCCCAAAGCTTTAAAAAAAATCAATATAATGTTTAAATAACAAACCCAATGTCACACAGCTAAAATAATAAATGGCAGTGTTGGAATTTGAGCATGGATAGATTCAATTCCAAAACCCACAATCTACTCAAAATGCCATTCCATCATTTCTATAGGTGAACTGCTAGACAGATAAATGAATGCCTACTCTTATTAGCTTGAATTTCTAGATACTAAAAAAATATTAACATTATTTATTTAAAATGATAAAATAAATCATAGTTTATTACAACTTTAAATAATTATTTCTAGTATTTGAATCTCATCTTTTTCAAGGGACCTTTCACTTATTTTCTACTTTGTAAGCACCAAACGTCTGTTGCACAGTTTTTTTTTTTAATCTTTCCTGGTAATTGCCTTTCAGTAATTATATATCTTTCTCTAATGAAGCAGAATACAATTAGCTCACAATATAATTTTAACCACATCTATGTGTGCTTTTTAAACATAACCACATAACTGACACACAACCCATTCATTTGTTACAATTGTCTTTACTAGAACTTTGACAGAAATAATGATTAAATTAACTAACATATATTGTAGGTCATCACTGAGACTAAATTCATTTTGTTTTTGTCTTGACAGGAATGTTTGGGAAATAGTTGTCAAACTCTCAGATAGCTATCAAATCCTGGCCCAGCTACTTGCAGCTGTGTGATATTGAGCTATAATTTGCATCTTCTGAAAAATGAAGAAATAAAATCTATTGATTATATTTGTCAAGAGTTAAAATTATATAACTACCTAACTCTACCAGGCACATAGCTGAAATGGATGGTAATAAATTGTTGCTATAATTATGAAAAGACCCTAATGTCTTGATGATGATGCATCCTAATGATTATTTATAGCTATGAAACCCACTACCTGTCAAGTTCAACTAGATATTTCTCTGTATGCTGCCAAAATTAACAATACTGCTGATTGAATTGAGCTTCAGGGAAACTGCTTCTTTCAAACCTGTTTCCAGCTCTTATCCTGAATAAAATAGTACTTCATTTAAAATAATAAAATATACTAACAAGAAAGTATGTTTGTCGTTTCCTATTAGAATAACTAATGACATTATGACTGAAGATATCAAAAAGAACTGAAAATGCCAGAGATTTATTTCAGCTTCTTATTTCAAAGATTTAAATGTACATCTTAAACTTTTAATTTTCTGTTGACCTATTTTCACACTCACTGATAATTTCCTCAGTTTTGTCCAGGGTGCAGATGAGCACCTCAAAGGCATTCTTTACTTCTCTTACTGTTTTCCTGATTTCTGTCATTTTTAAGTTATTTTTCTTAATTTCCATCTCCATGTTGAAATTACTTAATCATGCATTTTGTCTATTTTTTTCCATTAGAAAATCTAAGATATTAATCACATTTATTCCACATTTCTCCTCTGATCTTTCTGACATCTGTGTTATATCTGATTCTGCTTCTTAGGGTTTCTTTATCTTTTCAGACTGTGTTTTTCCTTGTCTTTCTGTGCACCTTATAATTTTTGGCTGAAAGGTAAAAATGTTTTTAGGACATATGATAACGAGGGTTGGTTGGCTGGTTGGCATTTTGTTTATTTAAATGATTGTCTGTTTGTAGCATGGACTCAATAACACTAATTAACTGAACTGAGATCTGTTAAGCTGAAATTTAAGCTCAGTTTTACAGTTTAACATGTAGGTCAACTTTTATAAATGTCCTACATGTACTTGAAAATATATGTTCCAGTGGACACATATCCAGAGATCAAGTTATTTTAATGAAACTCCTTAAACAGTTATATATGCTGTATATTTTCTGTCATTTTTTTGAGCATTTATCGAAATCTTATGGAGATATTTTAAAACCTCTCATTATGTTGGTATATTTATCAATTTCTCATATCAAAGAGCTATAAAATTTGCTTTATATCTTCAAAACTGTTATTCTTGCATATACACTTAGAACTGTTATATCTTTCCTGAATGTTAAGGAGTTTGTCATATTATTCAGGTATATCCTTTAATCTCAAAATATTTCTCCCTTAAAGTATACCTGTCTGAAATTGTACAATTATGTCATTTTATTTGCTTGTATTTGCAGAATAATTTTAATTCATATTTTATAATTTCAAACTCACTCAGCCTTTTAAATTTAGGTATGTGCTTTGGAAGCAGAATATAACTATATTATAAAAAAAAGCATTTTACAATTGAAAAATCTTATATTAGAGTTACTCTTAAATAAGCAAGGTTTCTACAGTAGCTCAGACTAACTTCAAAGTACAAATCAGTTTAGGAACTTATTTGTAAGGGAGTAAAGATTTCAACTGTCACCTCTTTATTTATACTCTATTTTTAAAAAACCTGATAATCTGGTGAAAAAAATTTAAAATATGAGTGTTTTCTACTTTTAAAGGCTTTAATTGCTGAGGGTAATGACTCTGAAAAGAGATTATATTTTTATTGCCTGGGATATTTCTTGCAAAGCAGAATTTTTCATCGTAGCAATACAAGTCCTGAGGGACTGTGCTAATGGATCATGTTGCCACCAATAAACACCTTGTTGAATTGGTACTTATTTCAGGGAAAAAGGATGTCACTCTTTTAGAGACTGGATTTTCTAAATGTACTGTAAAATGAAGGGCATGTAAGCTTAAGAGTAATTATTCCCATCATGCATACTTTTATGACTCAAGATATTGAGATAACAAGGAAAAAAATGTAAAATAGGCATGTACAGAAAGCTCAGCAAAGATGAGGTTCTCAATGAGTATAATAGATCAAGAAATGAGAATAGATTACACATTTATAAAATTTTAAGAACTGATTATTTTATAGTATATAATACAGAAATATTTTATTAATTGATACTTAACTTCATCAAGTGATGAAGTTGCTTCTTATAGCAGATTAGGTGTCATTGGGAAGCGGGGATCATTTCTCTTTTACATCTAGTATGTAGATTATATTATTCAGAATACATCAAGAAAATCAGAATTTTAATATTACAAATAAATCTCTACTACGTAAGGGTAAAAATAAAAAGTTATCAAAGTTACACTAAAGTCTCACAGAAACCACTTTCTGGATCATTTGATCATCTGCCATTATGTCATCTCTCAAGCACTCTTTAATTAAAAAAAAGATAAACATTGCCACCATGTTCTGTTAAATGGAATGTTTTGGAGCATATAGAAGTTAAGGATTTTCTTGCTCTTCAATTATACACTTTTGAATAGACTGTAAATTGAAATCTGGGTAGGGCAGATTTTTCAATATAAAGTTATTTAATATTGAAGGGAAGTGATAGAAATTGTTCAGTTTATTTGAACAAAGTTCATTGACAACCTAAGTATTTCAAAATTATCAATCAACTTAAAAGATAACATACATTTGAGAATTTATAAAAGAAAATCAATCACTGTTTACCTAAGAGACTGAAAACCAAAATTTATTTATTTTTACTCAGGATAGCTCTTGTACTAGTTTTCTGTGCAGCAAGTTGCCAGAAACTTAGTGGCTTAAAACATCTATTTATTATCTAGCGGTTTCCATGGGTTAGGAGTCCAAGCACAGTTTAACTGAGCATTCTGCTCAGGAACTCACAAAGATGCAAAATAGTATCAGCTGTTTTCTCATGTGGAGGATGGGCTCTGGAAGAATTTTCTTCCAAGCTCATTCTCATGATTAGCAGAATTTATTTCCTTATGGTTATGGAACTGGGGCCCTGGGTTTTCACTGGTTGTGGCTGTTGGCCATCCTTATATCCAAGAAACTGCCTGCACTTTTCGGACAGGAGGTCTTTTCCATTGGAATTTTCACAACATCTCTGTTTAGTTCTCTGAGGCCAGGAGGAGAATAGCTCTAAGGCAATCTGTCAAGATGAAATTTTATATGTGTATTGTAATCTAGTCATAGGCGTGGCATCCCATTACCTTTGTTATACTCTGCTGGTTAGAAACAAGTCAAAATTTCCATCCACACTCAAGGGGATGGGACTATACAAGGATTTGACTCATTGGGGGTTACCCTACGGTGAATCTATCCAGAGCTCAGTTTGACTCTTATAATCTTTGTATTTAAATGTTTGTAATACTAAATTTTGTTAGAGATCATAGGACAATTAGCAGCCTTTACTTAATATGACTCTTCCAAGGTCCTTTGAGTAAGTTACTAGTAAGCACTGTGAACCTCCAAACCATATAGGGTAAAAGAAATGCTTAGAATAGTGATTAACACATGGTAAATATGTAATAAATGTTATTTATCAATATTATTATTTGTTTTAATATTGGTACATATGTTGTAGTTTGAAAGATAAGTATGATAAATTACACTGGAGTTTTGATGAGCGCTGGAATAGACCCACAGTGACAGAACGAATAATGGTGGGATTGGTGTGACAGAAAAATTAGCAACCAAAGACAGGAAAAAGTCTGAACTTCCTACTGGCCTGGAAACATTGTGAGTACAGGAGAACATACCACACATGCCTGATAGTCTATGGAGGCTCAAACAGGGCTAGTTTGATTAATGAACACAGCCTTGAAAGGTAGAAAATATTTAGTAAGAATTGATGTCCCAGGCAGTTGTAATCATTCCTAGTTGAAATCTGTCTTCCAACATTATTCTTGTCAAAGAGGAGTGAAAATAAAAGAAAATACCAAAAATAAACAACTCAAACCATCAAATTTGAAACGTTACTTAATTTCTGGCAGTTCTTGCCATTTTTCAGGAGTTTTCTCCCAGTCAGTTCTCAGCACGGAAGAAATGTGTCCTATATTGTGAGTTCCTGCACTACTGAGTTTCATTTATGACTATAGTTATTTATCAATTTATTAAATATCACTGGGGTAATAAGACTGGATGTAATGTAAAGAGAGATCCCTAACTTAGATTTCCTTGGGGAAATGGGGACAGTTGCAGATCACTAGGTTGCAAATGAGCTTAGTCTTAAAAAAAGAATTGGAGAAACATAAGTAAAAATGTTGAAGAA
This sequence comes from Aethalodelphis obliquidens, assembly GCF_003676395.1. NCBI lineage: Eukaryota > Metazoa > Chordata > Mammalia > Artiodactyla > Delphinidae > Aethalodelphis > Aethalodelphis obliquidens. The sequence continues at coordinate 6,798,887 of NW_020837960.1, forward strand.
AGCATCCCAGAAAAAAGCATTAGAATGTGCAAAACCATGGAGACATAGAAATAAATAATTTTTAAAAAGAGAATTTTAGTGGAGTGATATGTCTAGAAGTAGGGTGAGCTTTTTATAATATGGCAGGAGTCTAGAGAGAGAATCCTGGGCCAAAATATTGATGGCTTTAAGGAGTTGAATGTTTGTAAACATAGAAGTAGCAAACTAAGTTCTATATTTTACAAACATCTTAATGTTCTTAGGGTGGGGTGCAATGACAGGGGTTCATATAGGAAGATGGCACATCAATATAGGTAAGAAAATGAACTAAAGGAGGTAACCATCAATATGAGAAGGAGGGAGCTGATTCAAAAGATATTTGAGAGATGATTTTAACAGATATTTGTGGCTAATTTACGTCTGGCAAAGGAACAAAACTTGTGTCAAACTATACGGCCCTATAAGATGTCTTCGGCCACATGTGGCTTTTTACATTTAAATGTACATTAGTTAATATTAAGTCAATTGAAAAAATTTAGTTCCTCTGTAGCACTAGCCACATTTCAAGTGTTCAATAGTCATATTTGGCCAGTGGCTACCATATAGGAAAGAATAGCTATAAGACAACACTGTCATAGAATACATCCCAGATACTTAATATGGGCTACCTGTGTGTTTGTTAGAAGAAGCATACAAAAAAACAATAAATATGGGAAATAACATAATGAGATGAATTACTATAGATATGTTTTCTTTGAGTTATATGTGGATATATGAGTTTTCTATCACTCTTCTGCTTTTATAAATAATACTTCAAGAACATTCTTGTTCATATATCTTTCCATTTAGATGCAAAACTATAAGCTAAATTCCTAAGTGAACATTTGTTACTACAAGAATATGCACATTTATAGTTAAAAATAGTTGCCAAATTATCCTCCAATTTATATTATCTAGTGGTAAGAAAAATCTTATTTCCTACAAACCAATATAAGCTATGTAATACAAAAAAAATGTATTTTTCTGCAAAGTATAAAATGTCATCTTATTTTTTAACTAACATTTATCTAATTATGAGTGAGTCTAAACAACTTTTCATTTTTTAATCCATTTATGTATTTTTTCAGGACATGTTTTTAAATTTTAAGCCTTTTTTCTTGTATTTTTCTTATTGATTTGTAAGATATTTTTATATTTTAGAATAGAATATTAGTCATGGGGTTGTCTTGTGAGATAAAAACTATTTTTCCTACTTATTTATTCCTTCAAGGACTTTGTATACAGTCACATTACTTCCCCTTTTAAATATTGTTAAATTTATCAATACTTATTTTACAATTTCTGGAATACGATTTTTGTTGACCTACAAAATCACTCATTTCCCTTTTGGTATTTTTATAGTTTTTATGTTAAAATGTTTGACCCATAAGGAATTTATTTTAATTTAGGTAATAACAATATTTTTTAAAATTTAGCTATATAAACATATGGAAAACAGGGGGAGAATTAAGGTGTTTCCTCAGTTTTATTGGATTTTTTAATTTTTTATTTAAGCAACAAAAAAACCCCAGTTTTTATATGTTTATATGCAAAGGAAAAACAATAGAAATCTTATATCTGTAAGTGAAACAATTCCAAATGAATGTAGTGAAAAAATAATACCACTTTTCTCAAAACTATACTGATTGAAATAAATGACCCAAATATTACAATAAGTCAAAAACAATTAATGGAAGTTCAATTTTAAAAGAAAAATAATTCATATAATATGGTAGTTAAACTTGAAATAAATTAATCTAAGAGAATTAACTGACACAAATGTTCATAATCAGATTACTTTGACTGAAAGTTAATCATAAAGAAATTGGGAGATAAAGTGGGGTCTCAGCTATTGGAGAAATAGCTTGTATAATAGAATTAAGACAAACAATAATATATTAGACAATTGCTAATTTAAGCTTGCTTATATAATCTGTTCCCTAAGAGTAAGTATCAATTAATAACCAATAAGGAGACAGAAACTGCACCATAATTTGGAAATTGAATATAAAGAATTATTTACTTGTAAAATGTTGTAATCTACAAAAAGAAAACCCAGTAAAGTAAAAAAGAACTCTAAGGAATATAGGGATAGCCTATATACGGAGTAGCTACTGTTTCTAGGGCTAAGGATCAAAAAAATTGCATTGCCGACCTCATTTGAGAGGATGTGACTACAGTCACTGTAAAGTACAGAAATTCAGGACAGAGATGTAAGAGTTAGTCAAAAGGAAGCGATTGCTGAAGTGCTACAGAAATTCACTAGAGACTAGGTAACACAGGATCTCAGACTCTTGTTGGTGCATATGACATAGGATGGAAAAGCAAAACATACCAGGACCAGGAAGAGTAGTTTCTACCTATGATTTGTCTTCCAGTTCTGTCTACTGACACTGTATAACATCAAATTTTTTGCAAGTGTTGGGCTGAACCCTACAGGCCTACAAGCCATGTGCTTGCTCAGCTTCAAGACCAAAGAGCCCGGAGCCAGCAGCAGAGACATCAATGGTTTAATGGATGGGGGAGCTTATACATCTGAAGCAAGGTCCTGGAGCAATGACACTCCACCATGTACAGTGGATGGTGGGCAGGACATAGCAGTCCTCACTTCCAGGGAAGGGAAGATTGCCAGTAATAGGGGGAATTGATGTCAGGTTGGCTCTAGGGAAACTAGTAAAGGGGCATGCCTCTCACCTTTGATAAGAACAATCACTAGCTGGGGCCTGGAGCAAGTATGTAGGAAGGTCAGTCAGGGAGTAGGGTGTAGGTGAAGCAGGCACTGGTAGAGCAGGGAATGTAGAGGGAGCAAGAGAACAGCCATCTTGAGTGGCCTGACCATACACAGGGTACAACTTCATTATCAAATAACAGGTCAAAGAAAGGTGGATGTGGAGCGCAGAGGTAATAACTTGATAACTGGTGTAGTACACACATTTTGCTATTTAGCTTCTTTATATACCCTTACATTCATATTTGAATGTCAACACAATAAAACCACCCTTGTTTCCACTGAGCAAAATATATCATTTGCCATCATTTGTACAAGTGGAGTTCTCATGCTTTCCCCAAAATGAGGAGACTGAATAGTCTCTTATTTAAAGACTAATTTTAAAGTTAATCTCCAACTGTATGTATGTAAAATAATAAAGGAAGGAGATACATGAAAAACATAATTAATATATACAAAATATATTTACATACATACACAAGGGAATTATGCAAAGTTATTATTTTTTTCTGTAATTGGACATAAACTCATAGTTGATATCATAACAATCTTCTTTTACTGGTTTTTCATATTTGTTCTCAGCAAGAATCTTAGGCGGTGTTGTGCTTTGCCTGGTGAAGTGACCCCAAACTTTCCTTCTGAAAGGCTGAGTCCTGAATCATCCTGCCATTGTGCTTGCTCTTTATGGTTAGCCATGGGAGTATTAACAAAGTTCCTAGAGAAACTCCTCTGTAACTCACATAATCTTACTTGTCCATTTCTCTTTGCAATAACCGAATTTCTTTTCAGTAAAAGAAATCACCCATTCCGGTGAGTAAAATAACTCTCTTTCCTGTCTGTTCATTTAGTGACTGATGTAAGAAACCCACAAAGGCCAGATAACAGTCTTGTCTTCAAATTCAGTGAAACATTGTCAGTTGGTGGAAGCATTCTTCTTTGGAAACTAAAATTTTCAAACCAACAGAGAAAGAAGCTGACAAATACGGATCAAAACTTCTGCAAGTGGATTATTAGGTATAATAATGAGAAGAGCAACTCCCACTTCCACCCCTTGATTCCAGAACCCAAATATACTAGTTATGGATGGAAAGCACTATATATTTATACTAGTCTCTACTGCAAAGCATGTATTACAACCTGTAAGACAGAAAACAATCCTTTCAGCGTGTTATCTCCTAAACTGTGCAATAATCAAGTCTTCATCAAAGCCATTCCAACTTTCTATTAGGACAAATTCATCTGGATCTGAGGTATATGGTAAAACCAGTTAGTTCTATGGCCTTAAGCCATTGCTATACTTTTTTTTTTTTTTTCTGTGAAATAAGTTCCTTGACATGAAGCAAAGCTGTGTGGAATACCATGATGATGGATAGGGCATTCCATGTGCCCACAGATGATGGTGGTAAAAGAAGTATTTTAGCTAAGAAGGATAAATGTATACCCAGAATATGTCAATTTCAATGAGAACAAATCTCTGTCCCCTCCATGATGTAAGTCATCTAATGTAATCAACCTGCCACGAGGATGTTAGCTGGTTCCCTTGAGGAATGAAACCATTTTGAGGACTCAGTGTTAGTTTCTGTTATTGGAAGATTAGGTGCTTAGTAGGAGCAGTCATCTTGAGTGGGGTGGTAATGCTGCAATCGTCCACTTTAAGGTAATACCAGCATATATTGCAGATCCATTTGTAAACCAAGCTCAGGTATTTTATTTCCAGTCAGCTGGTAAAATGGAACTCCCATGAGTCCATAGGTGTGGATTAATGGAAAGGAAGAAATGCAGATGGAATCAGTGTCAAAAGAGACTGAGGCATTTGCTTATGCAATTTACTTGTATATTCTTGCCCTGCTCCAACCCTTTCTTTTATATATTGTCTCTACTTGATGATAGATTACTACTGCACATGTCCAACTTTATGAATAGACGGATCAGACATGGGAAACTCAGGCTGCATGTTCACCTGATGTCATCTTCTGTTTGTTCTCTTCCAAATCCTAATAGTAAGCCAGAAGTTGTTTCTCAGAATAAGGCAATTTGCTTTCAGTAAAGGACATAGATTGCCTCCAAAATCCTAAAAGCTATCCTTATGATTCTTCCATTGGTGCTTACCAGGATGCTCTGTACAGCATTTCTGTTTGGCACAGATACTTAGAGTATCAGTGGATCTACTGAATCATTAGGCCTATATGGAAGAGTATCAGGCACTATAGCCTGGATTTACTGCAAAGCCATTTCTTGCTTTAGCCCTCACTCAAAATAGGTAGGCTTAACATGTGATTTAGTAAACATGTTGAAGAACCACACTGAAATGTGATGTATGTTGCCTCCACAGTCTTAAAACCCATACCAAACATTGAGCCTGTATATTTTCTTTGTGGCTGTGCATAGTAAAGTAACTCGTCTTTTTTTTTTTTTTTTTGCGGTACGCGGGCCTGTCACTGTTGTGGCCTCTCCCGTTGCGGAGCACAGGCTCCGGACGCGCAGGCTCAGCGGCCATGGCTCACGGGCCCAGCCGCCCCGCGGCATGCGGGATCTGCCCGGACCGGGGCACAAACCCGCATCCCCTGCATTGGCAGGCAGACTCCCAACCACTGCGCCACCAGGGAAGCCCAGTAACTCGTCTTTTACCTCTAAGGGATAACCTGAGATGTTTCAGACCACTGAACGCACAGAAACTTCAATGAAACGACATGCTAGTAAATTTGCGTGCATTTTATCTCTCAGATTCTGAGTAGCATTTGTCTTACTAAGATATCTCACAGTAATTACTCATCAGATCTAGTCAACCTAACATCATTAATGTAGTGGATCAGTGTGGTGTTTTGTTGAAAGTCAAGATGATCAAGTTTTCTGCAGACTAACTTGTATATAGAACAAGAAAGTTGATATGGCCCTACGGCAAGGCTGTGAGGGTTAATATCAGCCTTGACAGGTCAAAGCAACCAATTGCTAGTGGTCCTTACAATATGGACAAAATAAAGCATTATCCATGCCAATGGGAGTACACAAAGTATTCAATAAGGTATTGACTTATTCTAGTAATCATATTGACAATATGATTGGGACAGCAGTTACAATGGGATCACCACCTGATTAAGTTTATGATGGTCTATAGTGAATCTCCAAGATCCATTCCCCTTATGCACGGGCCAAACAGGCAAGTTAAATGGGTATGTATTACTTATCACCCCCCTTGCATCTTTAAAATACTTGATAGCAGCACTAATTTCTGCAATTCTTCCAAAGTTGTGGTGTTGCTTCTGGTTTACCTCCTTTCCAGTTTTTCATGGGCCATAGTGATGTCTTGGATCCCCAGAAATTACTGTCAATTCAGAGCCAATGTCAATTGTCAATTCAGAGCCAATTCCCATAAATTCTGAGCATTTACTTGTTCTAGTATACAGGCATTTTATAAATGTCTTCCAGCTCCTTTGAAAAAGTCTTGAAAGAATATTATAGGATATACTTGCTGCAACCATGCAGGGTTCTATTCCAAGAGGGACCAGTCTCCTTTATAATCAAGGTGCTCTGTGACTGTGACCTGGCTTCAGTCTAGAAACTGGGTGCAAGACCATGATATTTCATCCATGATTTTTCATTGTAGTGACTCATCAGATTTTTGAACACCAGATCTAGAAGGCTTTCCCCCCCCCCCATTATATAAGTCATACAATATTCTAGTATGCTGTCCATCTACTTGCTTTTTTGGGAGGTGACGATTAAATAGGTACATCGAGATCCCTATGGGCCAAAGCTTTAATCAGTTACCAGTGTGTTATTGCTGTTCTTCACAATAAATTGTTGGAAGATATTCTCCATGAATATTTTCATGTTTCTATATGATCCTTCTTTCTAAGTGAGGAGCATGTTTGAATAGTGAAGACCGTAGAAGCTAGAGATAATGTATCACTCTGAGGAGGCTTTGAGAATTCTCTCCCTGGAGATATTTCCTTACATTCATGTTGATATCTGACTATTTATGGGTCAAGAAGCAATAAGGGATGATTTCTTGGGGCCTTGAGAAGAATCAGTATGTTTTTAAGCAAAGGAAGGCTAATTTCTTCAGGCAAAGATGGTCAGTCTAACTAAGTGGAACAGGGACACTTAGAGTTAGTAAAAGGTTCAAACAGTTTCTTCTAAGTCCAACCTGTTCATAGGATTAAGCTCCTATTTAACAAAACAAGAAATGGGCTGAGAACAGTCAATTATAAATGCCACAGAATAGGGCTAATTTTTTAAAAACAGAGTAATTGCAAACAGTTACCACAGATGTAAAGGTTTAAATAAGACTGCCAGGAAAACAAGTTGATTATTTGGCTCAGAAATAACCAATATTTCACTCTACCCCTATTGCTCATGAAAAGCAATTTATCAATACATTCTCTGTCCTTGAAACCCTATTGAAATACACATATAACCTTTTCAACAAAACACTATAGGTACAACTGCAATTTCATGCCTAAAACAAAAACTGTATTGTGAGATAATATAATAAAATATGTTTTAATATAGGTTGATGACATTTGTTTACATTTAATAAAATCACTCATTAAATTACTATCCATAATAAGGTGTGAAGACGAATGGTATACTTAACACTATTTACCTTTTGTAGAAACTGAAGAACACAAGAAATTAAGTCACTGGCCCAAAACCATCGAATGATTTAAGAATTAAATTCTCATCTGTTGACTCATTGTTGACCAACATATATTACTTTTTAATTACAATAGCTAAAAAATTTCATGAATTAATTTCATTTTTCTCATGCAGGGCAATGTATACTAATGATCATATTACTGTGTTATATATTATATGATGGTGATTTCTGTCTTAAAGTTCATGAGAAAAAAGATATATTCTAGTGTGGGAGGAATAGGGGAGAAGATATATGTTTTGTAGATAACTAGGCCTACCAAAGTTAGGAAAAAATGAGATAAATAATGAATAATTTTTTCTTAAGCCAATTGAAAATAAGAGGTAAAATATTTTCAATTCATCCTTTAGTCCACCTGCCATTTTCACACTTTATTGCATCAACTGTTCCAATCTTTCTCAGTCATTTTTTACTTACAAAAAATTATCCATATTCTTCTATATTAACCTAGGAACCCCTGGCATATGCACTGCTTCAGTGCTTATTTACTACACTAAAAATGTCCAGCAAATATTGTCTGAATATTGGTCATCTGCCATCCCATTCATGTGTGACACCCATTTGTTATCCTGCTAGCTACTGGCCCATTCCCTGCTGTGAGTACTCAAAGACCTGTCCACCTTGAGGTTATGATGCAAAGTAACCTAGTTGTTTTATATCCATCCATGTCCCTTTTGTCTCTGTCAGTCCTTAAGGATTTTGCCAGCATCAGAGCATGAGTTAACCTGTGATCAAAATCAATATTATTTGTGACCAGTATGCTATTTTTTACTATACTGTTGATGGACTACTTCTAAATCAATGTGACTAGTAGTCACAGTCATGACAATAATTTGTGAAGAAAAAAATGAAAAGGAAATGTTTGGTTTTATTACCCTTAGAGCATCTTTTACTCTTTGTTGTTGGCTGTGCTCACATGCTCATCCCAGTAGGTATTTCCCTGAGAGGTACATGCAGATAAATGAGGGGAAACTGTAGCCCCTGGTGGGGATTGTGAACCACCTGTACAAATACAGTTGTCTTTCTATCTGTCTCCTGGGATTCAGGGTACGGGAAACATGAGCCAGAGTATATATATAAAGGTTCTTCATTTCAAGCTTTTATTTATGATCTGGCAACCAATAAACTGTTTTAATCCAAATTGAATGAAAAAATGATTTTCTACATTGACCTGACATTAGAAGGCCAATTTTCCAATTTCAGTTAACCTTAAATATAAGAAAACAATTATAATGATAATAATAATGACAATAATATATTAATTGCAAACAAGAAGGAATCAAGCTCTATGCCAAGTGTTTTCCATGAATTATTTCACTGATGCTCATTACCTACTGTTATTTATCAAGAAACTGAGAATTAGATGTACTGAATAATTTGTTCAAAATGACAATTTATCAGTAAAAAATATTGTCGTTGGCTAAATACTTTAACAGTTCCACAAGCAGAAAGGGTTCTGCTATTTTCTGAAGACAGGGAAGATGAAGCTTGGGAAGTGTAGGTGTAATCTGTAAATGTAATTAGTAATTAGGTTATTTTACACATGAGAAAAATAGACATCAAGAAGTTAAGGAGCCTAACTATGTATCAAGCTCACCAAAGTGTGTCATCACATAAATAGAAGCCTAATAGACCTTGAATCCTGTCTTCACAGCAGAAAAATATCAGACTAGTTTCTCTGACTTCCTAAATTGGGTTAAGCATTTATATATAAGGACAAAAATCAAAAGGAAAAAACTGTTCTCCTCCATCACCATACTTATATACTATATCTTTTATGTACAGGTGTATTAGTGAACTTGAACTGATACAAATCTCCTAGAGTGTGGATCATGACTGTCTCAGAACCTATTAGTAAACATTCCTATGGATTTCAGTCACTGCTTTAGTAATAATAATAGCTATGTATCACACATTCCACTAAGGGATTTACATATGTTTATATATTTTTTCATATTCAGTTCTCAGGACAACCAGAAAAGGTAAGTTTTCTTATCATCATTTGGAAATACGGAAATTTATGTTCCATGAAGTTAAATAACTTGTCCAAGATCTTGCAGCTGGTATGTACCAACCCAGAATTTGAATGGAATTATTTATCTGAAAGTCTTTCATTTTAATAACCACTATATAACATTTCATCTTTAAGTGCTTTGAAGCAAATCACTGTTATTCTGACAAACATATATTTCTGTCAAAACTGTGTATTAATACCATATTCTCTACATACAAATAGTCACGTGCATAAATAAAATTGATAACATATATTACAGTAGAAATTTAGTTCCTTTTAAAAGCAGGAGTTATATGATAGTCCATGAAGTTCCTAGATTACCACGGACTTTCAATAAGTATTACATTATAACAATAGATCATTTAACAATAAAACGTTTAGCATCATGCAGTTAAAAACCAAAATGGTAGAATTCACTTTAATGTTGCTATATGCTAACAGATTCTCTCTCTCATTTGGTTTTGATCCACACATGTTGTTACTCTTCAAACAGAAGGACAGATGTTACAAGATAATTCACCTTTATAGGTAGATTTAATTTACACTATGCTGGAGTGAAAACATTTGACAGAGTTCTTTAATTTTTTGAGAATACAGGGATATATTTATCAGAAAATAATTCTACCTTAAATGACAGGTCTTTACATAGACTAATCTAGAATACCTGCAGGGGGTGAGGGTAGGAGTGGGGGTGATCTGACCTGTTTTAAAATATTATAGTGTTGTGTGATGCAATTAAATAAAACAGACTTCAATGTGAGGTTCTCCAGTCAGTTAAGGCAGAGTTTACTTGAGGTATAAAAACACTTGGTCTCTGTGTCAAGAGAAAGAGCTCCACATTGCTTTGAAGCACCCCTGACAGTTGATAATGGAGAGCTGTTGGCAGTGATTATGGAGGCAGATGCTTACCTGTACTCCTGGAGTGTGCAGTCTTGGCTCGATGACAAGGTGAGGAGAAGGAGAAGCTGTCACAGAATGGGGGCAACTGGCAGCTGAAACCCTAGCGGGGAAGGGTAAACTGGTCGCCCAGGGCTGCTTGCTTGACTGTAGCAGCTCTCATCAATCATGCCAACATATGCAGCTGCCTGAAAATAAACAGGCTTCTCAGACGGGAGACAAAATGAGGCAAATTAAAAGACCAATAATTTAAACAAATCCGTTTCCACTTTCACAGCAAAGATGGATGGAGAAATTGTGCTGACAGACCCAGCTTTCTGATGAATTGATAAAAGTCAGTGATACATACTAATGCGATCAGTTTAAACATGCCAATTTTGAAACAAGACCCCTGTATCAATTCTTTTAAAAAGTCACTTGTTAAAATATATAGGCATGGCATATTTTTTAAAAATCTATCAATTATTATCTTCTGCTAGATTTTTCTAAATTTATTACCTAAGTAAACATTGCAATTCTAGGTACCCTACTGAGGCATATGTCTTCTTGTTATGTCCAAAGCCCCCACTGAAACCAATGTATACCAATGTATACCAATGACTGTATAATTATCCTCATTGTGTAAGACAATACTTTTTTATTTTCATTTTGTTTTCCTTTTACCTATTAATTTTTTTTATCAGCTAATCTTGAGAACACTCATGAGAATATTGCTTCCATCTATTACTTCATCATCACAATCTCTTATTTATTTTTTGACTCTGTTTAGGTTAACATTGGCCTATTTTGAATCTTTCCTATATATGTATATATACTATTTTTGTTCCAAATATTCTATTCTAATTCCTCATCCTTCTGCAGCAACCTCGTTATTTCACATCAAGAAAACAAATTACTTGCAGTCCTTTCTTTTTTGGTTTAAAACAGACTTCTGCTGGGATCTCTTGACTAATAACCACAAATTCCCTAAGGTTAAATGATGATGAACTCTACCATTAGTGACTTAGTCGTTTTTACTCCTTGTTATCACATCTCTTCTTGAGTCTATCCTGTATCCTTCATTTAATTTAGATTAATCTAAAAGGACCAAAGAGATCATGTCTTTCTCACTGATATGCTTGGTATTTATATGCTTCTGATTGCTACTCAGTGCCCTACAGAGAGCACTGAGGGGTCTGACGAGACAATATCAAAAGGTGATTTTCTTTTTCAAGTCTGACAGTGGTACAGAAATTAGAGAAAGACAAAACTAGCCCGAGGTCAGTGTAATTCTCTTGGCTCTCAGGCTCATCTCCTTACACAGGTGGCATTACAGCTGCTGTTATGTCTGCAGGGGAATCACAGTCACTGGCGGCCCCTTCCACAGCTGGCAGCTGAATGCAGGGACATGACAATCAGGTTTGACATCGCTAAATGGGAAGCATCTACTTTGCCTTCCAAATGTCTGCTTTTCTTTAACCCACACTACAAGATGGGTTGTTTTTGTTTTTGCTGTTGTTATTGTTGTCGCTTTAATCATGGTTGAGAGTTCAAATTTCTCCTCACCTAGTAAATTGCTTAATGATCTGTCATCTCATTTCACCGTCTCCACCTCATAGACAAATAGACATCTTTCAGAAATGAATTAGCTCAAGATTTTTAATAATTTTGAAGTTAACATTTCTTTTTAACCTTTCTCCAGAATTTGTCATAGCTTGGGGATAATAATATACCCCAAAGAAAAAGAAGTTGGATTGTAGCACAGTGGCATTTCACAGTAGCAATTACTGTAAGAAACTATGGAAAACATGGCATTCTGGAGAAGGAAAAGAAGAGATGAATTCAGTAACAAAGACAATGACAATGACATTTTGCAACATCCACAGGTAATACACAGACATCTGGATACTCTAATTTTATTTATTGTCTTGGACACCTTCCAAGTATATTATATATATATATATATTTTTTTCATAGATTCTTTATTGCTTACATTGGATTTCACCTCTGTCAGATGGTTCCTGTAGTCATTTTAGAATACCTGGGACTAATTGTCGTAAGCACTTTGACAGCCATGAGTTTCTTCAGCCCTCTGATTCAGTACTAGAGGTAACCTGGGTTCTACAAATTTGTCGTTTATCACAATTTTCCTTTGACTTCAAAGAGTATCCATGGTCCATGTACACTCTAAGCTTCATTAACTCTGAAGGCCGTGCCATATGCTTATAACAAAAGTGAGATTATGCACATAAATTTGCCCAGGCACAGGTTAACATAGTCATTAAGAGCTGCCTTGTACATAGCCTCATATCATAAGACACTTCAATGTAAGCATTTTTGCCACATTTTGTGTGATATATAATAAGAGCATCATGAATTGGCTCTAAGCTACAGTGCATGAAATTCCAGTATAATTAATTAGTGTTGTTATAGCAACACCTTTGATAGTATCACTTGACACCCAAAGGATGCAGTGGCTTGGGGTAAAGCATCTAAAAAATAATTTTGTCAATTTAATTCTCAACCACTCTCTCTCTTTTTTCTCTTTTTATTTTAATCATTTCCCCCCTTTACTTGGATCTCTCCCTTTTTGCAGAAATTGACTAGTCAAACCTCAACACAGCAGCAGGTCTTAATATCAGTTTGCTTGTGTGAATATTGAGAAGCTAGCACTAGTTTTCTATCATGAAAAACAAACATTTATTTCAGTTAAAATTATTTTTTTTTAATTTAGCATGATTGCATATAGCATGAAAACAGCATGCCACATTTGATTACCAGTAATCATTGCCTTACTTCCACAGTGAACCATTAGGAGAAAAATAGTATTTTTTAATAACAAAATCTATGGGACTAGCTATACTTGTTGTTATATTTGTAAAAAAAAATCTGAGTTGGAAAGAAACTTTTAGGCTATTTAGTACAGCCCTTCTAATTTATAGGTTGAGAGACAAGAAGAAAGAAATATCCAGAGGTCTCATGAGTAGTTAGCCACTGAACTGGGATGTGAACCAAGGTCCCTGCGTTCCCTAATCAGTATATTTTACACCAAATTACAAAGTGCCCTCTGTTACACAGTACTAATCCACACAGCACCATTTTTAAAGATATAAAATAAATTTAAGGAAAGCTGTATGGCAAGGCTAGCTTAAGTGCGTGACAGTCTGGCTTGCCTGGTGGTAAAAAAGATATGCTAGTGAATTGATGTAAAAGATATCTGTCTATATACTAAGGCAGAATCAATTTCAAGTGAAATTGAGTATGAGAGAGAAAAGAAAGTCTGAACAGGCAAGAACACCTCAGCACTGGGAGAGAATGACTATGCATGAAAGGTAGAAGTCTTGCCATATCAGGAGCATCATGGAACTCCAGAGAAAGGTCACAAGTGGATGTTGGCAAAGCTCCAAGTCTAGGAATCTGGGAAGATGCAACACACTGTGACTCAGCCAACGGTCAGTATCAAGGAGCTGACATAACAACAGAATACTTGGGAGGTGGGAGAGGGAAGGATTGAGAGCTTGATGTTACCAGGTGCAAACTAGTATATATAGGATAGAAAAACAACAAGGTCCTACTCTATCACACAGGGAACTACATTCAATATCCTATGATAAGCCACAATGGAAAAGAATATGAAAAATTATATATATGTATATATATATATATATATATATATATATATATATATATATATATAAAACCGAATCACTTTGCTATACATCAGAAATTAACAAAACATTGTAAATCAACTATACTTCAATAAAAATAAAAATTAAAAAGAACAGCAACAAAACAATAGAATCCTTGGAATTGGGATTTAGAGAGGCAAACAGCATAAGAAAAGCCCTAACCAGTGTCCTTGCAATATCAGGACCTGGTAACATGTCAGAGCTCTATACAGGGTTGACAGAATCTGCTACATAATTTGGGGGCCCCAATGCAAAACTGTTCATTCGCTATTAGGAATTTCAAGATGGTAACGGCAGACCTTTAAACCAAATGTGGGGTCCTTCTAAAGTTGGGGAGTTGGGAAGCTGAAATATGCATTTCATAAAATTCCTTGTAGCTAGAATTCTGCATGTAATTTTGGCTTTGCCAATTAGATGTATTTATAATTCATCAAAAAACCAGAAATAAGGCCAAGTCTTTTGGCTATGGTTACTAGTAAGCTATGGGTTCCACTCTCCAGCTTCCTAGCTTTGAGAGGCAAGTGTTATAGTGGTGAAGCTTTCACTTCAATTGTAATCCAAAAAGTTGCCTCAGAGTATTTGCTCCCCCAAAAGATTATTGTTGAGTTGTATTAGCCATTATTCAATGAGTTTCAGACTAGAATCTGCTGCTTCAACCCTCCTAAAAATTTTGTGAGCCCTAGATCTCTTCCTGTTGAAAATACCTATGATGGTTTCTGTTTTCCATTGAACCTTGTCTAATTCAATGGAATTTAGTTGACTCTAAACTTGGGGGTAAAAATTCCCCAGCAATAATTTTGTAGCAGAGATTCTGATAAGCTTTTGTAATGTTTAAGTGACATTATGTCAATTTACATCCTTGGAAATGTACTCTATGGCCAATGAAACATGGACAGGAGAATTTTAAAAAGAAGTATATCATATATACACACTGCTATATATAAAATAGACAACTAATAAGGACCTACTGTATAGCACAGGGAACTCTACTCAGTACTCTTCAATGGACTATATGGGAAAATAATCTAAAGTAAGAGTAGATATATGTATATGTATGACAGATTCACTTTGCTGTACACCTGAAACTAACACAACATTGCAAATTAACTATAACCCAATAAAAGTTTTTTTTTAAAAGAAATATAATGTAATACAGAAAAAGAGAAGCACATCTAGCATACTAAGTATATCATTTCCTAGGGCTGCTGTAATGAACTACCACAAACTTGGGAGCTTAAAACAACAGACATGTTTTCTCTCACAGTTCTGGAGGGCAGAAGATTGAAATCAAGGTCTCAATAGGTTTGATTTCTCCCGGAGGTTCTGAGGTTCCATACCTCTCGTGTGAGTGGCTGCTGGCAATCCCTGGCCTTTCTTGACTTGTAGATGCATCACTCCAATCTCTTCCTCCATTTTCACATGGACTTCTCCTCTGTGTGTCTGTGTCTTCTCCTTTTCTGTCTGTTATAAGGACACATGCATAAGACATTAATTATAAGACTCTGCAAAGAGTCTAATAGCAAATTGGTTACATTTTAAATTTCCATTGTCTTTTGAAGGGATATCATTCAACTCACTACAGTAAGGAAGTAATGAAATTAAGCTTATTGATGAGACTAAATTTTGTTTTTTACTTTGTAATATAAATAATGTAAAGTTAATACATCAAAATTGATTAATGGTACCTTGTCAATTAATGGTACCTTGTCAATTAATGGTATCTTTAAAAGAAACACTTAGGCAGAATGCATTTAGAAAAGGATGAGTCCAGGCTTTAAAAGGATTTATTCTTGAAATTAAAAAAAATAAAAACACCCCCCCCAAAAAACCACACAATATGTATTTAAGTTTAAAAAATGGTAAAGTTATCAAGATTTTCAAGTTCATGGTGAAAAACTGGCAATCTTTTCATTGTTTATCTTCAGATATCAGAATTGCAAAAGTCAGGGATAACATTGTTTTGCTAGGGGCCAAAAACTTATGGGAAATGCTCAAGATTTTATTAATTTTGAACAAGAATTAGAGGTGGTAACAACTTTCTATACACACACACACACAAACACACACTCCTCTATGACATGTTTATACACATTGATAGGAAGATAATATTTTACTTCAAAAGCACTTACTGATTTTCAATTTCTTGCTTTATTCTAAATGTGAAAATATCATTTTTATAAACATCTTAAATTTCAGGAAAACATATCAGTGATTTTAAGTCACAGCAAAAAAATATATTTAGATAATGCAAAATAAGTGGGGTTTTGTTTCAAACATTGAAAATAACTATTTTAACATCTCTTCTTTGAGTTAGTATCTGGTCAATATTACTATTAGTAGTAGTACTGGCTACTACTTATGTAAAGTCCTAAACTAAATATTTAAATGAAATCCATATATTGATTCAATATATATAATACCTACACATGATATAGTGAAACAAATAAATGAATGCTGAGTAAGCATTCATGATGTTGACATTCAAGAATTTAGAGAAGACCATTCAATTTTCAAATGTTGTTTCAATTCTCTGACATCTAACCTTTAATTGTAACAAAATGGTATTATGGATTACTACAATATAAATAACCCATTTAGAACCTCACATTCTGTCCGTATAATTTAAATAATCTAATATAATAAGCAGTTAGTGTCAACATATATTGGGAAAAGAGGAGGGCAATCAATTCATTAATCAGTATTATTGCAAATTATATTAAAGAGTATATAGAAATATTTACATCACACATGATTAACTTAATAACTCCTTCATACTAAAATAAGAATATAAAAATAAACTTTCTTTGTACTTTAGGTAAAAATTATTTGAATTCCTGAATTTGAACCAATGGGGAAATACATTTGTTAGGCTTTTGTAGATATTTAGTTTTTTTATAAACTGGATTTCATTTCAAAAATTAAAAAGTTAAAGACTTTATAATAATAAACTTAGGATCTACCTGGACGTGTCAATTGTTCAACATTGTAAGATAATTAAATAATCTTCTTAAGATTTAACTATTTAAGATTTAGGCTACAAAGTCCACATACTTTATGTTGGTTTGACTGCTAAAAGAAATATTCAGCTGTATGAATGAGTATGTTATCTCCATCTTTATTTAATGATAAATTATTTTATTCTTGTTTTTACTTCAAAATGTTTTTGTGTGTAATATTTTATTTTTACTGCATTCTTATGAAACAAATAGAGACTAAACTCTCCATCATTAGTCAAAACCTTAGGGGCTTCCCTGGTGGCGGAGTGGTTGAGAGTCTGCCTGCTGATGCAGGGGACACGGGTTCATGCCCCGGTCCGGGAAGATCCCACATGCCATGGAGCGGCTGGGCCCGTGAGCCATGGCCACTGAGCTTGTGCGTCTGGAGCCTGTGCTCCACAATGGGAGAGGCCACAACAGTGAGAGACCTGCGTACCACAAAAAAACAAACAAACAAACAAAAAAAAAACAAACAGTGAATTTAAGCTGATTTTCAGTTGTATTGAAAAAAGAATGTATGTGAATGACGGGAAGATGCTAGAGATCATGGTGAGGGAATGTGTATTAAATCTTAGCCCTAAAAGCTAGAGAAAACCTGATAATCTTTCCATGCCTCTTTTCTTATTTGACAAAGCAAAATTACAATTAATATCTTCAATAAAAAGACTACTACTTTAAACTAAATTGAAATGATTCATAAATTAATGTTTTTAAAGCATAAAAATATCCACCCAGTTGCCTTTGATTATATTTATTACTCTGCTAATATTGACAAACACTGACTCCAGTACTAAATAATCAGCAAGTATAATGTATTTACCAAACCAAATATGGAAAAATAATCTAAACTAGAGGAAACAAAGAAGAGAGAAGTGAAGTGTATAAAGACAGAGATAGGGCCTTACCTGAAATGTACTTAGCAATCCCCTTCACAAACTTTCACTCAAGTGTAGCTTCCTCTGCTGGCTCTAAGTTGTTAACCAGTCCCAAAGTAACCTTGAAGAATGGGGTACGTATGCTTCTTGAAGCCTATTAACTGACATTTATTGCCAATCTAGCTGTCTCCTCTCCTTGACTGACTATGTTGAGAGTAGAAATTGAATTGTTATCTATCCATCTATCCATCTATCTTTCATTCTTTCTCTCCTTCTCTCCCATTCTCCCATTCTTTCTATCTTTCTACCTGAGTATACTTGGTAACTAATATAATGCTTAGCTCTGGGACAGTGGTTCTAAAACTTTGATATTTATTGGAACGATCTGCAGGTAATTTTAATAAGCACAGAATGCTGGTCCCAACCAGCATTCAGTAGGACTAGAGTTGCACATCTGTGGGTTATCATTTCTAATAAGTTTACAGGTGATGCTTATGTTGCCTTTATGGGGAACACCATTGAGAACAATGCTCTAGCTTATAGAAAGTGGCCAAACAATGTTTACTGAATAAAAAATTAGACTCCTATTCTAGTGTGCTCCACACTGCAATATCTTCCATTGATGATGGAGGCTTTTGTCAATTTGATCGTCAACTCAACTAATTGCTCTTAATGATTTTTGTGAGAAGGCATTGAATTAAATACATCTGTCCTTTATGTGGATTTCACAGCACCTAGTAAGACAATATCAGACCTAAATTAGATTAAAAGATTTATGTTACAATACCGAGGGCAAATTATAAAAATTATCATCAAAAGTCTATGAGTTTCTTCAAAAATAGGCACAAAAGATAATAAATTTAAACATACAATTTCCACATTCTTGCTTTCATCAATGTGTTTCTAAATTGTCTCCCTATGAAACTTGAATATCAGGCTAGTAACACCTGCTGTAAGTTTTTTTGATTCTTGTTTACTAAGCAAAGCTCTTGATCTTTGCCTTTTGAACAGCTCATTCAGTAATCAGAGAGAGAAAATGCGAGTTTTATTACAGCAGGGCTAATATATTCATTGCTAATAAAGCAAGAAAATAAACCACATTTCAAATTCTTCATTGAGGAGCCAATTGCTAAATATTCATTTGCATGATTTTGAAAATTCATACATTTACATATGAATAGTAAAACTGGCCATCGATAATTATGCATAATCTGACCCAATGATTGAAGTCATGGTATTCAACAAGCATAGACTATCATGTGAGATCCAAAATTCAAACTCCCACCATGAATTTCATTACAATTATTAGTTCTTTCTAAGGAATAGAGAAAACTAAACACATTTTGGAATTTCTAAAGGATTTTTCATGAAAAATGAAAATAAGCTCATCTTTTTCCCTCTGATTTTAGTTTTTTCTGTAAACTCTATTTTACATTCTCAATTAAATCTCTATTGACTTTTACTTACTTTTTGAGAATAGCTTACTTTCTCATTAAGAGCTGATTTATTATTTAAGACTTTGGTTCTCAAATTGACTGGATAAGATTCACCTGCAGAACTTGTTATAACAGAGTGCTAGGCCCCAACAACAGACTTTAATTCACTAGCTCTGGGGTGGGGCCAGAAAACTTACACTTCTAACCAGTTCCCAGATGATATTGATGATGATGGTAGAGGGACTCTGAGAAACATTCACTGTTTATGTATAAGTGAGGGCACTTTGCTTCATATTTTTCACTTTTGTACAAATCTTTGTACAAATTTTGTTATTTTAAAAACAACTCCCATTTACCATTGCAACAAAAAGAATAAAACACCTAGGAATAAACCTACCTAAGGAGACAAAAGACCTGTATGCAGAAAATTATAAGACACTGATGAAAGAAATTAAAGATGATACAAATAGATGGAGAGATATACCATGTTCCTGGATTGGAAGAATCAACATTGTGAAAATTACTATACTACACAAAGCAATCTAAAGATTCAATGTAATCCATATCAAACTACCACTGGCATTTTTCACAGAACTGGAACAAAAACTTTCACAATGTGTATGGAAACACAAAAGACTCCAATTAGTCAAAGCAATCTTGAGAAAGAAAAATGGAGCTGGAGAAATCAGGCTCCTGGACTTCATATTATACTACAAAGCTACAGTAATCAAGACAGTATGGTACTGGCACAAAAACAGAAAGATAGATCAATGGAACAGGATAGAAAGCCAGAGCTAAACCCATGCACATATGGTCACCTTATCTTTGATAAAAGAGGCAAGAATATACAATGGAGAAAAAACAGCCTCTTCAATAAGTGGTCCTGGGAAAATTCAACAACTACACATAAAAGAATGAAATTAGAACACTCCCTAACATCATACACAAATAAACTCAAAATGGATTGGAGACCTAAATGTAAGGCCAAACACTATCAAACTCTTGGAGGAAAACATAGGCAGAACACTCTATTACATGAATCACAGCAAGAGCCTTTCTGACCCACCTCCTAGAGAAATGGAAATAAAACCAGAAATAAACAAATGGGACCTAATGAAAGTTCAGAGCTTTTGCACAACAAAGGAAACCATAAGCAAGACGAAAAGACAACCCTCAGAATGGGAGAAAATATTTGCCAATGAAGCAAATAACATAGGATTAATCTCCAAAATTTACAAGCAGCTCATGCAGCTCAGTATCAAAAAAAAAAAAACAAAAACAAAAACCAAAAAACAACTCAATCTGATAATGGGCAGAAGACCTAAATAGACATTTCTCCAAAGATATACAGATTGCCAATAAACACATGAAAGAATGCTCAACATCATTAATCATTAGAGAAATGCAAATCAAAACTACAATGCTATATCATCTCACATTGGTCAGAATAGCCATCACCAAAAAATCTACAAACAATAAATGCTGGAGAGGGTGTGGAGAAAAGGGAACCCTGACTGATAAAGCCACTGTGGAGAACATTATACAGGTCCCTAAAAAACTAAAAATAGAACTACCATATGACCCAGAAATCCCGTTACTGGGCATATACCCTGAGAAAACCATAATTCAAGAAGAGACATGTACCACAATGTTCATTGCAGCTCTATTTACAATAGCCAGGACATGGAAGCAACCTAAGTGTCCATCAACAGATGAATGGATAAAGAAGATGTGGCACATATATACAATGGAATATTACTCAGCCATAAAAAGAAACGAAATTGAGTTATTTGTAGTGAGGTGGATGGACCTAGAGCCTGTCATACAGAATGAAGTAAGTCAGAAAGAGAAAAACAAATACTGTATGCTAACACAAATATATGGAATCTAAAAAAAAAAAAAAAAATGTTGTCATGAAGAACATAGGGGCAAGATGGGAATAAAGATGCAGACCTACTAGAGAATGGACTTGATGACGTGGGGAGGGGGAAGGATAAGCTTACACAAAGTGATAGAGTGGTAGTGTATAGATGGGCATATATACACTACCAAATATAAAATAGATAGCTGGTAGGAAGCAGTCGCATAGCACAGGGAGATCAGCTCGGTGCTTTGTGACCATCTAGAAGGGTGGGATAGGGAGGGTGGAAGGGAGGGAGATGTGAGAGGGAAGAGATATGTGGATATATGTATATGTATAACTGATTCACTTTGTTATAAAGCAGAAACTATCACACCATTGTAAAGCAATTATACTCCAATAAAAATGTTAAAAAGTAAGTAAATAAATAAAAACAAAACAGAGAATAAGATATAACTTGTTCTTTTCTGTTATTTGTAAGTTCATAATTGATGCCAAACCACAATTTTTATTTGAAATTACAATTGTGAGTTTCAATTCATTATTCATGATTCTGTAACTATTAATCCCTAATGAAGAAGAAATTCTACATCTATAAAAATGACATAATATTCTAACAATGGTATTAATAAATGCAAATATTGTTATATAAACATAGGTTACTTTTAAGAGATTTGCCTGAATGGATCAATCTCCCTTTTAAAACAGACTAAATTATATTTTTAATTATTCCAAAGCCAGGTTGGTCATAAAAAGGAAAATAAAGTTTAAAATAATACTTTTGTAAAATGCATAATTTAAAATTACATGGAACATTTTTGTGACAAGTCTGTTATTGTTCAATTCCATTTAAGTTCAAAGAGATGGGGGAGATGAAAAGAGCTAGTATTTGGAACTTACAAGGAGTTGTTCCATCAAATATCCTAGTAGGAAGTCTATTCTTGGATAGAACACTATTTCAGAGCATAGTAAATGTCAATGGCCATGCCATTATCTTCGTAGAGTTCCATCAGAAGGTATAGATTATGATATTCCACACACAGAAATATTTCAAATACAGACTAGAAAGTTGTAATCTTAGGGGTAGCTGAAGCAAAGGGATGTGACTGAAACCTTAACAAATTTGCTAGAATGATTCAGGAAATCAGTCCTAGAGATATTGACAGGCAAATAATCTATAAAAGAAAATAGTTACACATAGACATTTATTAGTACTGGGAAACAAATAGGGAATTGATGTTAGAATAAAAGAAAAAAAATCTTTAGTAAAAATGGTCTGGAAATCAAAGTTTTGTAGTAGGAAATATACCTATTAGTGAATCCCTTTTTTTCCCTTTAGGTCAGTATTGGCCTTAGAATTTGAGCCTGGGTTAGATCTTTAAGGTAAAAGCTAAATGAATCCAAGAACATGGGCACTTCAGTGTCTGAAAACCAACTGGAACCCATATAGCTATATTTTAATGTTTTTAAATTATTTACTCTTTCACTGCTAGGAAATTTCTAGAACCAATTTTTCAAGCCAAGGAGCTTAAGATTGAGAAGATTTTTCTTAGCAATACAGAAAAACTGTGAAAATTACTGTGAAATAAAACATTTGTGCTATTTTAGGGAAATTATCAGTGACTTTTCTAGTTTCTGAAGAGAGGAAAAGAACGAAAAGATAAAATTAAAAGAAAAATAGTTTAGATCACCATGTGCAAATATTAGTAACCTACTATTAATAGCATCTGGTTTTGAGATATCATTTGAGGATGAAAATATAGTTTCCATTTTATCATAGGACTACCATTAGGAGAATAATACCAAAATCTGAGTAAAGTATTTTTCTATTTGAACAATGACTGCTCAGTAGTACAGATATAAAAGTTTTAAATGCCTATATCATAAGATAATGCTGGCTATTAATAAATATATATATTATGTTAATTATAGTAAACTGGAAAACTCTCTAAACCAGGAGATAGAAAATCTAATGTGTTTTCCTAGCTTTTTACTAACTCATTACTCAAACCCAGTTCAAATCACTTAATATTTCTGAATCTGTTTCCTCATCTTTAAATTATACACTGATATATTCAAGACCATTTGAGCTCCTTAACTCCATGGGTTCTTTTTGAGTATACTAGTTACTTATGAATAATCTATCAATTAATGTAGAAAATACTTTCTATAAAGTAAAACAAGGTTGGAAATGCAGAGTTAAAACCTAACATGAATAACAGCAGAAGAGAAGTAGAGGAATTTCAGCTTAATTTCTGATCTGCTGAATGATCAATAATCTGAAGCTCTGAGAGGCTGAGAGACAGCATGAGAGCATGGCAGAGTCTGCATGAGTCCAAATAAAAAGGAGTTTAAAGAGAATGGGAGTTAGTAGCTGAGTGGGTAAACAGAGGTAGTGACTAGCAGAGGAGAGAGTTTAAAAGAAAGGCAAAAACAGATCAATGGAAAGTCAGCTTAACAATCAGGGACCAACTATAGGAAAGAGATTCTGAGGGAGTTAAAAGGCATTCTGTAGTTGATGTCCTTGACATTTACAAGATCCTGTAAATGAGGCAGCTTACAGAAAAGAAGTTACTGAGAAACTGACAAGTCAGAACCAAAAACAAAGAGATGGGAAAAGCTCTTAAAAGAACCATTCCTGTAGAAAAAGAGCATGTAAAATGTGTTCCTTTTTTTTTTCTCTAATAAAAGACAAAAGGAAAAAAAAATAAGGTTATGGCCATTCTGAGAACAATATTGAAGATGAAACCATTTTCAATAACAGTAACTTGAGAAGAAACTGTTGGGAAAAAAGGAAGAGTGTTTGTAGCATCTGGAAGTGGATCACTTTTTGTGACCAGCCTGTGAGTAGCTCCTCCACATGTTAAACCTTTCAAGAGTGGTTCCCTTCCTGGAGAACATATCGCTAATTAGTCTAAGAGCAATGATTTCATTCTTCAGAGCAACTTGTCTTCATGGATTAGACTTCTTGGTGTGTAATCATGTGCTCTGATGATAGACGGAATGTCTCTTAAAGTCTCATGCTTTAGAGGGGTTTATATTTTTGGGAGAGATTTGCATACCTCATGTTAGGTATTTTATAGAAGGAGGAGTTATTAGGAGAGTGATGAAACTGTGGTTTGGGGATATGTAGTAAGAGGAAAGTAAGTCCTCCAAACTTCGGACACCCATGATCTTGATGAGGAAAGTGTTGCTACAGACAAGAAAGTGACAATTGTGAGCTCACCACCTGCTCCCCTATTTTTCCTATTTCTATAATTCCAATTTACTCTTCAAGTGTTAACTTATATTTTACCTCTCCCTGGAAGGTTCTCCTTCTCACTGCCTCCCTCAGAGATATCCACATAATTTAGGTGTCCTTTTTGTTTACTCTTGGCAACATGATGCCTACATTGAATGTGTCCAAAGCATCTGGTTTAGAGCTTGAAACAAAGTAGGTAATAAATTACTATGTGTTAAAT
This sequence comes from Aethalodelphis obliquidens, assembly GCF_003676395.1. Taxonomy (NCBI): domain Eukaryota; kingdom Metazoa; phylum Chordata; class Mammalia; order Artiodactyla; family Delphinidae; genus Aethalodelphis; species Aethalodelphis obliquidens. The sequence goes on from NW_020837960.1 coordinate 6,823,498, forward strand.
TAATAAAATAAAATTTCACTGAAAGTCTCTTTATTGAATTCAAAAATAATTTAATTATGCCAAACTTGCACAGAAAGCATATGTGTAAATAAAAGTTAAATCCATCAATTTTGCCCAGTAGTTTAAAGATTAGTTTGCATTTTTTTTCATTTATAATATATGAAGGGGCAGGAGGTACTGGCCAAAGGTTCCTAAATATGATCTAATGATATGAAATCACACAAGTATATTGCTTTTCTTAAGCTAATTTAATTCTTTTTAAAATTTTTGATAAACAGATGTATTCTCTTCAAAAACAGATATAATTATTCTAGACAACAAAGTAAATACGATGAGATAACAAATTGACTACTCTTGGTATCTACTCCCATATCAGAGAAGAAAAGGAAAATTAGAATAAAAACATTTGGGCATAGCTAAGACCTAAGTGAGGGAATCTGATAACTGGGATTTCAAATAGATTGATTCATTGTACCTGGCAGTGATGAAAACATGAGCTGGGTTGGAAGAAACCTCTCCATGGTATATCAAAAGTTGTAAAAACATAATGCTTCAAATACAACCACTTAAATAGCTGTCCTTAAATAATAAAAATATTTAAAGTAATATTAAATATATATATATATATGTCAAAGGAAGTTCCACAATGAAAACTGACTATAAACCTGACAAAGGCAGTCAGAAACATTCTATAAGAAACTGTTGCAGTTAATAGATCTCTGATTTTTTTACATGATTCAGAAATAAAGCAGAATTTCTTAGGCTTCTAAAATAATTTTGCTTTGTCATTTTGCTGTCATTTTAGGTCAAACAACTTTATTGTCTGAAGGTTTTCTTGTCAAAAGTGAGTATACTCATGAGGTCAAATAAATAGACCACAGACAATGACGATTGATTCATGAAACTGTAGAATCTTGGATCTACATGTAATCTTAGTGATCATTGAGTTTAGACACATCATTTAAAAGTAAAGATGCTAGAGACTAGATAAGGTGTGAGGATTTGCTCATGACAGATATTATGATATTGAATTGGTGGCAAAATTGAAATCAGAACTTGGTTCTCCTAACTTCCATGACAGTGCTTCTTCTGCCTATTACATTCAAACAAAACACTGTAGACAAAAATATTTCTAAATTAGCAAATAAAAAATAAAATGTAAGAGATTATCATGAAAACAAAACCCCAAATAGTTATATAAAGTATTTGAAATAAAGTTTAAAAAAAGCTCTCTCAAAAATAAAAGGCATCATATACAATAACATAGCATATAAAATAGTTTTGAAAGTATATAGTAGAAATATATTCTAAACTATCAAAAGGTTCAATCAATAACCTAGAAAAATGGACATTTCCAAAGTACTTTAATTCCACCAAAGGTCAAAAAAGCTGTAAATAAGAAATTACCAAGTTAAAAATACAGTCAAGAAATAGGAACAAAATAAGCTTAGAGCATCACAAGTAATTCATCAAATTGGGAAATAACTCAAAAAGCATTAAATGAGAGAGAAAAACCAAAAATCATCATCATCATTATCATACAATCACAATCATAATATACTCCATCGTCCACTGCTGGGAAGATGGAGTATAATTTTCACTATTCCTCCTGCTAAGTACAACTAAAAACAATAGGGATTATAATAAAACAAAATAAAAATACAGCAGAAAAAAATAAGGCAGACCATCAAGGGAACTCAGGACCTGAGGAACTACATGATCATGTGGAGGATTTCTTTTTGCCTTATATATACACGACTAGGAGCTGAGGAAGCTAGCAATCTAGAAATGCCAATAAGCACAGACACTAGAAAGCCAACAAAGGTGTGCTCTCTCTAGGTAAAAGACAAGGAAAGGGGCAGCCTAACAAGGTGGAAACCATGTAGACAACAACCAGTCTAATCTGTCCCAATAAAACACAAAAAACTAGCCCCACATGCATCACACTAGCAAAGGCTGAGGGAAGAACCCAGATTTCCACCCTAGGAGCCTGGAGCAAGGCATACCAATATCCTTGCATGGATGTTGTGAGAAAAGCCAAGTAGGGTGTTAGCAATTTCATCCCTGAAAGCTCATAATGAGCTTGCCCACAGCAGTATCAGTGGAGATCATGGTGGTGGCATGGACTTCCAGCCCTCTCTTCAGCACTAATCAGAAACTCCCTCTCCCCATTTCAGATGTCAACAGAGGCTGAGTAGGAAACCCAGACTTCTACATTCACCTGACAGTAATGAGGTCATATCCCTCTTTATCCTGCCACAGCATTGTCAAAGAAAGAAAGCTAAAATAGAAGATTTAAATAAGATCCAGAGTCTCAGATAAAACTAAAAAATGGCCAGGATTCACTTGAAAAATCTCTTGTCATACCAAGAACCAGGAAAATCTCAATTTGAATGAGAAAATCAATCAACAGATGCCAACATCAAGATGACACAGGTGTTAAATCTAATTTAAAACCTCAATCCAATTTAAAATTAGATTTTTAACAACCATGATAAAAATGCTTCAATTAGCAATTACAAATACGATGGAAACAAATGAAAAAGTAGAAAGCCTCTGCAATAGTCTCATCAAAGACATAGAAAATATAAAGTAGAAGAAAATGGAAACTTCAAAACTCAAAAATACAACAACAAAAAAACCTCAGTAGACAGGTTCATCACCAGAATAGAGGAGACAGAGGACAGAAACAGAGGAAAGTGAGTGGAAGACTGAATAATAGATAATATCCAGTCTGAACAAGAGCGAGTAAATACACTAAAATAATAAAAAGAAAAAAAAATGAGCAAAGTCTTAGAGACCTGTGGAAATGCAACAAAATATCTAACATTTATGTCTTCAAGGTCCAAGAAGGAGAGGAGAAAACATGCAGGGCTGAAAAAGCACCCAAAATAATAGCTGAAAACATCTCAAATGTGGCATGATATGTAAACCTACAGGTCTAACAAGCTAAATGGTCCTTAAACTGGGTAAACCCAAAGGAATCCATGCTAATAGGTATTATAATTAAACTTCTGAAAACTAAAGACAAAGTAAAAAAATCTGGAAAGCACCCAGTAAAAAATGTCATCTTATAGAAGAAAAACCATTAGAAACATGGTATCATTCATAAGAAACAATGTAGGTCAGAAAGAAGTGGTACAAGAATTTTCAAGTGCTAGAAGAAAAAAACTGTCAACCCACAACTCTATATCCAGTGAAAATATCCTTCAGAATGCTTCAGGAACATACCTTTTTTAGAGCAGTGGTCCCCAACTTTTTGGCACCAAGGGCCGGTTTCATGGAATAGAAATTTTGTAGGGGGTGGAATGGTTCAGGTGGTAATACCAGCGTAGTTCAGGAGGTAATTTGAGCAATGCAGAGCAATGGAGAGCAGCAGATGAAGCTTGCTCACTTGTCTGCCCACTCACCTCCTGCTATTTGGCCCTGTTTTAGGGCACACCTTAAAATCACTAGAGAGAGAGGAAAAAAAAAAATATATATATATATATATATACTTGGTTTACTTATAAGGTTAATTTTCCTGTATTAAACATACTCCTGTGTCACCTGACCTAGGTAACAGATAGAACAAGGTGAAGCTCCTGGTGGATGGGCACCTCACCCTGGTCTCACCTAGGAGGCAGGTGTGCTTTGTGCACAGTGGTGACTTCCAGGATGCCAGGCAGGTCTTCATGCCAGCCATTTCTGTACAAGATGGAGCAAGAGAAGTCTGAGCTCATCCCCTAATTTTACAATATCCGAGGACTCTCAGAGTCAGAAGAGCTGATGAAGAGTGGTCTTTCAGCACTAGGACACCTATGAGGGGGTGAACTCCCAGCAGCTCTGAGCCCCAGGCTGGCCCCCCTTCCCACCTTGGACCTGTATGTCTGAATCCCTTCCAATTTCCCACTACCACCCCACCCCACCTCAGGAGGACTCCGAACCTTGGGCCTTCTCAGGTCTTGAGCCATCCTGCCCACCACACAGCCCTGCTGCCCTGGGCGCAGCTACAAACATCAACCACCAAATGCTCAGGACTCACATCGCAGGCCTGCCTGGACGAGCTTCTGGCCGCAGGACTGAGCCCCAGTAGAAGGAAGGAGGAGAGTGGCCCTTCCATCTGTCCCTGGGCTCCTAGGCTTAAACAGGAGTTAGAGACAATGGGGAGGGGCCCTGCATGGGCCTTAGTGTGTCACTGGCCAACCCACATCTCCACTGGCTGTGGGCAAGCTCCTTGGAATTCGGGGAAGGGGGTGAGGGTTCATGTAGCAGCCTCAGTGCCTCTGGGCATTCCTGGTCACCAGCTGGAAGGGACCTCCGTGTTACCCAGCAATCTTCCATGTCCCAGGCCCCTGTTTGTCCCCCTGCCTTACCAGCTCCCTCCATCACCCCAAATCTGCATTTCACAGCCAACCTTACCCCACACACCCCCACCCTGCCTAGGTGGACACTTAGCTGCTGGAAAAGCAGAAGCAGCAGATGGGATGCCCCAGCTCAGCTCCCTAAATCCACGATCGGGAAAAAAAATTAAGTCACAGAGTGTTTATTTAACTAATCTGTGATCCTCACTAGACTTTAAAGTTTATATTTGGTGTGTGTATGTGTTGTGTATGATTTTGTGTACACTCTGTATCAAAACCTTGCAAAGTGCTTGCCACACTCTTTAGGAGTTCAGTGAATATTAGTTGAATAGAACTTATTTAAGATATGTATTTATCTCAGCTGAACCTATTCCACATTTAAACCTTAGGTTTAAACCATGGGTGCCTTCAATGCCATTGAGACTTGCACTGTTAAAGTCTCTGTCATCTTACAGAACTGCTCAAGTGGGTCAATTGTTTCAAAGAATGATGCAAATTGTTTGTACCTAGTACTTTGTATCCTGGGAGTGGCTGCTCTTTATATGCTTAATACTAGTTTCAAAATTATCTCTCTTAATTAATCCATTGGTAGCTAAACTGAGTAATGACTCTGACAGGCATTCTGCTAGGAGCTAGAGTTACAGTGGGAATTATAAAGTCACAACGGGGATTAAAACAACTGGCACTATCCCTCCCTTCATGGAGATGACCTTCCAATTGGGACAACATGAATCAGAGAGTTTTACAAATAATAAAATATGGGTGTTCCCAGGCTTCTGTCCTTGCATAATTGTACCCAATGCACTACCTCTTCTAGTATTATTCCTTAGAGTAGAAATAATATTTGAATTTGATTTTCATTGTATAGAATCTAGGATGACTTGCATCTCTTGTGCTCACTATCATCCATCCTGCCTCACTGTATAACTAGCACTTGCTGTATTGTATCTTTGAAATTTCACAGAATCGCTCTGACATGTACAGAAGACTTAGCAAAGGATATCACCATCACCTCTAAACTATTTTTTCAGGACATCAATATCTATGTATATTATAAATGCTGAAAAATCATAGTCTAAGCTTTCTCCTGAAATAATTATCACTATCTGGTGAACCCTGACTCTTACTCTAATATACCCTGATTAAAGGAGCAAATCTCTTCAAATCTATTCATATATATATATATATATATATATATATATATATATATGTATATATATATATATATATATATATCTTTAATGATTATGTAAATTTTGACCACATCTCAAACTTAAAAATATCAATCTTTTTGCCTGACCTCAGGCAGCTTATCTGTAGCATATTAGAAAGGTAATTATACATCTTTTGAATTTCTCCAATTCTATTTTGCCTTTTTTGTCACATTCAGTGTGTTGAAACATGTTTGTATAAGGAGAGACTCAGAATTAGATTAACCTAGATTCAGATTCAGGCCATGTGATTTATTAATTTGTAGAAATTACTTGAAAAAGCTTGCTTCCCTTCTCTAATCCTCATTTTCCTCATCTATAAAGTGAAAGTAGTGGTAGTCATATTTCATCTAATCTAAAACACTGTGTATTGTAAGTGATGCTTTCCTCACCACTGAGAAAGAGTAAATGCTACTAATTAATTGTGATGAGTCATCAGTAATAAAATACACTCTAATTTCAGAAATGTGCTTCTTAAAAAATTACAAAATAAGATATTTCACGTGTTTGTTAAATAATACAGTATAATATACATAAAATATATAACATGGTTCTTTAGATCTTTGAATGTTAGTTTCTTTTCTGATTCACCTTCAGTCAGGCTCTTATTATAGTGGTTTTGATGATCAGATTAAATGTGGTGAATAAGTATGATAAGATCCTACAAATCCATTGCCAAGTCTCTTACTTACTGTTGCATTATATGATCAGAATCTATGAATATTTACTCAAGCACTACAGTTAATTTGCCTCTGATTTTAGAGAAGTAACTTAATTTTTTTACTCAATTTATTAGCAAAATGGAAATACAAGCTTACAAACATATTATTAATTTTAAAATATACAGTTGATCCTAAAATAATTTCCAAATATGATATGTTAAGTAGTAGTGGAAAGAATGCCCAAAGCAAATGAAATCTATGTAGCACTGTTAATTCGAAAAACATTTTTGCCTGTGTGAGTGCCACTGAATGAGGAATCCTCTCAGGAAAAATACAGAAGCAAAGCTTGAAATATCCTCTCATCCTTTATAGGTAAAATCTCCAGAGCAGTGGTTTGGGCAGATGGGAAATTTTTACTCCCTGTGCTGTGTCTGTTCAGTTGATAAAAGAGAGGACTTTGATCTCAGAGACTGTTAATCCAGCTCTTTTTATGAAAAATTTGCTTAAACAGTAAAAGTAGCAAAGCAGTAATTAAAATTCCACCCAAGTTGGCTATGCTCCCAGTTCCAAAAACCCAAAACATAATGCTCACTGATTATTCAGATTATGTTTAAGGCTTTGTGTGTGTGTGTTTTTTAAAAAAACACTACTATAAATAACCAATCTAGTTGAGAAAATTACAAATCTTCCCTTTCAAATTCTAATCATATTAGGTGAGTTAAAGTAAGATCCAGCACAAATCCTTTCAGTGATATTTCTATTGATACAAGCTCTAAGTACTAGATTCTGAGCTGCATCCAGCCACTAGAGTTTTATGGATAACTATAAAATATTACACTTGAGCTTAAATCCACTGCCTGTCAATCATCTGAAAAGCACACTGATCTGTAAAATTTGTGTGTGTATATATATATATATATATATATATATATATATATATACACACATATATATGTATATTTTAAGCTTGATATATTAATCTATTCACTAAGGCTGTATTTTCTCACTGCTAGTTTCCTTCAGAAATATTTTGTTTTTTGTAAAAAGATGCCTGCTGAGATTGTCAAACAAATTAGCAATATACAATAGAATAAAGCCTCCACCTAAGACGTCTGTTTATTTGACAATCTTGTTAGATATAACTGTGTAGTAGATATATTAAATTTTATCGTTCTGTTTTTTGCTATTTAGAGAAGTTGGGGAATATAAAAACTACGTTTCTTAGTGTCTATTGGAGCTAAGGTTCTGGAAATGAATGAATGAAATCATTTGTTTACTTACAGGAGACAGAGATATAGCAGGGGCACCCCTTGCTGCTGTTTTAGCAAGTAACAAAGCCAGAAGTGAGTGCTCAAGGCATCCAGACTCAGCATTGTAGCCTCTGAGGACATCTGGAGGCAGAGCTGCTGTACTTAACACGGCAACAGAAGGAGCATCCTCACCTGTGAAGTGCACCTTGGTGATTCTGACTTCCTCTATCTAAACTTCTAGTACTTTTAAGTCCCCTGTATTGAATTCCTTTCATATGAAATACCTAAAGTGGTTTCTATTTCTTCTATGAAATCCTGACTGCAAACTTGTTAAGGAGAGTACATTTAATTTCACAGCACTTTTCTAATGTATGTAGATATAAAGGGAAAATTAAAGATGCTGATGTATGTATTTGAATCAAGAATAAAAATCTAAGGGATCAGCTGTATGTTTCAGAGGAATTAAGACTACTGTGTAACTCTGAAAACTTTAGTTATGGTTAAATAATGTAGCATAGTTCTTGACCCCAAACTGAACATGTCATTTCAGAGGGAAAGAGGTTATACTATCAAATCACTTCCATTAGATTTGCAAAAATTCTGAGATCCAAAAGGTTGTGTGATTGTCTCAATATTATACAGTTAGTGTCGCAGGCATGAGTGAAAAATACCTCCCAACTTTTCTTTTTTTTTTTTTTTGCGGTACGTGGGCCTCTCACTGCTGTGGCCTCTCCCATTGCGGAGCACAGGCTCCGGACGCACAGCCTCAGCGGCCATGGCTCACAGGCCCAGCCGCTTCGCGGCATGTGGGATCTTCCCAGACCGGAGCACGAACCAATGTCCCCTGCATCGGCAGGCGGACTCTCAACCACTGCGCCACCAGGGAAGCCCCCTCCCAACTTTTCTTAAGACTCACCAGGACTCTATAAAGATGCTCAACTTTGAGAGTTTCAGCTCACTTCAGTTAAAAAAAAAAGAAGGAATAGGCAAAGAGCATGGAGATATTTATTAATTTAGTTAACATCTGAAAATGTATTCATTAAGTTTCTTCTAGGTGAAAGGCATTTTGGTAGGTGCTTTTTTACAAAATAAGAAAAACTGAAAGCAAATGAGTTTTACAAGTAATTTTAAAACTTTGTCAAAAGAGTAGTAGTTCAAACCCAAAGAGGAGGGAAAAAGAAAAAAATGAAAAGAAATGGAAATAATCATGGAAATTTGAAACAAGAAAAATAGACTATAAACAAAACCATTAATTATTTACAAATTAAAAGCTAGACAGCTGAAAATAATTATCAGAATAAAAAGATGCAAAAATTGAAATACATAAAAAAACAATAAATAGCTACAGACAACAGAGATTTAAAAGTATAAAAGGTTGTGTTGAAAAAATACCAACAATGCTTACTTTGCACAATATACAGGACCATAAATATGACTGCAAGCTGAAACCATGCAAAGTAATTTTAATAATCAGTGGGGAAATTTACAATCATCCTATGACCTTTCAAAGTATTGTTAAAACATTTAAAACTCTCATATGGTCAATTATAAATTGTATAGAAAAATGTAAAACTAGAAAATTTAATATATTTTAGTACACTATAATTTCAAATATTGTAAGCATTGAGAAAATTTGGGAAAAGCTATGAAAAGTATTCTGATTATTGCTTACCTTCTAATTCTCATTGTACAAACTGTGATATAGGGGAACATTTTTTTCTACACTTTAGCAAATTTTCATGCTCACTTACAAGTTTCGATCAGCTTCCAACATTTTACCCTTTGCATTTTCGATATTGTGAACCATCTCTGAGAGTTTCTTTAAGTATGAAGTTTTCTATGGTGACTCTTCTAAGACATTTTTGTCCCTGTAGCCATAATAATTTTTCTCAATTATGTCAAGAAATTTAACCTTCATTAGGTCCCTGTGTCTTCATATCTAGTTTCTGGAATGGTGACAGTGTCAATATTCCCAAGGTCAGCAATTTCTTTTATAGAAACTCCATTTAGATTGAATTCAAATTTCACTTTTCGCATTATCATTTTCCATGTTTTTGCTGCACTTCTGTCTTTTTTGGCCAACTCCCTCTTTTGATTATCTGTTTTGTGAAATGTCATTTAGGTTTATTCCTGAGAACCAAGGAGACAACACAACTACCTCCTTTACTGTCTGTTTGAGAAAGTAATGAATATACAGTCACCAATCACTGACAGACTTGGACACAATTGATGATTGTTCACTAATTATGATAGACATCTGTTATTTATCTAGTGATATATAAATTGAAGAGCTAGCAGCAAAGTTCATTCTTTATGTAACTACTCAAAGTTAATAAACCATAGTAACTGAAATTTGAACCATGTGGTTGGGGGACTAGTGTTATATCACTAAGCCTTGCTAAGTAAAATTTGTACATATCAGAAACATGCAAAATGAAGACTTCCTGTATGTATTAGTCAACTTGAATATTTGGGAAAAGTGGAAACATTTCTGAAAAAAATATAAATTGTTAAAAGTGGCACATGAAATAATAAAAAAAATTGTCTAAGCAAATAGGTATTAAAAGAGTAAAACCGTATGGGCCCAGAGGCTTCTACAGTTGCATAAGACACCTGCTTTCATGTGGTAGCCAAAACTACAATGAAACAAAAACCATAGTTTTCTGTGGAACTAGCAAAGAACATTGGATCCAAGAAGATCTTGATGAACTGAATTACAAAATGAAGAAAAGCAAGCAACACATAGGTGAGAAGAGACTGACAGTGCTCTCCTACCCTGCCACTTGTCTGGGTGTGAGCTGGCTTTGGATATACTGAGAGACATTCCAGGTTATAAGAGACACAGAATTTATTTATTTATTTATTTATTTATTTATTTATTTATTTATTTTGCAGAAATTGAGAAGCTAATTCTCAAATTGTATAGAATTAAAAAGAACTACAATAGCCAAAACAACTTTGAAAAAAAAGCAAAATAGTGGAGGACTTATATTACCAGATTTCAAGACTTATTATAAAGCTACAGTTTCAAAACAGTGGGTTTTTGGTAAACATAGACATGTACTTTAACAGTGAACCAAATAAGTCTAAAAGTAAACCCACAATTATACGGTCAGTTAATTTTCAATAGTCTTACCAAGGCAATTCAATGATGAAAGAATAAACTTAAAACACATTGTCCTGGAAAAATTGAATAGCCATAAGCTAAGTAGTGAACCTTACCTTTTCCTTATACCAAATTCAAAATTAAATTGAAATAAATGATAGAAATAAATACTAGAAGTAAAATGCTAAAACTTCTATAAGTTAAACAGGAGAATATCATAATGATCTTGGGTCTGGAAAATATTTCTTAATTATTACTCAAAAACAAGACAAGGAAAATCAATAAATTTGACTTCATAAAAATGTAACTTTGTTCCTCAAAATACACTGCTAAGATAATGAAAAATGAAATAATGAATGATATCAAATGACAATAGACAGTCAAAACAATATTCTCAGAACATATATCCAACAAAGACTTGTAACTAGCATGTGCAGAAAACTTTCACCCAATTATAAGAAGACAAACAGACCAAATTTTTCAAAATTAGCAAAATTTTAAAAAGCTGTAGATTCAGATGGACACTTTGGTAAAGAAGACGCTTGAATTTAAAAAAAAAAATTACAAGATGTTAATTAACATTGTCAGACATTAAGGAAATTGAAATTAAATCTATAATGCAATCTGACTACAAACACACAATGAAGAGATAAAATTTAAAAGATTGACCAACCGTAACATGTTAGGGGAAGGATTTGGAGAATCCAGAGTTCACATACACTGCTTGTAAGATTGTAATAGGTACACCCATTTGGAAAAAAACAGTTTGAAAGATTCTTAAAAATTTAAGCATGTATCTAACATACAACCCAGCTGTTTTATGTCAAAGTAATTATTGGAGAAAAATAAAAACATTTGTACACATGCAAACTTATTTGTATTAATAAAAACTGGAAATAACTAAAATGACCACCAATAGTTGAATAGATGAAAAAATGGGGATGTTCATACAATTTAATATTGCTACCAATGAAAGGAATAAACTACAGATGTATGCAACAATATGTGTGCATTTCAAAAGAATTATGCTGAGTAAAAGTAGTCAGGAAGACATGAGTTCATACTGTGTGATTCCACTTAAATAAAATTCTAGAAAATGCAAATTAATCCACTATGACAGAAAGCAGATGGATGCCTAGAAATGGGAGAATTAATAGAAAATAATTAATTACAATGGCACTCAAGGAAGCTTTAGGGTTGATAGATAAGCTCATTCAGTTGTATACTTTTAATATATGCAGTTTGTTGTCATATGTCAACAATACTGAAACCAAGGGTAGGCATCACTTGGATCTGTTAACCTATAAACTGCTTAATAAATGAAGAACTGTAAACTGCCTTCACTGATCAAGCTCGTTTTAACTGTTTTTACAAAAATTTGCATGTCCTCCATGCTTAATGCAGCTTATACAATAAGATGTTTGCCTGAGTTGTTTTTCAGGACCTTGCGTCCAGTTCAATTTCGAGCCAGTTAAGACTGGTTGGGACCACCCACCCTCCAACTGGGCACACACCAGTGTCTGATCTGTGACCTTTCAATGTCAGAGGGCCAAAACTCTCCCCTCAGAACATGCTAATGCCACCAGTTTCTGACCACGCCCCATGAAGAAGCCTGTAGCTTAATGGCACTTTCACAGAAAGATGATTATCTCACCTTTTTCTTGTCTCTAATTACCTTTCCCCATGCTCCCCATACCTCAGCTTTATCCCACAAATACCCCAAGCCCCTTCACATTCAGGGACGTGGATTTGAGATTTGTTCTCTCTTCCCCTCACTTGGCTGCCTTGAGAATAAACCATTTCTCTGCTGCAAATCTCACCCCCCAGCATTTGGCTTCCTGTGTGTTGGGCAAACAAACCTGGTTTGGTAATGTACATCCCCAATATATCTGTTTAAAATATAGACTTGAGTTTGTAAAGGAAGAAGCAGAATGAGTTCTGTAGCAGTGTGCTATCCATGAAAATAAAAATCAATTTCAAAACAATAATCCATAATCTACAATAATATAAGAAAGACTGATACACAAATAAAACATTAAAATGATTGCTAATACGAAGGAGAATGATGTAAAATGTTTAGATTAGTAAGTATATGTCAATAAATATATATAAGTTCATGTATAAAAGAAGTTATTTTACAGACCAGTACAACAATTTTGACAATTAAAATATTTTCCTCAACTCAAGGTCCAAAATTAAAACAATAACAAGGGCACTTATCATAAGTAAATTTTCCAAAATCTAAAAATTTCTATTCTCCTCAAATGTTAAAGGAAGTAGTTACGGTGATGAGCTTTGAAGTATTTCCCAGTTTATTTAAATTTCGTTTAACAAATTCTTATTAAATGCCTTTTCTATAATGGACACCATGCTGGGGGCAATGGTGCATGAAATCACTGTATTTTTTACTCATAGTGAGGTTTTATTTGAGGGCAAAAAAGTAGAAAGTAAATGCATTCTTTCCTGTTTCATGACCTTTCCCACTCCTGCTCTTCTTTCTGGTTGGAGTTGCATTTCTTTTGCTTTTTGCATAGATCTGGCAACAGCAATCTTTATGGTTATCATTTAAATATTATCTGCTCAAAAAAAAATGATCCTGATGACCCAGTCTAAGGAACATATGCTACACTTCCCCTTCTCCTTCCTCTTGTCTCTAGCACTGCCCCTCATTTACTTCCTCACCTGCCTTTCTTTACTTGATTTCAAATTCCACAAGAGAATTACATATTTGCTAATATACAATACCCAGTGCCTTAGAAACTGGCACACAGCAGGCACACAATACATTCTTAACATAAATGCGTTAAGTATATCTAAACACATAAAATTAAGTAGGTATTGATAAACTAATCATAAAGGGAAAAACAATAAATTATGGTTCTCGCCAATGTTAGAGAAAATAGTCAAGTGGTCAAAGGAGGTATTTGGGGAGGCACACATTCATTTTCAAAACAGGATAATCCCTGACCAAAATGTACATTTTTCTGAGTTCAAGATTAATTTGAGGATAAAACAAAAAAAAAATCCTGTAAAAGTTTAAAAAACACAGCACTGAAGAATTCCAATGAGTGGCATCAGACATGCAAGACCTTTTTTCTCAGATTATATAATAGACCAAAATTCACTTCTGATTGATGAGAGTAAAACTCCTAAATGAGGAAATGCTTATATAGAACTAAGAAACTGTCCCACACAAATATTTTGATATTCTTGTAACTTTGAGATTGCTAGAATTTAAAAGTACGACAATATGCCAATTACTTCTCAAATTAAATAACATTAGGTTAGAGATATTTATGATTAAAATATGAAACATTAATCTGTAGACTGAAAAAAACAATGTCTCTGTGGACACATTTCCATCAAGTGTCTCTAAATGCCTATGTTTTTAGTTCCTGCACAAATAAAATAGCAAAAGAATTCTAATTTTTATATACAGTGATTGTGACCACTAAGGTTGTGAATTTTATTTTAATGTATTTTTGTTGTACTATAGCAATGACACCTATAAATGTGGCAGTCATTTCTTTTTCGAAAAGAACATAACAAATTCTTCAGTAAACTTAATGTTAGAGAAATCTATTATACTCACTTTACATGCAGCTATTAAATATACATGAACATGCTTCCATGTACAATACTAAAAACAATAGATTTATTTGTAAATTAGAAATAGTAACGAACCTAAAAACTGAAAGCCTGTGTATACACACAGGCTCACCCCCGCATTCACAGTTATATCCAATCTGTATAAATTGGTATTTGGTCAGCAGAAAATTCTCTTTCTTTGGAAAATAAATAAGAATGAAGATTCAAAACCGGTGGAAAAATAAATGATTTTAAAAACTAAACTTCAAACAGTGAAAAATACATTTGCTGCACATGGTTCATTTGCTTTCCTCCCTAAGGCAACCAAACCAACCCTAAACATTATCAGATAAATATAATTTACAATTTCAATTCAGTACATATGTGGCAGTACTGTCATGAGTCATAATTATCATGTAAATGTATTCCAACATATATAATGTTTAAAGTTCATTAAGAACAATTAATAAAAGATAAGCCTATAACCCAACTAGTCTTAAATTGGCTTTACTTCAAGAGGGTAAGTCATATAATCATGAATAATTTGGAAGAATAAAATACATAGGTACATATTTTTCATAAAGCGACTTTTAAAATTATTCATTTGACAGCAAAATCTTAGTGTTTCATGCACATTTATTTATCCTGTGTAGCTGGATACATTTTAATTGAGACATATGGGAAGTTTCTGATTGGGCACTTAATAGTCCTAACAGCTTGCTATTCTACAGAAATTCAGTTACAGTGAATATAGCAGTGTTACCAGCCTAACACTGGTACTACCTAAATGGCTGGGACAGAGATACTGCATTTTACAAAATGAATACTTAGTGATTTTCACTTTATAAAGATGAAAAGATGTATCTCAACAGTGGCAGTTTGCATTATAATAAATGTTGTCTTTAGAGGTGGGTGAGTTGGAGTAGAAACTAGATAGTTTTATACTTATTTCTGTGTAAGCACATGGTTCAGATGGCTTTTAAGTAAAATGTTACCTATGTTTTGTCTTATTTCCAAAATGTACTTTGAAAGATTTGGCCTAATAACAAGGACTGAGAACAAAAATATCCAGATTCAAGCACTCAGGACAACAACCTATTTATTTTATATTTAAAGAACTCTGGCTCTAAGTAAGCAGAAATCACTGGCTTGTTATGCAGGGAATAAGAATTTTAATTTGCTTTATGTAAGGAGTTTATGTGGCAAATAAAATAGCCCTTGGTGGGGAATTATAATTAGGTGGAGGCCCCAGAATAAAAAAAATAAGATGGTTACCAACAACTAAGTTATAAATATAACAGCTTGGAATATATATGCACATATCTCATCTATTTCCCTAGGTTGTGAATTCCCTTGAATACAGGAACTCTGCTTTATTTATGTTTATGACCCCAGCATTTTATGATTTTTTGTATCCAGGCATTAAGAGGTATTGAAAACTTGTTTGCCTTAAATGATCTATGCAATTTGGGTACTATGATTTTGAATGTAATAAGCTGTCCATCTAGTATTAAATATTTAGTATCTATATAAGAACCTGGAGTATTAGGCTAGTGATATTAATGAACATTTGTTGAACATCCATCATATATTGCTGATGCATTACTGATTCATTCATGTAAGAAACATTCATTGGGTAGTCATTGATCTAGGTACTGAGGAAGCAGAAATTTACAAAACCATGTATAAAACTATCATAGGGCTTATGTTTTAGTGAAACAAACAGACAATAAATTGTATGCCAGTGGTAATCAGTGCTGTGATGATCAGTAAAGTGGGATCAATGATAAATGATAGATTGAGGACGCTTGTTTAAGAAAAATTGTTGCAGAAGTCCTCTCTGATGAACTCACATTGGAGCAGAGGCCTGAATGAAGTGAGGAAGCAAGCAACTTACATGGATATTTTGTTCAAAATCATTCCAGATAGAGATAACATTAAATACAAGTGCTCTTGAGTGAGAGTGAGTTTGGCATGTTTTGAGGAAAATCAAGAAGACAAGCTGGATGGTGCCAAGTGAACAATGGGAAGAAATTTTGGAAAAGAGGTCAGAGAGTTGGGGTGGCCACGTTAATCTACAGTAAAAATATAGCTTTGGTCTAATTTTGGCACCAGTATTGTATTTTCCTCTGAATTTGAACTTACCATGGAGTCAAATAAAAGCTTGAATTCTTGAGCCAAAAGAGTCTGTCTTCTCTACTACTTCAGAACATCACAGGGATTGGACTACTAAACAAGAGATGAGAGTCTTTATAATGTTAATTTTGTAAGACAGACAAGATTTTTGTACAAGATGCTACTGAAAAACACAATAGTTATACTTGACCCAGCTAGAGAAAGAAAGAAATTCATGTAAAAGAAAAAAAAGAAAAAAAAAAAGGTTGTAATGATAAAATGTAACCACATAAAGCAAAAGACACCAAGATAAATGGACAAGTGAGGAAAAAGGAAAATGCTTAAACATATTACTAAATCAAAAACAATATGCAAATTTAGTGAGAAAATAGACACCAGTGCTACAATATATATTTGTTTTATAAAAGTTTTAGAGGACAGGAAAGATCTTTTCTTTCATGGAATTGCAGTCTAGTGTGGGAGACACAATTTAAAAAATGGTAAAGGGTTTCCCCGGTGGCACAGTGGTTGAGAGTCTGCCTGCCGATGCAGGGGACACGGGTTCGTGCCCCGGTTCAGGAAGATCCCACATGCCATGGAGTGGCTAGGCCCATGAGCCATGGCCGCTGAGCCTGCATGTCTTGAGCCTGTGCTCCGCAACGGGGGAGACCACAACAGTGAGAGGCCTGCATAGCACACACACACCAAAAAAATGGTAAACATGTTGACTTTAGATCAGCCAGAAATAAGATTTTAATATGTTGAGCCATACTTTTTGATCAATTTGTTGCAGTGGTTTAGTTACTTTAATTTAGTCAGAACACAATATAGTGTGATAGGAAATATCAAAGGGAAACCATCAAAAAGAAAGCAGAATATAAAAAGAAGGATCAGACCTAAGACTAAACAAATGTTACTTTAATAAATGTAAATAAAGTTATCTATTGCCAGGAAAAAAACATCCATTTTGGAGTATATATTCTCAAAGATGATAAAATAAAATAATTAAAATAAAACATAGACAAAGACAGCAGAATGCAAGCAAAATGAGAGCATGGGCCATGATACTAATATTAGAAGGAATAAAGATAAAATTAACTAAATTTATGAATTAAGAAAAATGTATTATGTAGAAATACAGAGATAAACACTAAGGAGAAACAATTTATAAGAATTGAAATTCATTCTATCTGGGGAGTGTGAATTAGCCAAGAGTTTTGTATTTTTCATTGTAAAATCTTGTATACTATTTGATACTTTTAACAAAGTTCAGGTATTCGTTAAAAAAATAAAATTGAACTGTTTGTATATTTTGGATATTAACCCCAAAACAACCCAATCAAAAAATGAGCGACCTAAATAGACATTTTTCCAAAGAAGACATACAGGTGGTCAACAGACACAAAAAAAGATGTTCAACATCCCTAATTACTAGACAAATGCAAATCAAAACAACAATGAGGTATCACCTCACACCTGTCAGAATGGCTATCACCAGAAAGTCCATAAATAAATGCTGGAGAAGGAACTCTTATACGCTGTTGGTGGAAATGTAAATTGGTGCAACCACGATGGAAAACAGTATGGAGGTTCCATAAAAAAGTAAAAAGCTACATGTGATCCAGAAATCCCACTCCTGGGCATATAACTGGGAGAGATGAAAACTCTAATTCAAAAGCATACGTGAACCCCAATGTTCATAGTAGCACTATTTACAATAACCAAGACATAGAGACAACCCAAGTGTCCATCAACAGATGATCGGTTTAAGAAGATGTGACATATATGGAGAAATAAATTAGGCATGTGGGATTAACATATATAAAGTACTATACATAAGATAGATAAGCAGCAAAGATTTACTCTATATCACATGGATTTTTATTCAATATCTTACAATAGGCTTTAATGGAATATAATCTGCAAAAGAATAAAACCAAAAATGTATCATTACGCTGTACACCTGAAACTAACACAATATGGTAAATCAACTGTATTTCACTGAAAATATAGAAATAAATTTAAAATAAATAAAAAAGCAAAGTTGAAAAAATCTTTCAATTCAAAAACTTTCACTAAGCACCATCAATATACCATGACAAAAACATGGAAAATATTTAAACAAATTTTAAAAAAATCATGTATGAAAGTTTTTGTACAATAAAAGTTTGGGACTTATATTCTCTGATCAAAATGAAATAAAATAGGAATTACTTTTCTAACATCTTTATTGGAGTATAATTGCTTTACAATGGTGTGTTAGTTTCTGCTGTATAGCAAAGGGAATCAGCAATACATATACATATATCACCATACCTCCTCCCTCTTGCATCTCCCTCCCACCTTCCTTTTCCCACCACTGTAGTTGCTCACAAAGCATCGAGCTGATCTCCCTGAGCAATGCAGCTTGTTCCCACTAGCTACCTGTTTTACATTTGGTAGTGTATTTGTGTCCATGCCACTCTCTCACTTTGTCCCAACTTACCCTTCACCATTCCCATGTCCTCATGTCCATTCTCTATGTCTGGTCTTTATTCCTGTCCTGCCCCTATGTTCTTCAGAACAATTAGTATTATTTTTTCTTTTTAGATTCCATATATATGTGTTAGCACACGGTATTTATTTTTCTCTTTCTGACTTACTTCACTCTGTATGATAGTCTCTATGTCCATCCACCTCACTACAAATAACTCAATTTCCTTTCTTCTTATGGTTGAGTAATATTCCACTGTATATATGTGCCTCATCTTCTTTATCCATTCATCTGTTGATGGACACTTAGGTTGCTTCCATGTCCTGTCTATTGTAAATAAAGCTGCAATGAAGATTTTCGTACGTGACTCTTTTTGAATTATGGTTTTCTGAGGGTTTATGCCCAGTAGTGAGATTTGTGGTCGTATGATATTTCTATTTTTAGTTTTTTAAGGAAACTCCATACCGTTCTCCATAGTGGTTGTATCAATTTACGTTCCCACCAACAGTGCAAGAGGGTTCCCTTCTCCACACCCTCACCAGCATTTATTGTTTGTAGATTATTGATGATAGCCATTCTGACAGGTGTGAGGTGATATCTCATTGTAGTTTTTATTTGCATTTCTCTAATGATTAATGATGTTGAGAATCCTTTCATGTGTTTGTTAGTAATGTGTATGTCTTCTTTGGAGAAATGTCGATTTAGGTCTTCTGCCCATTTTTGGATTGGGTTCTTTATTTTCTTGATATTAAGCTGCATGAGCTGCTTTTATATACTGGAGATTAATTCTTTGTCAGTTGCTTTGCTGGCAAATATTGTCCCGCACTCTGAGGGTTGTCTTTTCATCTTGCTTATGGTTTCCTTTGCTGTGCAAAAGCTGTTAAGTTTCATTAGGTCCCATTTGTTTATTTTTGTTTCTATTTCCATTTCTCTAGAAGGTAGATCAAAAAGGATCTTGCTGTGATTTATGTCATAGAGTGTTCTGCCCATGTTTTCCTCTAACAGTTTTATAGTGTCTGGCATTATATTTAGGTATTTAATCTATTTTGAGTTTATTTTTGTGTATGCTGTTAGGAAGGGTTCTAATTTCATTCTTTTACATATAGCTGTCCAGTTTTCCCAGCACCATTTATTGAAGAGTCTCTCTTTTCTCCATTGTATATTCTTTCCTCCTTTATCAAAGATAAGGTGACCATATGTGCATGGGTTTATCTCTGGGCTTTCAATCCTGTTCCATTGATCTATATTTCTGTTTTTGTGCCATTTCCATAATGTCATGATTACTGTAGCTTTCTAGTATAGTCTGAAGGCAGGGAGCCTGATTCTTCCAGCTCCATTTTTCTTTCTCAAGATTGCTTTCGCTCTTCGGGGTCTTTTGTGTTTCCATAAAAATTGTGCAATTTTTTGTTCTAGTTTTGTGAAAAATGCCATTGGTAGTTATAGGGATTGCATTGAATCTGTAGATTGCTTTGGGTAGTATAGTCATTTTCACAGTGTTGATTCTTCCAATCCAAGAACATTGTATATCTCTCCATCTGTTTGTATCATCATTAATTTGTTCATCAGTGTCTTATAGTTTTCTACATACAGGTCTTTTCTCTCCTTTGGTAGGTTTATTCCTAAGTATTTTACTCTTTTTGTTGCAATGGTATATGGAAGTGCTTCCTTAATTTCCCTTTCAGATTTTTCATCATCAGTAAATGGGAATGCAAGTGATTTCTGTGCATAAATTTTGTATCCTGCTACATTACCAAATTCATTGATTAGCTCTAGTAGTGTTCTGGTAGCTTCTTTAGGATCCTCTATGTATAGTATCATGTCATCTGAAAACAGTGACAGTTTTACTTCTTCTTTTCTGATTTGGATTC
The DNA here is from genome assembly GCF_003676395.1 of Aethalodelphis obliquidens. NCBI lineage: Eukaryota > Metazoa > Chordata > Mammalia > Artiodactyla > Delphinidae > Aethalodelphis > Aethalodelphis obliquidens. Next base: position 6,844,114 of record NW_020837960.1, read on the forward strand.
CTTTTTCTATTCTAATTGCTGTGACTAAAACTTACAAAACATGTTGAATAATAGTGGTGAGAGTGGACAACCCTGTCTTGTTCCTGATCTTAGAGGAATTGGTTTCAGTTTTTCAGCATTGAGAAAGATGTTGGCTGTGGGTTTGTCATATATGGTCTTTATTATGTTGAGGTAAGTTCCCTCTACGCCTAATTTCCTGAGGGTTTTTAGCATAAATCAGTGTTGAACTTTGTCAGGAGCTTTTTCTGCATCTATTGAGATGATCAGTGTGCTAATATGATTTATCACATTGATTGATTTGCATATATTGAGAAATCCTTGCGTTCCTGAGATCGTTGATCTTGGCCATGGTGTATGATCCTCTTTATGTGCTGTTGGATTCTGTTTGCTAGTATTGTGTTGATGATTTTGGGGTCTATTTTCATCAGTGATATTGGCCTGTAGTTTTCTTTTTTTGCGACATCTGTATCTGGTTTTGGTATCAGGGTTATTGTGGCTTTGTAGAATTAATATGGGAGTGTTACTCCCTCTGCTATATTTTGGAAGAGTTTGAGAAGGATAGGTGTTAGCTCTTCTCTAAATGTTTGATAGAATTCACCTGTGAAGAGATCTGGTCCTGGGCTTTTGTTTGTTAGAAGAATTTTAATCACAGTCTCAATTTCCATGTTTTTAATTTGTCTGTTTATATTTTCTGTTTCTTCCTGGTTCAGTCTCCAAAGGTTGTGCTTTTCTAAGAATTTGTCCATTTCTTCCAGGTTGTCTATTTTATTGGCATAGAGTTGCTTGTAGTATTCTCTCATGATCCTTTGTATTTCTGCAGTGTCAATTGTTACTTCTCCTTTTTCATTTCTAATTTTATTGATTTGAGTCCTCGCCCTCTTTTTCTTGATGAGTCTGTCTAATGGTTTATCAATTTTGTAGGTCTTCTTAAAGAACCAGCTTTTAGTTTTATTGATCTTTGTTATTGTTTTCTTTGTTTCTATTTCATTTATTTCTGCTCTGATCTTTATATCTTCTTCCCTTCTACTAACTTTGGGTTTTGTCTGTTCTTTCCCTAGTACCTTTAGGTGTAAGGTTACGTTGTTTATTTGAGATGTTTCTTGCTCCTTGAGGTAGGATTGTATTGCTATAAACTTCCCTCTTAAACTGCTTTTGCTGCATCCAGTAGGTTTTGGGTCATTGTGTTTTCATTGTCATTTGTGTCTAAGTATTTTTTGATTTCATCTTTGATTCCCTCAGTGATCTCTTGGTTATTTTGTAGTGTATTGTTTAGCCTCCATGTGTTTGTATGTTTTACAGTTTCTTTCCTGTAATTGATATCTAGTCTCATAGCATTGTGGTCAGAAAAGATACTTGATATGATTTCAATTTTCTTAAATATACCAAGGCTTAATTTGTGACCCAAGGTATGATCTATCCTGGAGAATAATCCATGAGCACTTGAGAAGAAAGTGTATTCTGTTGGTTTTGGATGGAATGTCCTATAAATAACAGTTAAGTCCATCTTGTTTAATACATCATTTAAAGCTTGTGTTTCCCTGTTTATTTTCATGTTAGATGATCTCTCCATTGGTGAAAGTCGGGTGTTAAAGTCCCTTACTATGATTGTTTTACTGTGGATTTCCCCTTTTTGGCTGTTAGCATTTGCCTTAGGTATTGAGATGCTCTTATGTTATGTGTGTAAGTATTTACAATTGTTATATCTTCTTCTTGGATTGACCCCTTGATCATTATGTAGTGTCCGTCTTTGTCTCTTGTAATAGTCTTTATTAAGTATATTCTTTTCTGATATGAGAAATGCTACTCCAGCTTTCTTTTGATTTCTATTTGCATGGAATATCTTTTTCCATCCCCTCACTTTCAGTCCCTAGGTCTGAAGTGGGTCTCTTGTAGACAGCATATGTACAGGTCTTGTTTTTGTATCCATTCAGCCAGTCTGTGTGTTTTGGTGGGAGCATTTAATCTATTTGCATAAGGTAATTTTCTATGTGTATATTCTTATTACCATTTTCTTAAATGTTTTGGGTTTTTATTGTAGGTCTTTTCTTCTCTTGTGTTTCATACCTGGAGAAGTTCCTTTAGCATTTGTTGTAAAGCTGGTTTGGAGATGCTGAATTCTCTTAGCTTTTGCTTGTCTGTAAATGTTATAATTTCTCCATCAAATCTGAATGAGATCCTTGCTGGGTAGAATAGTCTAGGTTGTAGTTTTTTCCCTTTCATCACTTTATATATGTCTTGCCATTCTCTTCTGGTTTGCAGAGTTTCTGCCTAAAGATCAGCTCTTAACCTTATGGGGATTCCCTTGTATGTTATTTGTTGTTTTTCGCTTGCTGCTTTCAATATTTTTTCTTTGTATTTAATTTTTGATAGTTTGATTAGTTGTGTCTTGGCATGTTTCTCCTTGGATTTTTCCTTTATGGGACTCTATGCTTCCTGGACTTGACTGATTATTATTTCCTTTCCCATATAAGGGAAGATTTCAACTATAATCTCATCAAATATTTTCTCAGTCCCTTTCTTTTTCTCTCCTTCTTCTGGGATGCCTATAATTCAAATGTTGGTGTGTTTAATATTGTCCCAGAGGTCTCTGAGACTGTCCTCAATTCTTTTCATTCCTTTTTCTTTATTCTGCTCTACAGTAGTTATTTCCACTATTTTATCTTCCCAGTCACTTATCTGTTCTTCTGCCTCAGTTATTCTACTATTGATTCCTTCTAGAGAATTTTTAATTTCATTTATTGTGTTGTTCAGCATTGTTTCTTTGCTCTTTTGTTCTTCCAGGTCCTTGTTGAACGTTTCTTATATTTTCTCCATTCTATTTCCAAGATTTTGGATCATCTTTACTATCATTACTCTGAATTCTTTTTCAGGTAGACTGCCTATTTCCTCTTCTTTTGTTTCCTCTGGTGGGTTTTGTCTTGCTCCTTCATCTGCTGTGTATTTCTCTGTCTTCTCATTTTCCTTAACTTACTGTGTTTGAGGTCTCCTTTTCACAGGCTGCATGTTCATAGTTCCTGTTGTTTTTGTTGTCTTGCCCCAGAGGGTAAGGTTGGTTCAGTGTGTTGTGTAAGCTTCTTCATGGAAGGACTGGTGACTGTGTTCTGGTGGATGAGTCTGGATCTTGTCTTTCTGGTGGGCAGTACCGTGTTTGGTGGTTTGTTTGTGGGTGTCTGTGAACTTTGTCTGATTTTAGGCATCCTCTGCACTAATGGGTGTGTTTGTGTTCCTGTCTTTCTAGTTGTTTGGCATAGGGTGTCCAGCACTGTAGCTTGCTGTTTGTTGAGTGAGCTGGGTCTTAGTGTTGAGATGGAGATCTCTGGGAGAGCTTTCACCATTAGTTATTATGTGGGGCTGTGAGGTCTCTGGTGGACCAATGTCCTCAATTCAGCTCTCCAACTCAGAGGCTCTGGCCTGACACCCAGCAGGAGAACAAGTCCCTGTCAGCCACACGGCTCAGATTAAAAGGGAGAAATAAAAGGAGAAAGAGAGAAATAAAAATAAAATAATGTTATTAAAATTAAAAAATATATATTTTTAAAAATAAAAAATGAAAAAGTAATAAGGAAAAGAAAAAAAATAAAGAAAGAAAGAAGAGAGCAACCAAACGAAAAAACCAATCCACCAATCATAGCCAGCATTAAAAGCTATACTAGAAAACAACAACAACAACAAAAAACGGACACAGAGAACTCTAGGATAAATGGTAAATGCAAAGCCATACTGAGAAAATCACACAAAGAAGCATGCACATACACATTCACAAAAAGAGAAAAAGGAAAAAAAATAACACTATATATATATATATATATATATATATATATATCAATGAATAGAGCAACCAAATCAATAAACAAATCTACAAATGATTATAAGCTCTAAACACTAAGATAAAAATAAAATCAGAAACAAATTAGATGCAGAAAGCAAACCGCAAGACTTCATTTGCTCCCAAAGTCCACTCCCTCAATTTTGGGATGATTAGTTGTCTATTCTGTTATTCCAGAGCTGCAGTGTACATCAAGTTGACTGTGGATATTTAATCCGATGCTCCTGAGGATGCTGGGAGAGATTTCCCTTTCTCTTCTTTGTTTGCACAGCTCCTTATGTTCAGCTTTGATTTTGGCCCTGCTTCTTTGTATGTTGACTGAGGGCGTCTGCTTCCCACCCAGATTGGACGGGGTTAAAGTAGCCGCTGATTAGGGAACTCTGGCTCCCTCAGGCCTGGGGGAGGGAGGAGTATGGAATGCTGGGTGAGCCTGTGGCAGCAGAGGCCGGCTTGACATTGCAACAGCCTGAGGCACACCATGTGTTCTCCCAGGGAAGCTGTCCCTGGATCACAGGACCCTGGCAGTGGCAGGCTACACAGCCTCACAGGAGGGGAGGTATGGATAGTGACCTGTGATTGCACACAGGCTTCTTGGTGGCTGAAGCAGTAACCTTAGTGTTTCATGCTTGTCTCTGGTGTCCATGCTGATAGCTGCAGCTCGCGTCCATCTCTGGAGCTCGTTTAGGTGTTGCTCTGAATCCCCTCTCCTCACGCACCCCAAAATAATGGTCTTTTGCATCTTAGGCAGTTCCAAGCTTTTTCCCAGACTCCTTCACAGCTAGCTGTGGCACACTAGCCCCCTTTATGCTGTGTTCATGCAGCTAACCCCACTCCTCTCCCTGGGATCTGACCTCTGAAGACACAGCCTCAGCTCCCAGCCCCCACCTGCCCCAGCCGGTAAGCAGACAAGCCTCTCTCAGACAGCACTGGTGAGGACTGATCCTCTGTGAGGGAATCTCTCTGCTTTGCCCTCCACACCCCTGTTGCTGTGCTCTCCTCTGTGGCTTTGAAACTTCCCTCCTGCCCACCCCCCATCTCCACAAGTGAAGTGGCTTCCTAGTGTGTGAAAACTTTTCCTCCTTCACAGCTCACTCCCAGAGGTGCAAGCCAGTCCCTATTCTTTTATATATATATATATATATATATATATATATATATATATATATATATTTTTTTTTTTTTTTTTTTCAGTATGCAGGCCTCTCACTGTTGTGGCCTCTCCCGTTGTGGAGCACAGGCTCCAGATGTGCAGGCTCAGCGGCCATGGCTCACGGGCCCAGCCGCTCTGCGGCATGTGGGATCTTCCGGCACTGGGGCACGAACCCTTGTCCCCTGCATTGGCAGGCAGACTCTCAACCACTGAGCCACCAGGAAAGCCCCCAGCCCCTATTCTTTTGTCTCTGTTTTTTCTTTTGCCCTACCCAGGTACATGGGGAGTTTCTTGCCTTTTGGGAAGTCTGAGGTCTTCGGCCAGTGTTCAGTAGGTAGGAGTTGTTCCATATGTAAATGTATTTCTTATGTATTTGTGGGGAGGCAGGTGATCTCCACATCTTACTCTTCTGCCATCATGAAGGTCCCCCTAGAATGAATGATTTAAATGCAGAATTATAATAAAAGTCATAGCTAGCAGCACATTAAAAAGATAAATAGAAAATCCATTTAATGCTTAAAAAATGCTTAAAAATAAGTAAAGCAATCGACATTCCAATAGAAAATATGTACATGGCAGTAATAAGCTATTTACAGGAAATATATGACTAGCTTATAATGGCTTCTAAAATTATTATGTCATTCATAAATAAACACAAAGTTAAATAATAAATGATGTATTATTTATTAATTAATAAATAAATAATAAATGATGTATTAATTAATAAATAATAATAAATGATGTATTAATAAATAAATAAATAAATAATAAATGATGTATTCTTTCTACCTATTAGGATTCAAAGTTACAAAGTTTTAATGCAGGGAACTGTTGAGGTAATTCTCATTTGACCTCATGGGAATGAAAATGGGTTTGATATATTTTTGAGAAAAATTTGCCACTAGTTTTCAAAATAAAATCAATAGAAAATATTAATAAAATGAAGAGATTTTTTGAATAGAAAAAGAAAATTGATTAGCCCTTAGTCAGACTCATTAATTTAAAAAGAGAGGGATCAAATAAAGAAAATTAGAAGTGAAAAAGAGAGTTACAAATGATATCGTACAGATGGCCAGTAGGCACATGAAAAGATGCTCAACATCACTAATCATCAGGGGATTGCAAATTAAAACAACAATAAGATATCACCCCTCCCACCTGTCAGAATGGCTATCACCAAAATGACAACAAATAACAAGTGTTGGCAATGATGTGGATAAAATGGAGCCCTAGTACAATGTTGGTGGGATTGTAAATTAGTATAGCCACTATGGAAAACAATTTGGAGGCTCCTCAAAAATTAAAAATAGAACCACCATACAATCCAGCAATTCCATTCCTGGGTATAAATCCAAAGAAAACAAAAACACTAATTTGAAAAGATACATGCACCCCAATGTGCATAGTAGCATTACTTACAATAACCAAGATATGGAAGCAAACTAAGTGTCCATCAACAGACGAATGGAAAAAGAGGATGTAATAAATATATACAATGGGATATTATTCAGCCATAAAAAAGAATGAAATTTTAACATTTGCAACAACATGGATTGACCAGGAAGGTATTATTCTTTAGTGAAATACGTCTGACAGAGAAAGACAAATATTGTGTGTTTTCACTTATATGTAGAATTAAAATAAGGGAACAAAGGTAACAAAACAGAATAAGAATCTCAGATACAGAGCACAAAAGTGATTATTAGAAGGGAGAGGGATGGAGAGAGGGACAAGATAGGTGAAGGGGATGAGGATGTACAAACTGCTATTTATAAAATAAAAAGTTACAAGGATATAAGATACAGCACAGGGAATGTAGCCAATATTTTATAATTTTATATGAAATATAATCTATAAAAATTATTGAATTACTATGTTGTACTCCTGAAACTAATATAATATTGTAAGTCAACTATACTTCAGTAAAAAAGAAAAACAAATTCATTTCAATTTCTTTGTTTTATAATGCATGTCCTTACATCAAGCCAGTTCAGGAGAAAATTGGATATTTGTATCACAATTTATGGAACACCAACAGAATTTCTATTATAAAAAGCAAATTGCTTAATTTGGGGGGTGATATAAGTGAGATATTCAGTGTTTACTTTACTGAAAATTCTGAGAAAAATCCAATCATACATTGTTACAAAATATAATATATTTCTCCTGAGAAACTTTACTTTTTTGTTGTTGTTATTGTTGCTTTTAATCACATATCATTTTGCATTATTTGACTAATAAGTTTAGCCTTTTCGATTTTCCCTTCAGAGGATAGATCTGTGAACCCAAATTTAGTATACATGAAATCATTATGTTTGGTAATTTAAGCCTTATATAGGGCTTTGCTTTTTACCACTGTTATTTTTATTTTCTCATTCTCCCCACTTTCAACTCATTTCATAATGAGGTAATGAAACCTGACTTCTTGAAAAAAATCTGGACATGAGTAAAATATCTTAATAAAAATATGCAAAAAAATAAATAACAAATTAAATATATATAGGATTATCTAACAGATTAACATAATGACAATGGCATTTGTTATTTAGGACTCTCAATATTTAAAGCAAAAGCATTTTCTTTTAAGACATTTTATTTCTGTTAAATATGCATATTGGTGTTTAATGTTCATTATTACTCATCAGTATTTTTCTATAAAAATATATATAAAAACAAATGACCTGTATTGCTTTTTCATATTCCAGTTCTGTGTGAATTTTAATAAATATATCTATAATAACTAAACTTAGATGAATAATTATGTTAGAAACCAAAGATAATATGCCCTCAGTAGTTAAGGCAGTGCCTTTAGCTATTGAAACATGAAAATCAAAATGATATTTATTTTATACCTGTCAGTTGCTTCTTAAGTAAAGCAATGAAACAATTTTTGCTAATAAGAACCATCTAATGAATTCTAATAGAGATATCATTAATGTGTCAAAAAATAATGAAGGCATTTCTCTCTTATTTACTTTATATTCAATAGCCTTCACAACAGCATCTGAATACTTTCTAAAAGTTTTCTCTCCCACAACCTTTTTAAAATGTCTAATCATAGGCCAAAAACATTAAATATTTTTGGCTTCTTAAGATTTTCTGAACATTTTCTTCATTATTTACCTCTTCCCTTTACTCAGATATTTCTTTTTTCCCAGTGTCATGTAGTCCCTCATCTACTGGAAAATATTCTACTCACCCTTCAAACTCAAAGGTGTAACTCAAAGATCACTTTTATGAAGTGTTGAAAAATTACTTTTCACACTCTAATTCTGTCCACAGAAAATCATTCAATTCATATATTAGAGTATATATGTAATATTAAAAATTATATTTTTATTTGATCAAAATATTTTTATATCTCTAAACTCATCTAATATCACACACTATATTTGTTCTTTATTTGGCTGAATGCTCTACCCTCCCATCCCAAGCACTACTTGAAGACATGTTTAGATGTTAAAGTTATCAACAGTTCCTAGCATGGTGCCTGGTGCAGGTAAATATTTATTGCATCTGTTTAGTATTAAGAAATAATATATTTAACCTTAGCTTTGTAAAATTAATAATTTTCTTTCATAAGTTAGAGAATTTCACTGCATCAAGACAAGTAAGTATGCAGAAAAGTCGTTATCATAAAACTCTATAAAAATAAAATCAATCTGCTACTATAGAAGTCAGTAAATTCTCAAAAATCTCAGATTGAACTACAGAATAACTGATGACTTTTTATGAAAGAGCCATTGTCGACTTAGAGAAATGGAAAATTTAGCTTTGTATCTAGAGGCATCAGAATTGAATCAAGACACAAAGAGCTTAGTAATCAATTCAAAATTATTATTAGAAAGTTCAAAGACACATCTACCACAGAATTATACAGAATGTCTCTAAATTCCCCCATTCCTTTAGAGTTACTCTACTTTTTAAAAAAGAACACTTTTTTCTTTCTTAATCATTTCCCTACATTTTATTGAAAATCTCTAACAGTATTACAGTTTGAAGCACACATTCACAATATATAGATATTTATTTCCTTATATTTAAATTATTAATAAACATAACTACACTCACACATTACCTACTTCTTGCTGTTGGACAGGGAATAGCAGCAGACCTCCAGTTAAGAGCTTATTAGGCGTGACTTAAATGTCCATCAACAGAGGAATGGATTGTGGTACTTATATACAATGGATTATTACTCGGCCATAAAAAGGAACAAAATTGGGTCATTTTTAGAGATGTGAATGGACCTAGAGTCTGTCATATAGAGTGAAGTAAGTCAGAAAGAGAAAAACAAATATCATATATTAACACATATATGTGGAATATGAAAAAATTGGTATAGATGATCTTATTTACAAGGCATAAATAGAGACATAGACATAGAGAACAAAGGTATGGATATCAAAGGGAAAAGTTGGTAGGTGTGGGATGAATTGGGAGTTGGGATTGACATATATATACTGTTGATACTATTTAAAATAAATAACTAATGAGAACCTTCTGTATAGCACAGGGAACTCTACTCAATTCTCTGTGGTGACCTAAATGGGAAGGAAATCTAAAAAAGAGGGGATATATGCATATGTATAGCTGATTCACTGTGCTGTACAGTAGAAACTAACACAACATTGTAAAGCAACTATACTCCAATATATTTTTTTTTAGTGTAACTACTAGAAGAAACTGTTAGAAAGAAAAAAAAAAAAAAAAAAGAGAGCTTATTAGGCCAGACTCCAGACCTACTGAATGAAATTCTGCAATTTTTCATGATCCCCAGGTGATTTATATGCACCATAACTTGTAAGAAGCACTGATTTAATATAAAGTCTGAAGCTTAGTTTATATTAAATTAATGTTATTTTACTTCTTCCCCTTATCATGTACTTACTTGGACTTTGTAGTCTTCAGATTTAGAGGAAGAAAAGGGCTTGTGTTCCCCATCCCCATGGTCATGTGACCTGGTTATTTGATACAATGAATGTAAATCTAAGACAAAATTTTCCCACATAAATAAGCTTTATAAGCAATCAAAGAAAAAACTTCCAATTTTTGTTGCATGATTAACTACATCTCTAGTTGAGCAAGTGTGTGTCTCCTTCATCTTAGTGTCGGGATACAGGATTGAGTGGAGTTCTTGGCCTCAGGAGTTACTGCAGTGTGTGAAACTGCTGAGGGTGTCACATTATTATATAATATACATACAACTCTATGGACACTACAGTATCTCTAGTCAATCTCTGTATCTTATCACCTACTAGGATTGTCAGTGGTGAATATTTTAACATTCTATTAATGCTTGGGACCATAAACTCCTGTTTAGTCTCTCAAATATTGCAAAACCATTCCTGAGACTGGTGATGCTAATTAGAGTGCCTCAAAGTATAACCTGTGTGCAGACTCACTTTATTAAAACCAAGGCAAAAATATATATCACACTGTGTATGACAAAACAATTTTAAATAAATTATAGTACCACTTTTAATCTCTAATATATTTCCTTAAGGAAAGTGTACATTAAAGTGAAAATGCATTTTTCTCTCTTTACACCGAGGTAGGCTCAGTAAGGTTGCTTAAAGAGCCATTTCACTGGATTAGATTTGAACCATGATTCTTTTTATTAACTCTAGACAGGAAACTGCAGATAAGAGATTGCCACGGATAGTTGACAAATATTTTCTGCTTTACTGGAGCAATGGGTCTTTAGTAGATTTTCAAAATAATAAATAATGGGGATCTTCTGAAATGCCAAACTTTTTATGTGTTGGTACTAAAAATCATATCCGGAAGAACTTCAGTGTCTTCAGGGATTAAGAAGGCAACTTGCTGGTAAAGTGGCTTATCCCAGGATTGTTCCAGGAACACAGCACAGTGGAGAATAATGAGAGAGAAAGAGAGAGGAAGCCTCAAAGATTTGGACATAAGACAACCAATTTTCTGGTGAAATAGATAGTGAAAGAAATTCTCAGGAATTTATGGGGGTTGGGAGGATTCAAATTGATTGTGATATTCCTTTCCAAATGCTACGTTTGTTGTGGCAGTTGACTGCACCCTGCATTAGTTTCCACAGAAAGATGTTAAAGGTTGTTCTTGACCAGAAATATGTATTTTATGTTTTTGGCATAGTGTACCACAGGTGGATGTATACAGAAATTTGAATGGAACAGAGCAGTGTTTACTCTAAGTGGTTGGTTCTGCAAGGTAACTTTTACTTTGCTGAATTTGTAATATTATCTAAGGAGACCAAACTATAAGAATTGTCAGTTCACACTGTTGACTGTAATTTTAATGTATGACTCTCACCGATTGAAACTCACAAAACACAAAGTATGTAATCCAGAGAGGCAACCAATTAATTTACAGTGAGAGATATTACAGGAGGTAGGTCAAATTTTTGTGTTTGTCTAAGTACTAATTTGTTTTCCCTATAAGCAACCTACATGGAAAGAAACTGAATGGGCATGAAAAAAACAAAAAGGTAAAGGAATCTAGTTATTGGAGTCAGATATTTAGTAACATAAAGTCTGGCAGCTTTATGAGTTCATCTCAACATGTTTTAACACCAGCAACTCACATGTTCTTACTTAAAACTTTGGCATGATCGATCATCCTTCCATTTTTCTTTATAGCCCACAACATTTGCACTGTCTTTTCAATTTTATCTGGAATATTATTCACATTCCTTTTTACTTCTCACTATTTCATTATTCAACCTTAATCAAATCCACTCTCAGCTCTAAAATGAACCATTACTATAGACTAGTAACTAGTCTCTCACTCACCATTCTTAATCTCCATTCTTATCTCCACAGTTTATTATTATTGCAGCTGCAGTGGTTTGTATAAAAAGTAAAACAGATCAAGAGATGACTGGGTATGTAAACTTCAACTGCGTCTCATTCTCTGTACCATAAAACTTAAAAAATTTTACAAGAAACTCTTTAAATCCATGTCTTATCACTCACACCCTCATTCAAGATGCTCAGACACTTCCCCTTGCTACTCTCCTGTTGCTATATTACCTTGGACCTGGCTCCCTGTCTAATGCACTGATTACAGAGGTTGATAGTATCCATAGTGTTTGTTGGAGGAAACAAGCACCAGACATGTGGTCAGACTCCTCCAAGCCAAGATGAATATTTCTACCTTCTTCTAACTGGACTTTTAACATGAGCAAAGCAGTAGGGGACAATCAGTTCTTACCTGCAGTTCTCTTCTTTTACTGGTTTACCCCTGAGACTCAATGTAATCAATTTGTCAAATTAACACTATCAACTAGAGGCCAGGGTGCCTGACAATGATCTTTGGTTCAACAACAGATCCGAAGAGGAAATAAATTAGAGAATTTTATTACTCACAGGTCCTGGAGGAAGTAACTGGCACACTTTGAGGGGCTACAGGGGCAACTCAAGGCAGAGTGCAGAAAAAGATAGGACCTTGGGCACAATCCTTTATTAGGGTTCATAAGAGGAGTGTTTTGGGGTTTCTAAGGTGAAGCTAGATTGGTCTATTTAATCCAAATGTTGAAGTTTGGTAAGCTCCATGGGAGTCTTATCTAAGAAAAATATAAGTCACACAATTGCTAGGAGGCAGGCAAGACTGTTCATCACAAAGTCTACTGAGGAAGTCATATCAGAAAGTTACATTTGCTTGTGACTCTGTAGGCTGCTATCTCAGGCATTCACCTGCATGAAGGGACTAGTGTCAGTTCAAGGTCACTACAAAATGGATGCAATGTCATAGAGTAGCTTAACTAAACTCTTAAAGCTCAAATTTTTCTTCTTCATCCTGTATGGTTAGAATCTATGCCATAATTTGTATCAGCTTGATGGCTTTATTTTATAAACTTTATAGTCTACAGGAATCCAGACTTGTCGTATACTTTTAGTGTCCTACTTTGAGTATTCTGTCTTAGTAAAATCATACTTTTGCAAATTAAATGTGTTTGCTTGTTTTCAAACTACTATCTGCAAAGGACATTAAAAGAAAAGCAAAACTCTATTAAAAACACCCCAGTATGACTTTATAATAGGCTATTTCTTTCTAACTCCAGAAGCACTAAATGCCATATATTCATTGGGGGAAAAGATGTGGGGGTAGTTAAGAACATTTGATGGTGGGGGCAGTAAGGAAAAATCAGAAATATTATCCCTTTATTGTTGCATGACATCCAAGGTGTTAAATATCTTTGTTAGTGGACAATCTGAGCATGTAAGAGAAAATGTGTTTATGTTGATTTCTGAAGCTTCTGAAAGCTGCGAGTGATATACACTGTCTAAGAAGTAAAGGGCAGATATGCAAGGTAAAACCAGAGTAGATTATTGGTGGTTTAATTAGATATATCATGAACCAAGTAGTGCTGGCAAGAGAACTCTAAAGGGGAACATGGAAGGTGATAACGAAGAGTCACAAAAGCACATGAAATAATAGTGAATGGTATTTTAGTATCTGAAGAAGCTAGTATTCTTTTTCATTGAAATATCATAGCTTTGGTCAACTTTCCAGGACTGTATGCAAAACTATTCACGTTATGTAGTGTCTTAAAGCTACAATGTATATATGCTAAACAAAACTTCAAAATTTGCACTCTAATCTGAACTGTTCTTTTATATTTCTAATTTTACCTAAATGAATTGCCAAACCAAAAAAATACATAATCAAAACCCAACTCATGCTTCTGCCACCAAACTTTATTCTTTCTCTAATAATTCAATTTTTGTTAACACCATCACTGTTTGTCACCCCAGCTTGAAACCTAGGACACTTGTCAATTTCCCCCTGATTTTTGTTACAATATCAGTCACCAAGTCCTGTACATACTCAGCCTGAGAATATATGAGCTCTCTCTCTCTCTACCTCTTTCTCTCTCTGGAGTCAAATTGTCTACACTTGAATTCAGGTTCAGGCACTTACTAGCCACATGACCTTATTTTGGGCATGCTACTTAGTCTTTTTCAGAATTCTCCTCTGTAAAAATGAACGATAACAATAGTGTTATTATGAAACTTGGATGAAATAATTTATGCAAAATTCTTAGTATCCAGTAACCTCTTATGATATTTTTGCTGTTATTATTTATGTATTTTCTCTAGAAATAACTACTTTCTTTTCATGTCCACGGATAACATGCCAAGTATCCTCATCGCCTCTTGCCTGGAATACTGTAATACCTGATTTGCTTTGTGTCAATTTCTAGTTTCATTTCTCATTGCGGTGGCTTCTCTTTGTTGCAGAGCACAGGTTCTAGACACACGGGCTTCCATAGTTGTAGCACTCAGGCTCAGTAGTTGTAGCACGTGGTCTTAGTTGCTCCACTGCATGGGGATCTTCCCGGACCAGGGCTCGAAATGTCCCCTGCATTGCCAGGTGGATTCTTAACCATTGCACCACAAGGGAAGTCCCAAGAAATGTGTTTATAATAAGACATTCAGAAAAATGTGCTCTATGCAGGAAAACTGGAAATCCATACAACATTTTCTGAGTTTAAGTTTTAAATTCAAGTCTCTGAGTAATACAATTGAAATTCACATTTTCAAACCTGAATAGATCTAAAACTACACATGCGTTCTGGAAGATATGAGACTGGAATATTCAACATATGTAAACAATTATCTCCCACTAGTTGAAAAATTCCTGAAATTCTAGCTATTCCTATAAGAATTTCTTTGACATAAATTTTACAAATTTGGGGGAGAATTTTTGAGTTTACATGTTATTATTCTATTATTTATACTCATATAGTATTTTGCTCTTACCTTTATTTTAGCATGTATCACATTACAGGAATGTCATTATATTGGATTAATTACCCTTCATTAACTTGGGAGATACCTAAGTTCATCAGGAACATATTTTTCATTTGTTTTATCCTAAATGATGGCAAACTCATGTCTTGGTACATATTACGTGCTCAGTAAATATGTGTTGAATGAGCTTTTACTCTCATACTTTTTAGACATCACACACACACACTCACACACATATCTATATGTGTTGTGCCCAAATATTGAAGTTATGCCTATTGTTAGAGTCCTATAAATATAGGTATCAGAAATGTAAAAAATTTAATCACTATTTTAGTCACAGACACTATTCTGTGTCTATAGTTTGTAAATTTGTTTTTAATTTCCATAATTTGTTTAAATTATTTAAATATTTCTTTAATGTTAACTGAATTATCTCTTACTCAAATTAAACCACAGAATAAAACAAAATATAACAAAACCATTGTCTTTTACTCAGGTAGTATATTCATCCTTCTCAAACAAATATGCATTATTTTAAGAAAAATTGTAAATGTTGACACATATCCCTATTTTAAAATGTGTCTACTCTAGTGAGGAATTACATAATATACCTTTTAATGTGTAGAAAAAGATGCAGCCATCCAAATATTACTTCAGGAAGTGTAACTAAATATATATTACTCAGTCGATTTAAACGTTTTTAATATAAATGACAGGAAGAACCTTGAGGATATATGTATATTATCTCTAGAATAGCAAAGATGTTGTGAAAAGCAGAAGTAAGCTATATTGACAAACTAAATATCAGACAAGAGTGAACAAGTTAAGAAACTAGTTTAAATTTTCCCTGAGGAAGAAAAGCCTAGAGGCAAATTTTAAGGAATGAATAAATATGGAACAAGTTTTCTATTATTTTAGACTTATCATAAAATTTCTAGAAGTCTATTTGTCCTTTCCATATGAAAAACATGTAAGGGCCATCATTAATGTGAGCCCCTCTCTGAAGAGATGTACCACATTTCACCAAAGTACAGTTTAAAGAAAAGAAAAAATGAGCAGGGAGTGAGGGATATTTCTCTACCAGATATCAAGACATAAAATTTTAGTAATAAAGGCAGTTGGTATTGGTGCAGAGATAGATCAATGAAACAGAATAGAGTATCCAGGGGGGAAAATATATATATGAAAACTTGATTTATCTCAAAGTGAGTTTATATATTTGTAAGGAAGTTGATGGGCTATTAAAAATTATGAAATATTTAGTTATATAAAAAAATATAATTAGACTCCTATTTCATACCATATACAAAAAATAATAATTTAAGTTACATTAAAGGTCAAAATGAGAAAAATAAAACTATCAAACATTTAAAAAATATTACAGAGGAAAAATTTCACAATGTAGTTTTAATGGAATAACTTCAGACTTAGTCTAGAACATGTCTTAATTTTTGAATAAGATGCAGGCAAGAAAATATAAAGAAAGTTTGACAAATTTTATTAAACTAAAATTAAAGAACATTTTTATTGAAGTATAGTGATTTACAATATTGTGTTAGTTTTAGATGTACAGTAAAGGGATTTAGGTATATATATATATTTTTTCAGGTTATTTTCCACTATATGTTATTACAAAATATTGAATATTGTTCCCTGTTTTATACAGTAAATTCTTGTTGCTTATTTATTTTATATATAGTAGTGTGTATCTGTTAATCCCATACCCTTAATTTACCCCTCCTCCATCTTTTTTCCCTTTGGTAACTATAGGTTTGTTTTCTATGTCTGTGAGTCTGTTTTGCTTTTGTACATAGATTCATTTGTATTATTTTTTTAGATTCCACATATAAGTGATATCATGTACTATTTACTTTCTCTGTCTAACTTACTTGAGTTAGTATGATATTCTCTAGGTCCACTCATGTTGCTGCAAATGGCAATATTTAATTATTTTTTATAGCTGAGTAGTATTCTATTCTATATTTACATATATATATATATATATATATATATATATATGTATGTATACCACATCTTCTTTATCTATTCATCTGTTCATGGACACTTAGGTTGCTTCCATGTCTCAGCTATTGTAAATAATGTTACTGTGAACATTGAAGTACATGTATCTTTTCAAATTAGAGTTTTCATCTTTTCCAGATATATGCCCAGGAGTGGGATTGCTGGATCATATGTAGCTCTAATTTTAGTTTCTTAAGAAACCTCCATACTATTCTTCCATAATAGCTGCACCAATTTACATTCCCACCAACAATGTAGGAGGGTTCCCTTTTCTCCACACCTTCTCCAGTATTTATTATTTGTAGACTTTTAGATGATGGTCATTCTGACCAGTGTGAGGTGATTTGCATGTCTCTAATAATTAGTGATGTTGAGCATCCTTTTGTGTGCCTGTTGGCCACCTGTATGTCTTCTTTGGAGAAATGTCCATTTAGCTCTTCTGCTCATTTTTTGGATTGGGTTATTTGTGGTTTTTTGTTATTGAGCTGTACAAACTGTTTGTATATTTTGGAAATTAACCTCTTATCAATCTCATTGTTTGCAAATATTTTCTCCCTTTCCTTAGGTTGTGTTTTTGTTTTGTTGATGGCTTCTTTTGCTGTGCAAAAGCTTTTAAGTTTGATTAGGTCCCATTTGTTTATTTTTGCTTTTCTTTTGCCTTGGGAGACTGATCTAAGAAAATAAAGAACTTCATTTTTTTATAAATATACCCTGTAGAAAAATGAAACAGCAATCTATAAACTAGAAATTACTTACTACAGATATAACTGGGAAATAATTGATATTCAACATTTATTTCAAAAAATCTCCTAAAGTAAGAAAAAGAGGACTTCCTCAATAAAAAATGATCAAAAGACTTCAGTATGTACTTAAAAAAAAGAAGAAATAAGTTAATCCATATTCATCAATGTGACACAAACTTTTAAACTGTGTCAAAGGATAACAGGAATGTGGAGGAATGTTTACATTAATCCACATTGAAGTGCAAAATAGTAACATCGATATATTAAACAATTTTGTGTTGCTTAATAAAATCAACTCTATCCATAGTTTATGACTCAAGAATTTCACTCTTAGGTATATCCTCTAAAGAAACTTTCTGTGAACATGTACTATTATTCATGTTCAAGAATATGTTTAGATTATTGTTCTCCATAACAACAACAGAATAACTGGATAAAACAAATGTCCATTAACAGTAGAATGGATACACTAATTGTGGCATATTCATAAAATGGATCACTGTAGAACCCTCTAAATAAATGAAGTACAGGTACTTGTAACATAAGTAGATATCAAAAATGCAAGTAGATTAAACAAACATAACACAAAAGAATACTCTTAGTTTGATTGTATCTTCAGAAATTTTTAAAGCATGAAAACAATGCAATTTATTGTTTAGATGTACGAGTGTAACACAGTTATAAAGAAAATCAGGAAAATTCTAAAATTAATAAAAAGCAAGCCAATAGTAAATAAAATATTCAAGTTAATAATCACTTCTGGAGGTGGAGAAGAACAGTACATCATTAGAGTGGAGCACACAGAAAACTCCTGAGGCAATGCTAAGGTTCAATTTATTGTCCAAGTCTGGAATAATAATAATTTAAAAAATAAATGTGAACACTTACATAGCACTTACTATGTGCTAAGAAAGAAACTATGAGCCATATATGATTCTCTTATTCCAGATGAGGGAAATGTGACACAGACTGATTCACTGGTTTGTCCAGCTGCACATCGATAGTAATCTAAGAGGCATGATTCAAACCAAGGCACCTTAGCTTAGATACCCTGCTTGGATCTCAATCCTGGCTTTACACAGCAATCACCAGTGAAGTTATAAATATATAAATGTCTGGGTCTCACTCTCAGAGATACTGGTTTAATTGGTCTGGCATGCATCTCAGGTATTTTTTAAGAACTACCCAGGTGACTCCTTTCTTCAGCAAAGTCAAAGAACCACAGCTTAAGCAATGCTTGTTCACATTGCATACCTAGGCACTTATCTATTCTCAGATCCATCAGAGAACTGAGGTAGCAGGGCAAACTGCCACCTCAAAACCTTGAGAGGCTGGTGAATAAAGAGAATTACAGCCAAGATCACATTACCTGAAACAGAAGACACTAGAGCCCGTGGGAATACTTAACCAGAAGCTTCAAAGAATTGCTGGAGGTTAAGTGTGGACAATCTTGAGAGTTAAAAACTACTGAGAAGGTTTCCAGTTTCACATGTAAGGTGCTTAGAAGTTGCCACTCTGCCTAACAACAAGTCAGAAGCTCAGCAGCCTGAAATATCTACAACTCTTCTTAGATCCATAAGAGAGGGAAGGATGGAGGGAAAACTGCTGCCTGCGAGACAGGAGGGACAGACAGGTGGATACAGAACTCACTGCTGACCAGAGCAGAGGATCATGGTTGAAAACGAACACAGGAAATAATGCCAGGAAAGGAAAACTTGAACTGTAATTGACAAATTGCTGGAAGCTCAGTGCAGACAATACTGAGAGTTAAAAACTCCAGAGGGATGCAGTCACAGTGTGAGTCCCCCACAATATTGCAAAATTTATCACTAAGATCTTGAATAGTTTCCTAAATTAAATATCACAGAATAATCCCCTTGTGCTTCTGTCAGAGAGAGGAGGAAAAAAACACATTTTTTAATATATCAGTACACTCTGTTCTTCTCAACAAGTCCTGCCCTCTGGGATAATTTGTTAACCAGGGCCTAACCTGCTGGGGTATTATCAGAGCCTAAGTGACCTGGGATAAGGAAAATACCCAACTTTGGCCCACTACAGCAAACTTGTCCCACCTAAGGGAGGAGAAAATACTGAGAAACTCCCATGAAAATTGCAATCCAGGCATAGGTTCACTGAAATTCTTAGATCTAATCATAGGACTATAGAACACTCCACCTCTCTTCACACCTCACCATCACATTACTAAAGGTTTATTTACAGCAGTTCCTTTTACCTGGGACATCATGCCTAGCTACAAAGAAAAAAATATAAGACATAACAAAGGAGAAAAATAAAATTAGAAAAGACAGATTAAACATCATAACCAGACATGGCAGGAATGTTGGAATTATCAGACAAGGAATTTAAAATATTTATTATTAATATGTTAAAGTCTTTAATGGATAAAGGAGACAGCATACAAGTACAGAGGAGCAATGTAAGCAGAGAGATAGAAATCCTAAGAAGGAATCAAAAATAAATGTTAGAGATCAAAAGCACTGTAACAGAATTGAAGAATACCTTTGATGGGCTTACTAGTAGACTGGACACAGATAAGGAAATAATAAATGAGCTAGAGCACTTATCAACAGAATCCTTGGAACCAAAAAGCTAAAACAATAAAAACTGATAAAAACAGAACAGTATTTACAATACAATGTGCAACATTGTGGTAGTATACAAAAAGGAGTGACTTACTTATACTGGGACTACTAGAAAGAGAAGAAAAAGAGAATGAAAAAGAAGAAATATTTGAAACAATAATTATTGAGAATATCCTCAAATTAATGTCAGACACCAAACCAAAGATCCAGGAAGCTCAAAGAACACCAGGCAAAATAAAAGCCCAAAACACCACACCTAGGCACATCTCTTTCCAATTACAGAAAATCAAAGAAAAATAAAAAAATTCAGGAAGAAGCCAGGGGGTGGTGGGGGGGAACACTTCAACCAGAAAGGAACAATATTAAGAATAACATCAAACTTCTCCTCAGAATCCTTGCAAGGAATAAGAATGTTACAAAAAAAAGATATTACAAAAAAAGAAAACTACAGACCAATATATCTCATGAACATAGATGTAAAAATCCTTGAGAAAATATTAGCAAATAAAATCCAATAAAGTAAAAGAAAAATTACATGCCATGACCAAGTGAGATTTATCCAGGGAATACAAGGCTGTTTCAACATTTGAAAATTAACTAATGTAATTCATCACATAAAGAGGCAAAAAAGAATCCACATGCATATCAATATATATAGAAAAATCATTTGACAGAAACACATCACCCATCAAAGATAAAAATTCTTAATAATATAGAATAGAGGGGAACTTCTTCAACTTGATAACGAATATTTACCAAAAAAAACCTACAGCTAACATCACCCTTAGTTGTGAGAAACTCGAAGCTTCCCCACTAGGATCAGAAACAAGACAAGGATGTACTTTCTTACACTCATTTTCAACATTGCTGTAGAAGATCTAGTGAATGCAGTAAGAAAAGAAAGGGAAATCAAGGGTATACACATTAGAGAGGAAAACATAAAATTTTCTTGTTCACAGATGACATGATCATCCATGTAGAATATCTGAAAAAACCACCACCACCACCAACAACAACAAATTCTGGAACTAATAAATGATTATAAGAAGGTTATGGGATGCAAAGTTGATATAGAAAAGTCAACTGTTTTCCTATATACCAACAATGAACAAATTAATTTTGAAATAAAAAAAAAACACAATGTTATTTACATTAACACACCCCAAAAATACTCAGGTACAAATATAACAAAATATGTACAACACATATGTGAGAAAAACTAAAGAATTCCAATGAATGAAATCGAAGAATTAAATTAATAAAAATGTGTTCATGGATAGAAACTAAATATTGTCAAGGTAGCAGTTCTTCCAATTTGATCTACAGATTCAAATCCCTTTCAATCTAATCCCAGCAAGTTACTTTGTGGATATTGACAAACTGATTCTAAAGTTTATATATGGAGAGGCACAAGACCCAGAATAACCAAAACAATATTGAAGAAGAACAAAGTTGGAGGATTGATGTTACCTGATTTCTAGATTTACTATAAAGCTACAGTGATCAAGAAAGTGTGGTGTGTGAAAGAACAGACAAAGAATCAGTGCAACAGAACAGAGAGCCTAGAAAAAAGACCCACAAAAATATAGCCAAATGATCATTGACAAAGGAGTAAAGGCAATACAATGGAACAAAAGTAGTCTTCTCAAAATGGTGCTAGAACAAGTGGACATGCAAATTCCAAAAAAAATTAATCTAGATTCAAACCTTACCTTTCATAAAAGTTGACTCAAAATGGGTCATAAACCTAAATGTAAAATGCAAAACTATAAAAATTCCTTGAAGATAACATAGGATAAAACCTAGATGACCTTGGGTATGGCAATGACTTTTTAGATACAAAAGAAAAGACATGATCTACGAAAGAAATATTTTGTAAGTTGTATTTTATTAAAATTGAAAACCTAAGCTCAAGAAAATGAGAAGACAAGTCACAGACTTGGAGAAAATATTTGCAAAAGACAGATACAATAAAGGACTGTAACCCCAAATATACAAAGAACTCTTAAATTTCAACAGTAAGAAAACAAATCCCCTGATTTTAAAAAGGGCTGAAGACATTAACAGACATTTCACCGAGGAGTATTTACAGATAGAAAATAAGCATATGAAAAAATGTTTCACATCATATGTCATCAAGAAAATATAAGTTAAAGCAACAATGAGATACCACTACACACCTATTAAAATGAACGAAATCTAAACACAAATAACATCAAATGCTGATGAGGATGTGAGGCAATGGAAACTCTTATTCATTGCTGGTGAGAGTGCAAAATGGCTCTGAAAGACAGTTTGGGGGGAGGGCACTTACAAAATTAAACATACTCTTAACATAACATCCAGCAATCATGCTCCTTGGTATTTATCCAAAGTTGAAAATATTTCCACACAGAAACCTGCACAAGGATATTTATAACAACTTAATTTATAATTGTCAAAACTTGGAAGCAATCAAAGTACCCTTCAGTAGGTAAATGGATAAATAAACTGTGGTACATCCAAACAATGGAATATTATTTGGTGCTAAAAAATGAGCTAACAAGCCTTGAAAAGACAAGGAGGAAATTTAAATACATATTACTAAGTGAAAGAGTTGATCTGAAAAGGCTACATACTGTATGATCCCAAAGTATAACATTTTGGAAAAGGCAAAAGTATGGACACAGTAAAAAGATCAGTGGTTGCCAGGGTTTTTTTTTGGGGGGGGGGGTAGAAATGAACAGGCAGAGCACAGATGATTTTTAAGGGTGAAAATATTCTGTATGGTATCATAATTTTGGATATATTTATTAAAATCCACAGAATTACAACATCAAGAGTTAACTTTAATGTAAACTATGGACACTGGGTGATTATGATGTGCCAATTTAGGTTTATCAACTGTAACAAATGCACTACACTATTAGGCTACATTTATAATGATGGAGTCTATGGATATGTGGGGGTAGGGCTGTATAGGAAATCTCTATACTGTCCCTCAGTTTTGCTATTAACCTAAAACTGCTCCAAAACATAAAGTCTTAATAACAATATAATATAAAACAAAACAAAAACCACCAGAAGCAATCTAATAGAAGCCCCTAAACTATTGTGGGTCTGGCCACCAGTTTCTCATGGAAACGATTGCAGGAGAATCTCCTATATTTTATCAGGGGAAGGATAAAGTCACTTTGAAATACACTAAAGTTTTTTTTAATAACCAAAGCCTGATTTCCAAGGATATCAACATTACCAAAGACATTTTATGATCTGGGGAAGGGTAATTAGTAAACTCCAAATTAGACTTTCTATCTCACTAAAGGAGAGAAGAAAATATAATAAACAAGTTTAAAGATCATAGTCAAAGCCCACTAAAAAAACTGAGATTTAATCATGATAGAACACTTTTCGTCTCTTTCCCAAAACTTTATCATCACATCAGCAAGCTTCAGCATAATTGCAGTGGATTGCAACTGAGAGAGTACAAGACATAGAGACTAGCAGTATTTCTTAAAGGAACCTAAAAATGAGAAGCAAAAGAAAAAATAATCAAGCAAAAACAAGTAAACAAGGAAAATAGAGTAAAATGAAATTTCTGGCACCAACAACTATAACAAACAGTAAATAATGCTCAGTTCCTAGCCAAATTAAAATGAAAATTCACACTAAACATCAAATTATATCAGTTCTTATTACCTGACACATCTTGTGCATCTTTCAACAAAAAATTACAAAGCAGGCTGAAAATTAAGGAATAAAAAAAAAGAAACAACTCAGTGTGAAGAAATAAAGCAAATATTAAAACCAGATTCGATAAACAACATATTTTTGAATTGTTAAGCAGAGAACTTAAAATAACTGTGGTTGATCAAAATTTAGAAAGTTTATCCAAGATGGTAGAGTGAGAAAACCCTGAGCTCATCTCCTCCCTCAGGCACACTAAAATTACAAGTTCTAGAGCAATTATAATTCTGAAGTCTAATAGAAAAGATTTTCCACAACTAAAGATATAAGAAGGAACCACAACAAGATGGGTAGGAGTAGCAGAGACATGGTATACTCAAGACCCACTTTCTGGGGTAGGCAACCCACAAACAAGAAGATAATCAGAACTTCAAAACTTCTCCCCAGGGAGCAAGGAATTTGAGCCCCATATTGGCTCCTCAGCTCCCCAGCTCAGGAGTCCTGCACCAAATGAGTCCCCAGAACTTCCTGGCTTTGAAGGCCAGCATGGCTTGCTTTGAAGGTCAGAGAGCAGAAGAGACTTCACTCTTAAAAAGAGCATGGCACTTCTAACATCCTCTGAGACCCAGCATAGAGGCAGTAATTTGAAAGGAGCCTGCGTCAGACCCACTTGCTCTCAGAGAGGCAGGAGGTCACTGGGACAACCCCTGAGGACATACGTGCTGGTGGCAGCCATATTTGGAGTTTGTTCTATCACGAGGACACTGGTGCTGGCAAGGACTATTTTGGAGTCCTCCTTTAGACTGTTAGCACCAGGGCATAATCCTGCCCACAAGCTAATGCCAGGACCCACAGGCCAAGTAACCAGTCTTCTGGGGAGCCAGCCCTGCCCACCAGCAGAATAACACCAGCCCTGGGTTTCCCCAGGTCTCCCAGCCACCCACTTCAGGATAGTCTCCACTCCCACCAGGATAACAACAGTCCCAGGACTTTCAAGGCCAGGGCCTCATCAACCAGTAGGCCAGCATTAATCCCAGGACACCTGGGCCCAGAGCCAGCCACGCAGGCCTCACCCCACCCATTTGTGAGCTGGCAGTAACTCCAGAACCACCCAGATCTGCACCCATCCATGCCAGGACCCAACACTTTCAACCAGCTGGCAGACAACTGCCTCAGAAACCTTGGACTCTGTAGCCAGCCACACTGGAACTGGCCTTGCCCCAAAGCAGGCCAGCAATAGCCCAAGGACTCCTCAGGCAAGACAGCCAACTATTCTTTTATCAGGCCTTGCACACCAGAGACTCTGCACAAGGCACAAGGCAGATACTGGAAGCCAACCAGGCCAAGGACTAGCCCAAGCTACCAACACACCATAGTAGTCAGCCCTGCCACAACAGAAGACCCCATTCAGCCCACATACGGGTCAGTTTTAGATCATATAGCTCTGGTGACCTGAGAGGAGTGTGCTGCCAGGCCCTATAGGACATCTATTACATACGTTCAGTTCTCCACATTGGAAAATGTAAACAACTAACCTAATACATACAAATAAGACAGAGAATTAGGCAAAATTAAGTGACAGGACAATATGTTTCAAAGGAAGGAATAAGATAAAGCCCCAGAAGAAGAAATAAATGAAATGGTGTTAAGCTATCTATCCAATAAGGAGTTCAAGGTAATGATCATAAAGATGTTCGACAAACTCAGGAGAAGAATGAATGAACACAGTGAGAAGTTTAGCAAAGAGTTAGAAAATATAAGGAGAATCAAACAGAGCTGAAGAATATAATAACTGACAAAATATACACCAGAAGGATTCAAAAGTAGATTAGATATTACAGAAGAATGGGTCAGTGACTGGAGACAGACAAATGGAAATCACCCAAGCTAAACAACAACAAAAAAAAAGAAAAAGGGATTAAAAAAGGAGGACAGTTTAAGAATCCTCTGAGACAACATCTAGTGTACAAGCATTGCCGTTATAAGGGTCCAAGTAGGAAAAGAGAGAAAGAAAATGGCCAAGAACACATCTGAAGAAATAAAAACTAAAAATTTTCCCAACCTGTCAAAGAAAACAGACCTCCAGGTCCAGGATGCACATAGAGTCCCAAACAAGATTAATCCAAAGAGGTCCACAAAAAAACGCTTTGTAATTAAAGTGGCAAAAATTAAAGATAAAGGGAGACTATTAAAAGCAGAAAGGGAGAAACAGCTAGTTACATATGATGGAACTCATAATATTGTCAGCTGACTTTTCAGCAGAAACTTTACAGGCCAGAAGTGAGTGGCATGGTGTATTTAAAGTGATGAAAGGAAAAAAAAAAAACTACAACCAAGAAAATACTCTATGCAGCAAGGCTATCATTCATGTTCAAAAGAGAAATAAAAAAAATTACAGACAAACAAAAGCTAAAAGATTTCAGAACCACTAAACTGTCTCTACTTACAAATATTCAAGTGACTTCTGTAAGTGGAAAAGAAAAGACCACAATGAGAAATAAGAAAATAAGAAAAATAAAAATTTCACTGGTAAAGAAAATATACAGTAAATGTAGAAGATCAATCACTTATAAAACTAGTAGGAAGGTTAAAAGACAAAAGAAGTAAAATAATCTATATCCAAAATAAATAGTTAAGGAATAAAGAAACACAAAAATATGTAAAATATAATGTCAAAACAGTAAAAGTAGTGAAGGGGAGTAAAAATACAGGGTTGTAGAATGTTTTACAACTTGAGAGATCAACAAATTAAAGTTTTATATATATATATATATATATATATATATAACTATATATAAGCTACTACATATCAACACTGTGGTAGCCACAAAGAAAAAACCTATATTAGACACAAATGCAAAAAATAAAAAAAAGAAAGGAATCCAAACATAATGCTAAACAAAATCATCAAGTAACAAAGGAACAGAGTGAAAGAAAAATAAAGGAACAAAAAAGAACTACTAAAACTGAATATAATTAACTAAATGGCAGGAAGTACATACCTATCAATAATTACTTTAAAAGTAAACAGATCAAGTGCTCTAATCAAAAGACATAGAGTGGCGAAATGGATACAAAAAGAGGAACCATATATATTCTGCCTGAAAGTGACTCACTTCAGCTCTTGAGAAACATAGACTGAATGTGAGGGAATGGAAAAAGACATTCCATGAAAATGCAAATACAAAGAAAGCTGCAGTGGCAATACTTATGTCATACAAAGTAGACTTTGAGACAAAGACTATAACAAGAGACAAAGGAAGACATTACATAATGATAAAGGGATTGATCCAGGAAGAAGATATAACAATTGTAAATATATATATACGCACCCAACATAGGAGCACCTAAATATATAAAGCCAATATTAACAAACATGAAGAAATTGACATTATCATAATAATAGTAAGGGGACTTAAGAACTCCACTTACATCAATGGACAGATCATCCAGACAGAAAATCAGTAAGGAAACACCAGACTTAAATGGCACATTAGATCAGATAAACTTAACAGGTATATACAGAACATTACATCCAAAAGCAGCAGAATACACATTCTTTTCAAGGGCACATGGACGATTCTCCAGAACAGATCACATGATAGGTTGCAAAGTAAGTTTCAATAAATTTAAGAAGGTTGAAATCACATCAAACATCTTTGCCTACCACAATGCAATGAGACTAGAAATCAAGTATAAGAAAAAACTGCAAAAAACACAAAAAAGTGGAGGCTAAACAATATGCTACTAAGGGTAATAAGTCAGTGAAGAAAACAAAAAAGAAATTTAAAAAATGCCTGGAGACAAATGAAAATGAAAACACAATGATACAAGATCTATGGGACACAGCAAAAGCAGTTTTAAGAGGGAAGTATATAACAATAAAGTGGATCTCAAGAAAGAAGAAAAGAAAAATGTTAAATAAACAACCTAACCTTACACTTAAAAGAATTAGAAAAATATATTTAAAAAAAAAACCCTTAAGTTAGTAGAAGGTAAGATAAAATAAATATTAGAGTAGAAATAAATAAAATAGAGCTTAAAAAATACAAAAGATAAATAAGACTAAGAACTAGTTCTCTGAAAAGAAACAAAATTGATAATCCTTTAGCTAGACTCATCAAGAAAAAGAGGAGCAAAATATGAGTTAGAAAAGAAAAAGGAGTTACACCTGACAGCAGAGAAATACTCATACAATAATCAAAAATAAAACTAGAAATTTAAACAACAGCAACATTGTTATAGAAATGAAGAATGACTTTGATGGACTCATCTGTCAACTGGGTACAGCCAAAGAATGAATCAGCAACCTTGAAAATTGAGCAATAAAGGCTTCCTAAACTGAAATTCAAAGAGGCAAAAATAATGAGAGAATTGAACAAGGATACCCAAGTACTGTCAGACAATTGCAAATGGTATAATATATACTTAATGGGAATACTAGAAGAAGAAGAAAGACAGAAGCAGGAGAAACATTTGAAGCAGTAATGGCTGAAGCCTTTTCAAAATGAGTAACAGTCACCTAATCATACACCAAGATAAGCTCAGAGAATACCAACCAGGAAAATACTACGAAACCAACACCTATTAATTTGATCATGTTGATTCTTAATAATAAAAAAGAAAAAGAAAAAAGCTAATCATAAAAAAAGAGAAACTAACACCTAGGCATATAATATGCAAACTTCAAAAACACAAAGAAAAAATCTTGAGATAAACCAGAGTTAAAAAAAAAAACACTTACTTGTAGATGAGGTAGAAAGTACAATAGGAATAACAGTGCACTTTGCATCAGAATCCACACAAGCAAGATGAGAGTGGCATGGAGTTGTTAAATTGTTAAGAAAAAGGAATGGAAAAAACAAAAAGCAAACAAGACCTTGGAATTCTGCATTCAGAATAATTATCCTTCAAAAGAGGAGAAATAAATACTTTCTTAGACAAAAAAGACTGAGGGAATTTGTGACCACTGGACTTGCCTTGCAAGAAATGTTAAAAGAAATTCTTCAGAGAGAAGGAAAATTACATAACTGATACATACACATTGGATCTATACAAAGAAAGGAAGTACATCAAAGAAAAATAAGTGAAGGTAAAATAAAAATGTATTTTCTCATTTTAATTAACCTAGTAGACAATTGTTTGTTCAAAGTAACAATGGCAACAATGTATTGAATAATTATAGTACAATAAATACTAAATAAAACAAATGACAACACTGTTGTAAGGGATAGGAGGGAGGAATTGGAAACAGTCTGTTATAAATTACATCTACTATCCATGTAATGATAGAGTGTTATTTGAAAGTGGATTTAAATTAGTTGTAAATGTCTGTTGCAAAGTCTAGGGTAACTACTAAAAACAATAAAGTGGAAGTAAAATTAATATCCTAAGAGAGGAGATAAAATGGAATCGTACATAATGCTTACTTGAAATAAAAATATTAAGTTTTTATTAAAATTAAAACTTTCTCTGTGGAAGACTGAGAGATGTCAAGAGTATTAAACGATAAGGCACATAATGGCAGAAAATATTTGCAAAACAAAGATCTGATAAAGGACTAGTACCCAAAATATACAAACAATCCTTAAAAAGCAAAAAAAAATAAAAAATAATCTAATTTAAAAATGGACAAAATATCTAAGCAGACACCACATCAAAGAAGATAAGCAGATGGAAATTAGCAACTTCATGTCATTAGGAAATTGCAAAAATCATGAGATAATATTGTGCACCTATTTGAAGACCTTAGATAGGAAAAACTGACAATATCAAATGCTGGAGAGTATATAATGGAATAGTCATTGATGCTGGTAGGATTTCAGAATGGTGCAGCCATTCTGGAAGTGTTTGGCAGTTTCTAAAAGACTAGACAGTCTTACTATATGATCCAGCAAATCTCCTCCTAGGTATTTACCTAACTGTGTTGATAACTTATGTCTACACAAAAAACTACATTTACAGCAGTTTTATTCATAATTGCCAAAACTAGAAGTAACTAATATGCTCATAAATAGGTAAATAGATAAACAAAATGTGGTATATATATATATATATATATATATATATATAGAAATATTCAGCAATGAAAAGAAATAAACTATGAAGCCATGAAAAACATAGGAAAAAACAAACTCAAATGCATATTGCTAATTGAAATAATCCAATCTGACAAGGCCGCCTACTGTATGATTCCAACTATATGACATTGTGCAAAAGACAAAACTACAAAGACAGTACAAATATCTGTGATTACTAGGGATCTGCAGAAGGAAGGAGAGATGAATATATAAAGAGGAAATCTTTAACTTACACAGAATGGTAAAACTATTCTCTATCACACTGTCCTGCTGGATACATAACATTATGCATTTATCAAGACCCATAGAGATTTATAAAACAAAGAGTGATACAATGTAAATTATATATTTTAGTTAATCATAATGTACCAATATTCATTCACTCATTGTAGCAAATACACCATATTACTTCAAGATGTTAATAATGGGGAAAACAAGGTATGAGGATGGGAGATGAGGCATATGGGAACTTTGAACACTGTCTACTCTGTTTTTCATTACATTTTAAACTGTTCTAAAAAATAAAGTATATAAAAAAATAAAACAAGTAGCAAATCAAGCTTGCTTTCTAGAAGGAAATGGTCAATGGGCATAAAATGATTATTTTTAAAAAGAAATTAAAAATGCTTATAATTAGAGTAACAAGTTAATTTATTTTATTAAAAAAATAAAATGCAATAATAAGATTTATTTCTGCCAAGAACCCTTTCCAGATTTTTAGTAACTTCTTTTGTTTTCCTTCTCCCTGACCCAAGATTTTGGTGGTTGTGGCTTCCTTATAATCTTGTTACATCATGGTCAATAATCTGTATACTTGCATGAGTTGAATACTATTCTTTACATTTGGATGTATGTATTCTTCTCTGCTCATAATTCATATTCCACAAAACGGGCAATACCTAGTTAGTAAGGCTCATGTCTTTACAACCTCACTGATATCAACTGTTGCTGAAATAATGTCCTTGGTTAATGGGTTATCTCCTCCTTGATCAATTATTGCTATGTTTGGCTCCTCCTTCTCCTTTCATGAGGAAATTATGACTTGTAGATCCCTATCATTCATTTCCATGAGAAGAAGACATTTTATGCATCAAGGAGAAGCTATCAGTATAGTGGTTAGGGTAGGGGTCCAGGTTCTGGAACCAGAACATCTGCCTTACCCCTTGTTCTCTCTGGTATTGACTTTGGACAAGGAACTAAATTCTTCCAAGCATCAGTCTGTGCCATCTGAGAATAATGAGTCAGTGGTAGGCAAGTCAATATTATTGCATATTGACATCCTTCATAAGATCATATCCTGCTACCTCCTTAGTCTCTCTAGGTCGCATTTCCTTCAATAAAGGAAATAGTATATTTTGACATTTAAAGCATAGTGGGCACTTCTTAAATTAGATACACACTCAGATGAGATATGCCTTACTCTTTTTGATTTTTTAAATTATCTAATGGTTGATATTTATTTTTGGAAGTTCTCTGAAGTTCATACATTCCTTCAAACTAAAATTTGTTTGTTGATATTAATTTCCCTACTCTCTTTCAAAAATAATTAATTTGATTTTATTTTTATAAATTAATTAAATTTATTTGTTTTATATCCTAGAATTATAAAATATCAACTCTTGTGTAAAATTCTTATATAACAAAAAAAAGTTTCAATTATAAAAATAATAATTCTCAATTGTTATTATATTCTAATAATTAAGTCTTCAATGCATATTTTCTCTATGACTTAAACAAGATCATTAAGATAAGATGGAGGACTACCCTGGTGGCAAAATTGTTAAGAATCCACTTGCCAATGCAGGGGACATGGTTCAATCCCTGGTCCAGGAAGATCCCACATGCCACAGAGCAACTAAGCCCATGAGCCACAACTACTGAGCCTGCACTCTAGAGCCTGCAAGTCACAACTACTGAGCATGCACACCTAGAGCCCATGCTCCACAACAAGAGAAGCCAATTCATTGAGAAGCTCACACACCGCAATGAAGAGTAGCCCCTGCTCAACGCAACTAGAGAAAGCCTGCACACAGCAACAAAGACCCAAAGTAACCAAAAATAAATGAATGAATGAACGAATGAATGAATTTTAAAAATTAAAAGATAAGATGGAAAATTGAACATTTTATTCTGAAGAATGAAACTTTATTAAAATGTCTCTTTTGTTATTGATTAATAATTTCATAATAACAAGAGACACTTTTACTTTTTAGTTTATAAAGAATAAACAGAAAAAGGAAATACTACAAAAGGTATTTGAGTATTCACTAAAATGAGAGATCATGTTAAATACTGTAATACTTATCTCAAGTAAAATATAGAAAACTGCAACTTCAAGAGATAATGAATTCTAAGTAATGTAAATAATTTATGCCCCAATGTAATGTAAAACCTAAATATATACTATAATGATGTTTTTCTAGAACATTATATTTATATAGTCTTCAGTTTATTTTATATATAATATTAAAATATTTTATTCAAAGATAAAGATGAATAAATGAAAAACAATCAAGAGTTTTTGTGAAATAAATAATAAAACATTATAGAAAAACAAAGTTATTATAAAATATGTCTTTAATTATAAAATGTATTACTTTGTTAATAGTGACATCTTTTAAGAATAGCAGAGTTAATAATTTTGAGCTATGGAGTGTGAGCATGTTTTAAATAAAATGAAAGAGGTTTTCAATACATAAATATAAATTAAGATTTTTCTTGTTTTCAGTGTTTGAATTTAGACATATATAGGTTTTTAATTCTAGTTTTTATTTTCATCTAGGAAAAGATACACTACATATGAAGTGTTCAATCCTTTCCAAGTGACATAAATTCATAAGAGTAATACATGCCTACCAATTAAGGATTTTCTATACAGCAGCAATCTAAATCCACAGATCCTACATCCAAAAGTACAAAGAAAATGTGACATATTATTTTCCATAATCAATTGTAGTCCTCTTGAGGCCCTCATCTTACTTATTAGTATTGAAATAAAATGCTAAATAGAGATCAATCTAGTAATCACAGTTCAATTCAATAATCTATTCTCCTTGAGTAATTTAGCCTCATTAGTTTAAATATCCAGGCTTTCCAACATCCTCCCCTTTCTCTTTCTTCCTGACATAGTGAAGGAGGGCTTGCACAACCTCCAGGGGTTGGCAAAGAGGTGACCTCCCATTTTAGATCCATATTAGATGTTAATAGTGTCCTTCAACTACTCTGGTCTCTGTAGCAATAGTCCTTTTCCACCTGCTACTGCTCCTTCTTCAGAACTTGATGGTTTAGAGGTACTGGGGGGCTGTTCTTACCTTGGCTCTACTCTCTCTCAACTCAGTTAGGCCTAATGATTTTCCCTGAGACTCCACTTCAGCTATTGTTGGAGTTTCCTACACCTTGGATGTACATCACATTTTCCTATACACAACTGGCTTGCCCTGAATTCTGTGACCACTTAGCGACTTTGATACCTGCTGGAAAGATCCTCATTCAGGTTCAGCCAACTGTCACATAAACTCCTTGACGGGATATAGCAGTTCTGAATTCCAGTTGTTTGCTACGTACCTCATCAGATTGTTACTAACACCAGCTAGCCGTGGGTGGGCTCTCCTTTCATGTCTGAACTAGAACACATTTGGGGGTCCTGAGACTTTACAGAGCCCACATTGTTTTTATGTGAGCCTAACCTTCCTTGTTGTTTTCTCATCATAAGAAATGTAAACCTTCTCTGATCTAATGAAGCTACTTTGGTCATGCAAAAGCAATTTTGGTGCTGTTTAGGGAGTGAATTGGTTTGGGGGGCAAAAGGATGGGAAGCCTTTTGAAACCAACTTGGGAACTTAGGGAAGGCTCCCTGGAAGAGATAGTGCTTGAGTTTTTTGAGGGTTGAAAGGAAGTTAGCCAAGCAAAGAGGAGGGGAAAGGTATTCCAGAAGAAGAAAACAAAATTAGCAGAGTGGGGAAATAGAGGCACAACCTGGAGAGGTATGAGGGTAGCAAACTTCAATGTTTGGAATGATTAAACAGGTGCCAGAATGTGGTGAGAGGGGAAGTGGACAGACCATCATTAAGAGTTTCATGTCCAGGAAAAGGGAGCTGAGATCCATCCTGAAGGTAATACAGAACCACTCATGAGTTCTAAGCAACAAAGTAACAGCCAAATTTCTGAATATTTTACAGTAAGAACATGGTGAACTGTTAAGAAAGCAGCCTGTCATATTAGCACTCCTTGTACTTGTCCCAATATCAGAAAAGAGACAGAGATGTCTTATGCCACAAAATTATAGAGTAAAATTTCTATCTACAATGGAAAGTCCATCTTGAGTGTGATCTGAACCCAGGAACCAAGAGTTGCCAGCTAGAGGTAAATCCAGGCCCTAAATATTCTCTTCTACTGAATTTATTCTTATCCCAGATTGATTTTTATACATTTCCTAGGATGTTATATTATTTTTCCTAGAATTACCCTCATTTTTTTAACCACTTCTCTCAGAAGTAAACAGAATGAGAGGACTGCAACACGTCTCAACGTGATCCTATCCTATTTCTGTTTTCCTAAAACATTCCGTAATAGGCTGGATCAGAAAGGACAGGTATTTTGCATAGTCTGTGATATGAACTTTCACTGGATTATTTTGTCTATTTCTGCTGAACTAATGTTAAAGCCAGAACTTTTAATGATTGGAGAAACTGGCAGCATCATAAGCAATAGAACATTATGTCACAAAGACAGACTAAAAAAGCAGGACTTCGAAACTGTAAAGTTGCACTGTTTTTTGTTTTTTTTGGGTTTTTTTTTAAATTTATTTTTGGGTGTGTTGGGTCTTCGTTGCTGTGCAAGGGCTTTCTCTAGTTGCGGTGAGCAGGGGCCACACTTCATTGCAATGCGCAGGCCTCTCACTGTCGCGGCCTCTCTTGTTGCGGAGTACAGGCTCCAGACGCACAGGCTCAGTAGTTGTGGTTCACGGGCTTAGTTGCTCCGTGGCATGTAGGATCTTCCCAGATCAAGGCTGGAACCCATGTCCTCTGCATTGGCAGGCAGATTCTCAACCACTGAGCCACCAGGGAAGCCCAGTTGCACTGTTTTTAAATGCCATGTCTATTGTTTATTTTTCCACAAATGTAGAAGAAAAGACATTGTGTAAGCTATTTTTAAAATTATACAATCAAGTACACCAGACTTGGAATTGAAACTATGGCTTCAATTTTTACCTTGAGGCCATAGTTTTAAACTATGGCCTCAAGGTAAAAATTAAAATGTCATCAAAATAGGAATGCCTTATTTCACTTCTGCTATGCCTATCTCATTGAAAATTTCCACTTCTCACATCCCCAATGTGAGAGACAGATGTCTTAAGATGTCCAGAAAGGAAATGCTTCCTGAAAAAAGAAATGCAGAAAAAAAGAGAAAAAGAAATCATAATCACATATTTTTAAAAAATTACTCTGTGACAGTTTCAAAGTGATTTTTTATTAAATCCATTATATACTGAAATTCCTCTACATTTTAAGGGTAGAACTGACAAATGGAGTTAGTATAACAGAAAAATAAAACAATTAATTGTTGTTAAAATCATGTAAAGTTTGAATTTTTCTATTATACTTCATTTATGCATGTGTTGTTTTAGAGTAAGAATCAAACTAAATAAAAATATTTACATACTGAACATTTTTCATAATTAAGCTGAAAATATTGCTATTCATAACAGAAGTAGTCTTCAAAGAGAACTAAAATGATTTCTTAATTTATCTTTTTATTGTTCTATAAATATATACTACTGTTCAGTTCATACTGATTGATTCCCCGTAACATATTTTCCATTTAACATACATTTGGGATCATTATATATAAAGCTTTTTGTTTAGATTGAAGAGAAATTTTTCAATCTCTAGAGAGACACAGTAAAGAAGAGATTTGTATTCAAAATCTACAACATAAACTAAATGTTTTATGTGATATAGTCACAGGCAAGCATTATTCTATCAAGAACAGAAGATTATTTTTACTAATTGAGTTAATCATTTAACATTTGCTTTCACAAATGAGTAATATCACATACAGACACACATATACATAAAAACAAAAACTGAAAACTCTCTTGCTGTAATTTTTTATCTGTATAATTTTTAAAACTTAGAAAAGTCTTCCCTTTAACATAGTTGTGTCTATACATTTTCCTTTCCTTCATATCTCTAATATGCTAGAATACATGATCTTTTTACTAATCTAATGCAAATAACCCAAAATTACTTAAAATACTGTCTTATGTGGATGTATTCTCAATAAATATTAATATTAAAAATAATATGAGTATATTTAAAATAGGAATAATGTAACAGAATGTGATGAAATGCAATATAATGTAAAACAAAGGTTTATAAATAAACCTTTGGATCATAAACCAAATCTGTCTATTTAGGGCATCCTGAATATTTTTACATTTATTCTTATTCATGTTTACTTATCTTAATCTTTATTTTCAAATTCTTGGAGGATATGATATCACCCATGTAGTAATAATACCTTTTAATTATAGCATTCTAAAATTCTTTAAATTCCTGAAATTGTAAAATGGCAGTGGAGGCAAAAAAAGAAAAAGAAAAGAAAAGAAAAAGAGTTCAGTAGAAGGAGCATACCTAGGTAAAATCTTACATGTAAAGTATAGAGGAGAATTAGAGGCATTTTTAATATAGGAGAAAAGTAAAGAAAACTACATTCTTTGAAACAGAAAAGCAAAAATTTAGAAGAAAAGTGTTGATTTAAAAATAGTTAAAGTATTAAAGGTATACTCAGTTGGAGATGTTTCATAGCATTTAAAAATACATGTCTAGGGGGACCTTGAAGATGGTGGAAGAGTAAGACGCGGAGATCACCTTCCTCCCCACAGATACACCAGAAATACATCTACACGTGGAACAACTCCTACAGAACACCTACTGAAGGCTGGCAGAAGACCTCAGACCTCCCAAAAGTCAAGAAACTCCCCACGTACCTGGGTAGGGCAAAAGAAAAAAAAAAGAAAAAACAGAGACAAAAGAATAGGGACGGCACCTGCCCAGTGGCAGGGAGCTGTGAAGGAGGAAAAGTTTCCACACACTAGGAAGCCCCTTCGCGGGCAGAGACTGCGGGAGGCGGAGGGGGTAGCTTCGAAGCCGCGGAGGAGTGCACAGCAACTGGTGCGGAGGGCAAAGCGGGGAGATTCCCGCACAGAAGATCGGTGCCAACCGGCACTCACCAGCCCGAGAGGCTTGTCTGCTCACCCGCTGGGGCGGGCGGGGCTGAGAGCTGAGACTCGGGTTTCGGAAGGAGCGCAGGGAGAGGACTGGGGTTGGCGGCTTGAACATAGCCTGAAGGGGTTAGTGCACCACGGCTAGCCTGGAGGGAGTCCGGGAAAAAGTCTGCACCTGCCGAAGAGGCAAAAGACTTTTTCTTCCCTCTTTGTTTCCTGGTGCGCGAGGAGAGGGGTTTAAGAGCGCTGCTTAAAGGAACTCCAGAGACGGGCGCGAGCCGCGGCTAAAAGCGCGAACCCCAGAGACGGGCGCGAGCCGCGGCTAAAAGCGCGTACCCCAGAGATGGGCGCGAGCCACAGCTAAAAGCACGGACCCCAGAGACGGGCGGGAGACGCTAAGGCTGCTGCTGCCGCCACCAAGAGGCCTGTGTGCGAGCACAGGTCACTCTCCACACCCCTTTTCCGCGGAGGCTGTGCAGCCCGCCACTGCCAGGTTCCCGGGATCCAGGGACAACTTCCCCGGGAGAACGCACGGCGGGCCTCAGGCTGGTGCAAAGTCACGCTGGCCTTTGCCGCCGCAGGCGCGCCCCGCACTCCGTGCCCCTCCCTCCCCGCTGGCCTGAGTCCGCCAGAGCCCCCGAATCAGCGGCTCCTTTAACCCCGTCCTGTCTGAGCAAAAAACAGACGCACCCCAGCGACCTACATGCAGAGGCAGGGCCAAATCCAAAGCTGAGCCCCTGTGAGCTGTGAGAACAAAGAAGAGAAAGGGAAATCTCTCCCAGCAGCCTCAGAAGCAGCGGATTAAAGCTCCACAATCAACTTGATATACCCTGCATCTGTGGAATACCTGAATAGACAACCAATCATCCCAAATTAAGGAAGTGGACTTTAGGAGCAAGATCTATGATTTTTTCCCCTATTCCTCTTTTTGTGAGTGTGTATGTGTATGCTTCTGTGTGAAATCTTGTCTGTATAGTCTTGCTTCCACCATTTGTCCTAGGGTTCTATCCGTCCATGGTTTTTTTTTTTTTAATTTTTTTCTTAATAATTAATTTTAATAACGTTATTATACTTTACCTTCGTTCTTTCTTTCTTTCCTTCCTTCCTTCCCTCCTTTAGACAACAAATCATCCCAAATTGAGGAGGTGGTCTCTGAGAGCAAGATTTATGATTTTTCCCCCTTTACCTCTTTTAGGGAGGGTGTATGTGTATGCTTCTGTGTAAGATTTTGTCTGTATAGCTTTGCTTCCAACATTTGTCCTAAGGTTCTATCAGTCCCTTTTTTTTTCTAAATAAGAATTTTTTAATTCAATAACTTTATTATACTTTATTTTATTTTTACTGTATCTTCTTTCTTTCTGTCTTTTTTCCTTATTTCCCTCCTTCCTTCCTTCCTCTCTCCCTCCCTCCCTCCTTTCTTTCCTTCTTGCCTTCTTTCCTACTTTGCTTCTTTCTCTCTTTCTTTCTTTCTTCCTTCCTTCCCTCCTTTCCTTCTTTCTTTCCTCATACTTCTGCTAATTCCCTCTACTTTTTCTCCCTTTTATTCTGAGCCGTGTGGATGAAAGGCTCTTGGTGCTCCAGCCAGGAGTCAGGGCTCTGTCTCTGAGGTAGGAGAGCCAACTTCAGGACACTGGTCAACAAGAGACCTCCCAGCTCTACATAATATCAAACGGCGAAAATGTCCCAGAGACCTCCACCTTAACACCAGCACCCAGCTTCACTCAACAACCAGCAAGCCACAGTGCTGGACAATCTATGCCAAACAACTAGCAAAACAGGAACACAACCCCACCCATTAGCAGAGAGGCTGCCTAAAATCATAATAAGGCCACAGACCCTCCAAAACACACCACCAGATGTGAACCTGCCCACTAGAGAGACAAGATCCAGCCTCATCCACCACAACACAGGCACTAGTCCCCTCCACCAGGAAGCCTACACAACCCACTGAACGAACCTTAGCCACTGGAGACAGACATCAAAAACAGCGGGAACTACGAACCTGCAGTCTGCAAAAAGGAGACCTCAAACAAAATGATAAGCAAAATGAGAAGACAGGAAAACACACAGCAGATAAAGGAGCAAGATAAAAATGCACCAGACCTAACAAATGAAGAGGAAATAGCCAGTTTACCTGAAAAAGAATTCAGAATAATGATAGTAAGGATGATCCAAAATCTTGGAAATAGAATGGACAAAATGCAAGAAACAGTTAACAAGGACCTAGAAGAAATAAAGATGGAACAAGAAACGATGAACAACACAATAAATGAAAGTAAAAGTACTCTAGATGGGATCAATAGCAGAATAACTGAGGCAGAAGAACGGATAAGTGACCTGGAAGATAAAATAGTGGAAATAACTACTGCAGAGCAGAATAAAGAGAAAAGAATGAAAAGAACAGAGGACAGTCTCAGAGACCTCTGGGACAACATTAAATGCACCAACTTTCGAATTATAGGGGTTCCAGAAGAAGAAGAGAAAAAGAAAGTGACTGAGAAAATATTTGAAGAGATTATAGTTGAAAACTTCCCTAATATGGGAAAGGAAATAGTTAATCAAGTCCAGGAAGCATAGAGAGTACCATACAGGATAAATCCAAGGAGAAATACGCCAAGACACATATTAATCAAACTGTCAAAAATTAAATACAAAGAAAGCATATTAAAAGCAGCAAGGGAAAAACAACAAATAACACATAAGGGAATCCCCATAAGGTTAACAGCTGATCTCTCAGCAGAAACCCTACAAGCCAGATGGGAGTGGCAGGACATACTGAAAGTGATGAAGGAGAAAAACCTGCAACCAAGACTACTCTACCCAGCAAGGATCTCATTCAGATTTGATGGAGAAATTAAAACCTTTACAGACAAGCAAAAGCTGAGAGAGTTCAGCACCACCAAACCAGCTTTACAACAAATGCTAAAGGATCTTCTCTAGGCAAGAAACACAAGAGAAGGAAAAGACCTATAATAACGAACCCAAAACAATTTAGAAAATGGGAATAGGAACATACATATCGATAATTACCTTAAATGTAAATGGACTAAATGCTCCCACCAAAAGACACAGATTAGCTGAATGGATACAAAAACAAGACCCTTATATATGCTGTCTACAAGAGACCCACTTCAGACCTAGAGACACATACAGACTGAAAGTAAGGGGATGGAAAAAGATATTCCATGCAAATGGAAACCAAAAGAAAGCTGGAGTAGCAATTCTCATATCAGACAAAATAGACTTTAAAATAAGGACTATTAAAGAGACAAAGAAGGACACTACATAATGATCAAGGGATCTATCCAAGAAGAAAATATAACAATTGTAAATATTTATGCACCCAACATAGGAGCACCTCAATATATAAGGCAAATACTAACAGCCATAAAAGGGAAAATCGACAGTAACACATTCATAGTAGGGGACTTAAACACCCCACTTTCACCCATGGACAGATCATCCAAAATGAAAATAAATAAGGAAACACAAGCTTTAAATGATACATTAAACAAGATGGACTTAATTGATATTTATAGGACACTCCTTCCGAAAACAACAGAATACACATTTTTCTCAAGTGCTCAAGGAACATTCTCCAGGATAGATCATATCTTGGGTCACAAATCAAGCCTTGGTAAATTTAAGAAAATTGGAATTGTATCAAGTATCTTTTCTGACCACAATGCCATGAGACTAGATATCAATTACAGGAAAAGATCTGTAAAAAATACAAACACATGGAGGCTAAACAATACAGTGCTTAATAATGAAGTGATCACTGAAGAAATCAAAGAGGAAATAAAAAACTACCTAGAAACAAATGACAATGGAGACACAACGACCCAAAACCTATGGGATGCAGAAAAAGCAGTTCTAAGGGGGAAGTTTATAGAAATACAAGCCCATCTTAAGAAGCACGAAACATCTCAAATAAACAACCTAACCTTGCACCTCAAGCAATTAGAGAAAGAAGAACAAAAAAACCCCAAAGCTAGCAGAAGGAAAGAAACTATAAAGATCAGATCAGAAATAAATGAAAAAGAAATGAAGGAAACAATAGCAAAGATCAATAAAACTAAAAGCTGGTTCTTTGAGAAGATAAACAAAATAGATAAACCACTAGCCAGACTCAAAAAGGAAAAAAGGGAGAAGACTCAAATCAATAGAATTAGAAATGAAAAAGGAGAGGTAACAACTGACACTGTAGAAATAAAAAAGATCATGAGAGATTACTACAAGCAACTCTATGCCAATAAAATGGACAACATGGAAGAAATGGACAAATTCTTAGAAATGCACAACCTGCCAAGACTGAATCAGGAAGAAATAGAAAATAAGAACAGACCAATCACAAACACTGAAATTGAAACTGTGATTAAAAATCTTCCAACAAAGAAAAGCCCAGGACCAGATGGCTTCACAGGCGAATTCTATCAAACATTTAGAGAAGAGCTAACACCTATCCTTCTCAAACTCTTCCAAAATATAGCAGAGGGAGGAACACTCCCAAACTCCTTCTACGAGGCCACCATCACCTTGATAACAAAACCAGACAAGGATGTTACAAAGAAAGAAAACTACAGGCCAATATCACTGATGAACATAGATGCAAAAATACTCAACAAAATACTAGCAAACAGAATCCAACAGCACATTAAAAGGATCATACACCTTGATCAAGTGGGGTTTATTCCAGGAATGCAAGGATTCTTCAATATACGCAAATCTATCAATGTGATAAACCATATTAACAAATTGAAGGAGAAAAACCATATGATCATCTCAATAGATGCAGAGAAAGCTTTTGACAAAATTCAACACCCATTTATGATAAAAACCCTGCAGAAAGTAGGCATAGAGGGAACTTTCCTCAACATAATAAAGGCCATATATGACAAGCCCACAGCAAACATCATCCTCAATGGTGAAAAACTGAAAGCATTTCCACTAAGATCAGGAACAAGACAAGGTTGCCCACTCTCACCACTCTTATTCAACATAGTTTCGGAAGTTTTAGCCACAGCAATCAGAGAAGAAAAGGAAACAAAAGGAATCCAAATCGGATAAGAAGAAGTAAAGCTGTCACTGTTTGCAGATGACATGATCCTATACATAGAGAATCCTAAAGATGC
This sequence comes from Aethalodelphis obliquidens, assembly GCF_003676395.1. Taxonomy (NCBI): domain Eukaryota; kingdom Metazoa; phylum Chordata; class Mammalia; order Artiodactyla; family Delphinidae; genus Aethalodelphis; species Aethalodelphis obliquidens. The sequence goes on from NW_020837960.1 coordinate 6,886,313, forward strand.
TACCAGAAAACTACTAGAGCTAATCAATGAATTTGTTAAAGTGGCAGGATACAAAATTAATGCACAGATATCTCTGGCATTCCTATATACTAATGATGAAAAATCTGAAAGTGAAATCAAGAAATCACGCCCATTTACCATTGCAACAAAAAGAATAAAATATCTAGGAATAAACCTACCTAAGGAGACAAAAGACCTGTATGCAGAAAATTATAAGGCACTGATGAAAGAAATTAAAGATGATACAAATAGATGGAGAGATATACCATGTTCTTGGATTGGAAGAATCAACATTGTGAAAATGACTCTACTACCCAAAGCAATCTATAGATTCAATGCAATCCCTATCAAACTACCACTGGCATTTTTCACAGAACTAGAACAAAAATTTTCGCAATTTGTATGGAAACACAAAAGACCCCGAATAGCCAAAGCAATCTTGAGAACGAAAGAAGGAACTGGAGGAATCAGGCTCCCTGACTTCAGACTATACTACAAAGCTACAGTAATCAAGACAGTATGGTAATGGCACAAAAACAGAAAGATAGATCAATGGAACAGGATAGAAAGCCCAGGGATAAACCCACGCACATATGGACACCTTATCTTTGATAAAGGTGGCAGGAATGTACAGTGGAGAAAGGACAGCCTCTTCAATAAGTGGTGCTGGGAAAACTGGGCATTTACATGTAAAAGTATGAGATTAAGTCACTCCCTAACACCATACACAAAAATAAGCTCAAAATGGATTAAAGACCTAAATGTAAGGCCAGAAACTATCAAACTCTTAGAGGAAAACATAGGCAGAACACTCTATGACATAAATCACAGCAAGATCCTTTCTGACCCACCTCCTAGAGTAATGGAAATAAAAACAAAAATAAACAAATGGGACCTAATGAAACTTCAAAGCTTTTGCACAGCAAAGGAAACCATAAACAAGACCAAAAGACAACCCTCAGAATGGGAGAAAATATTTGCAAATGAAGCAACAGACAAAGGATTAATCTCCAAAATTTACAAGCAGCTCATGCAGCTCAATAACAAAAAAACAAACAACCCAATCCAAAAATGGGCAGAAGACCTAAATAGACATTTCTCCAAAGAAGATATACAGACTGCCAACAAACACATGAAAGAATGCTCAACATCATTAATCATTAGAGAAATGCAAATCAAAACTACAATGAGATATCATCTCACACCAGTCAGAATGGCCATCATCAAAAAATCTAGAAACAATAAATGCTGGAGAGGGTGTGGAGAAAAGGGAACACTCTTGCACTGCTGGTGGGAATGTGAATTGATTCAGCCACTATGGAGAACAGTATGGAGGTTCCTTAAAAAACTACAAATAGAACTACCATATGACCCAGCAATCCCACTACTGGGCATATACCCTGAGAAAACCAAAATTCAAAAAGAGTCATGTACCAAAATGTTCATTGCAGCTCTATTTACAATAGCCCAGAGATGGAAACAACCTAAGTGCCCATCATCAGATGAATGGATAAAGAAGATGTGGCACATATATACAATGGAATATTACTCAGCCACAAAAAGAAACGAAATTGAGCTATTTGTAATGAGGTGGCTAGACCTAGAGTCTGTCATACAGAGTGAAGTAAGTCAGAAAGAAAAAGACAAATGCCATATGCTAACACATATATTTGGAATTTAAGAAAAAAAATTGTCATGAAGAACCTAGGGGTAAGGCAGGAATAAAGACGCAGACCTACTAGAGAACGAACTTGAGGTTATGGGGAGGGGGAAGGGTGAGCTGTGACAGGGTGAGTGAGAGTCACGGACATATACACACTAATAAACGTAGTAAGGTAGATAGCTAATGGGAAGCAGCCGCATGGCACAGGGATATTGGCTCGGTGCTTTGTGACAGCCTGGAGGGGTGGGATAAGGAGGGTGGGAGGGAGGGAGACGCAAGAGGGAAGACATATGGGAACATATGTGTATGTATAACTGATTCACTTTGTTATAAAGCAGAAACTAACACACCATTGTAAAGCAATTATACCCCAATAAAGATGTTAAAACATATATATATATATATATATGTATATATACATATATACATACATATATATATATGTCTAGGGCTTCTCTGGTGGCGCAGTGGTTGAGAGTCCGCCTGCCGATGCAGGGGATGCGGGTTCGTGCCCCGGTCCGGGAATATCCCACATGCCGCGGAGCGGCTGGGCCCGTGAGCCATGGCCGCTGAGCCTGCGCATCCGGAAACTGTGCTCCGCAATGGGAGAGGCTAAAACAGTGAGAGGCCCGTGTACCGCAAAATATATATATATATATATATATATGTGTGTGTGTGTGTGTGTGTGTGTGTGTGTAATCCAGTGTTTCTCAAAGCAAGAATAGCATCTGTCACCAAACAACCTGTTAAAAATGATAATTTCTGGTCGCAGGTCAGACCAATAAACAGAAATCCTTTAGTATGGGACTTAGATATATGCCTCTTAAACAAATACCTTAGGTGATTATAACTCATATTAAGCTTTGAGATTCATTGGGAACGTACATTTAGAAGTTATTCAATGAACAAGTACAAGTATTGGGTATGTATTATATCTGTGCCAGACACTGTTGTTGGGACATAGGAGTGGAAAAACACAAATTTATGCTCTGGTGAAGCTTACATTCTAGAAGAAAAGAATCATATGCAGAAAGAAGATAGACAAAGCCATGATGTGGTTGAAATCACCAAGACAGAATCAAATTAGATAGATGAATTGATGGAGAAGAGAAACCATGGAAACACTCTATGTGTAGTGTGGTGTAATAAAAAATACTGAACAAAAAGAGAGAAGTAATCAGAGAGTAGGAGGAAAGCAAAATGAAGACAGTTCCATACGATTTAAAGGAGGAAAAGTTCAGACAAAAATGTGATATGCTGGGCAATCTTACCAAAAACTGTAGGTCAAAGTGGATACAGACTGAAAACAGATCACTGATAAGAGAAAAATAGGAGAGATATGGAGAAGTAATTATTCCTACAGCCTTGACAGCTTTCTCCACAAGAGAGTAGCAAATTATATTTGAATGATGGTGTGCACAGTCATGCTACAAAATTGGGTGGTGGTGTGGGGAAAATGAGTGAATGAATGAATCAAATAATATCCCAAACACTAAATTTAGAAAGCTGTCCCTTTGTAATGAGGGCTTTACCTAACACAGGGAGGAAACATGTAGAGATTAAACATTGAGAATGATCTGCACACCAGATTCTTCCTTTTGACATTATCATCAACAGCATAAAGTGAAAAATCTGGTAGAAAACTATGATTTGGATTTTAATAGCATACCTGAGAGTAATAGGGAACACAGGGGAAAAAAGGATAATGAAAAATATCATAATAAATTGATGTCATCTTGTTCAACTATATTTTTTAAAGAAAGAGCATGCTATTAGAATTGAAATTAATAGCATATATCTGTTTTGCCTTCTCATATAATTAAAAATAAGAAACTATATTGGGCTTCCCTGGTGGTGCAATGGTTGAGAGTCTGCCTGCCGATGCAGGGGACACGGGTTCGTGCCCCGGTCCGGGAGGATCCCACATGCCGCTGAGCGGCTGGGCCCATGAGCCATGGCCGCTGGGCCTGCGCGTCCGGAGCCTGTGCTCCGCAACGGGAGAGGCCACAGCAGTGAGAGGCCCGCATACCACAAAAAAAAAAAATAAAAAGAAACTATAATAAACACAAGAAAAAAATGGGATGAATAGATAGTACACACAGGACTTCTGTTTATACAGATTACTGAGCTCATCCTCTCCTCAAAATCATTGCACCTTCTGTTTATTCTGCCTAGAACACATTCCCAATATTCTTAGATGCCTGGTAGTTTTCTGCCTCTCATTCAGGACTCACCTGAAATAACACCTTCTCAGGTAAACTTACTCTGACCACCTTATCTGAATTTTATATCTTTCTAAATTTGTCCTAATTTCATCTTGTTTTATTTGACTCTTTAACATGTTATTATTGTGTTCATTGTCTGCCCCCCCCACCAAGTAGAACACAGTGTCTTAATATGTTTTCTAGCTTAACCACCACACGTCAGAAATTCTTTGAGTAAAAAGGATAGTTCATTTTTACAATTAAAAATAGCAAGGAATATAGAGAAGGAACACTGAAATAGAGGAAAGGAACATTAAATTTTGGAATGAATGAACATAATAGAGACAATATGTTCTTTTAAAAAAACTGACAGAGGAGAGTGATGTCAGAAAGATGGGAGAAATAGGAGTTTTCTATAGTCTTCCCCTGAAAGAACACTGATTTTGACAATTACCCATGAATGAGAGTACATTTGTGAGAGCCCATGAGTCCAATGGAGAAGCTCCAGTAACCTCTGGAGCAAAAAATGCAAGAATTGATGCATTGAAGAGGGTAAGAAGAAAGTTTCACCTTACTCACATCACCCTTCCCCCAGGAAAACACAGCTCAGTGCCAAGAGAGCCCCTTTTGGTGGTGATTTTTCCAACAGAGGACAGTAAGTGTATTGAGTGAATGCCTGGCTTCCCCAGCTGTGTGGAATGCTGCCAAAGAGAAACATTTCTTTCCCACCCAACCCAGAATACTAAGGTGATCTGCATAGCTGAAAGATGGGGAGAAGCCAGCACAGCAGCCAACGCTTGGAATTTATCAAAGGGATGGAGATCTTATTATTTCATGGACTCAAACAAGAAGCCCACCAGTGACGTGCTGGGGACACCTAGCCTGTGCACACCCAACTGGTCCACAGGCACCCCTAAATACTCCTTATGCCTCACCCACACATTTCTCCTTTGGCCAGATCCCTGTGTGCACCCTCTGTGGGCAATAGGTGCAATCCTTTGAAGATGACTATTGAGCATACATAGAAAATCAGCCCAAGCCAGCAGGACTGGGAGAAAACACACAAACTGGAACATTCAGAAATACCCTAGGTTTAACGAACAGGAGTCCTACAGCATCCAGCCTGGCTTTGCAGCATCAAGAGAAGGCACGCAATTTTAAAAGCCAACTACAATCAAGACAGAACAAAAAGCGGGAAGCAGGCACATCAATAGAAGAGGTCTGAGAAAGCCTCAGAATCCCTAGCAGGGCTCCCAGGTGAAGGTATTTCTCTCCCAAAACTAGTTAGGAAAGACTGGAAAAGGTGGCTACTTGTCACTTACTTGAAATAACACAATATGTGGCCTTTTCAGATTGGCTTTTTTCACTTATTAATATACATTTCAGAGTCATCCATATCTTTTCATGATTTAATAGTTCATTTCCTTTTAGCACGGTGTCATATTCCATGGACTACAGCTTGCTTGTCCATTCACCTATTTAAGGATATCTTGGTTGTTTCCAAGTTTTGGTAATTATGAAGAAAACGGAAATTAATATTTGTGTGCAGGTCTTTGTGTGAACTTAAGTTTTAAACTCATTTGGATAAATATTAACGAGAACACGTGTTTAGTTTTGTAAGAAAATGCCAAACTGTTTCCCAAAGTGGCTGTACCATTTTGCATTACCACCAGCAATAAATGAGAATTCCTGTTGCTTCACATCTTCACCTGCATTTCATTTTGTCAGTGTTCTGGATTTTGGCTTTTCTAATAGATGCATGGTGGTATCTCATTGCTGTTTTGTTTTGCATTTCCCTAGTAATACATAGCATAGAGCTTTTTTCCACATATAACTACTTTAAAATGTACTTTTTAAAAGAATTGGTTTGAATAAGTCAGGGATTCTCCTTCTATACCTGAACGTTCTGATCTTCATGAGATGACTTGAAGATTTCATTATTATCAACTGACAAATACAATCTGTAATTCTAAATCCACCTTCCTCATTCCAATCTTACAGCTAAGTCATTTTCCCCAATATTTTAATATTTTATCTGCAATTCAATTAAGAATCATTTTTAAAACATGGGCTTGGTAAGATCTGTTTTTTCAAGTGTTTACTCTAACTCTTATGAAGAAAAGATGTTCATAAAACTTAAGTGAAATAATATATTTAAATGTTTAATGTAGTTTGTGACCAGAGTATATGATCAATGAATGGAAGCTTTTATACTTAGCATTGCTATCACATCCAACATCATCATCACTTCCAACACCACCATCATCACCATGATAATTTTTACACTTCATGAATTTTAACTTGCTAAAAAGTTTCCATCCACTATCTGGCCCCATTTCCTGTAGTTCTGAGCTAAGGATTTCAACTTTATTAATAATACATGTCATGTGTCCTCTGATTCTGCACCTTGTTCTCATATGAATCAGAATTCTGTCACAGTGACCAGTCTGATAAGGCTTTGACAGGTTCTGTGTTGCTCCTGATACCTGTGATGAAGAAAGGTGCCCCACCTAGCTATTAGCCATCCCAGGTACTCATCTGACCCTCACAAAGCCAGGGGTTACTTGAAACTGTCACTCATTCTTTGGGTGTTAAAGATTTTCCACCACTGCCTAGGAATCCTCATCAGTGTTCATCTGTGTTCACCTGTTTCAGAAATTTCAGATTTACATTCCACTGATGGAGCCTTATACCTATTTTAGAAAGAGTTACTTTGCTGTTCTCTGTTTTCAACTCTATAACCTAATGTTAAAAAGCAAATTTAGAAGGACATAGTGTAATTTCCTCTATATTTCTCCTTGGTTTGGGCTGAAATCACGTTTTCATAATTTATTAACTGTATAATTTTGAACATTTACTCTCTTCTACTTTTCTCTGATATCTGAAAAAAGGGAATATGATATTTTCTATCTTCAAAGTTTGTTGTAAGCATTAAATGAATTTATAAATCTGAGAGACCTTGTTAAATAATTAGAACAGGAAAGAAGGAATTAACACATCCCCTCTGGAGTCTGGCCAGAACCAGGAAATATTTGCAACGACTTATCAGATTTTTAACTTCACCTTCTCACTTCCCCTTCCTTGTTCCATGAAAGAAACGAGCATCCAAATCCAGGCAAGATTGTTCTTTGGGACCTTAGTCCACTATCTTCTCAGTCTGCTGGCCTACTGAATAAAGTCACTATTCCTTGCTCCAACAACTCGTCTTTCAATTTATTGGCCTGTCATGTGGTGAGCAGTACAAGCTTGGACTTGGTAACAGTTTCTCACTATTAAACACTCAGCCTCTAGCAATTTGCCAGCAGTATCAGTGTTCTTACTGGTTAATTGCCTCATTGGCTCCTGCTCCTGGTAATCTGATCTCTGACTGTATTTCTCTGGATTTGCCTGTATCTCCAAATTTTAGGGTGGCAGTTTACCTGAAAGTTCAATTTTCTTATTGGTCCAAGAAATTTTAATTATTAATTTACAAGAAATTATTAATTTACAGATTATTTAACTATGTATTCTTGAAAGAATGGAGTGATGACTTCCAAGCTCTTTAAATATCAGAGCTGAAACTGGAAGTTCTCTGTTACCTTTTTAAGTGGTATTTAAACATTACCTAGAAGTGATTTTTTAAAAGATTTATGTTTTTAGGAGCAGTTTTAGGTTTACAACAAAACTGAAAGGAAGTTACAGAAACTTCATACATATCCCCTATCCTCCCGAAACATGTATGGCCTCCCCCGTTATCAACATCCCCTGGCAGACTGGGACATTTGCTGAAATTGATAAACCTACATTGACACATCATAATCACCAAAATGTTGGTGATTAGATTTCACTCTTGTTGTATATTCTATGGGTTTTGACAAATATAAAATAATATGTATCCATCCTTGTGATATCATACAGAGTATTTTCACTGCCCTAAAAATATCTGTGTTCCACTTATTTATCACTCCTACCATTACCTGCAAGTATTTTAAAATAAATTTTATAATTTTTAAAATTTACTTTTTAAAATTTTATAATGTTATACCATTTCATACTATGGTCATATAATTCAGATTTCATCATAGGAATAGACACTAAAGTAATTATTCCATTTCTGAAATACTTGAAATTATGCATCAATTTATTTGCTGATTTATAACATTAATTTAAATCCATTCTATTTAAAAAATTAATGCTCCAATGATTTGTTTTTCTGATATTTTCATAAAGCATTTGTCCATTCTCATTATACAGTCATCAGAGAAGTATTTTTGGCATCCTAAGCCAATTTTACTTTCACTTAAAAAAAAAGTAAATTTGAAAAAAAAGAAGTAACTCAGTCCCATAAACATAGTTCTAACAAGGATTGCACTTTTTTTTCTTGTTCAGATATTTTTCAAATAAAATGAAACAATTGAGAAAAACATGTTTGGATAACAGCTGCTTTCTTCAACTTGTATTATATGAAACAAAGGGTGTACTAGAGTATTTCCCATTAATTATTTCCATTGTGTGTGAATTACCCTGAATATCTAATACATTTTATTCTACAGTCTCTCATTAAAACCAAAGCAGCTAAAGTTTGTAGACCATCATTTTCTATGCTACATTTAATATGCAAAGTAATTTTGAAAGGCATGAGGCACCTGCACTACAGATTTCAAAAGAATTTACATAATAAACATAGTACAGACTCAAAGCTTGCCTGTAGAGGACAATGACAGATGTGTAAGCAGTTTTGTGTGAGAGTCCTGCATAAAAAAATTTACTTTAGAGTTGAATTTCAGGGTCGAGGTAGGACAAGCAATCTATTATAGGATAAACATTTTATGTAAGCAAACATCCTATATTAAAGCACCCAAGGCTTATTCTCCATGAAAACAGGGGAGCACTTTTCTTCTACCAACAAATCTTGGATTCTGTACTTGAATATGTGACTGGCTCAAATCTGAAGAGCATGTAACCTCTGTCCAACGTGGCAGGAGAAATGTCATTAAATTCTGATATTGTTTTTTTTCCCATTTAGTGTATTGACTGTGTTTACTGTTAATTTAATCTTCCTGAAAATTGTATCAAATATTTTTGGGTGTATGTGATTGTGATGGTCATAACTATTAATAAATAAATAACAAAACATAACTAATCAATAGGAAAATAATCCTGTCTAAAAATTTGTTATGTCACCTGGTTTTTCCTCCCCCAGAAAACTATAAAAATGCACAAATCTAATTAGCTAACAAAGTTAATTTTCTGGGATAGCTCAGAAGAAAACTTTCTCTCAAAAGAGATTTGTAAAGTGATTGACTTGTGATTCAGAGATTTATTAACTCCATTTTTATAAGCACTGAATACCTGAAATAAAGAATAAACAATATCCTACATCTGCCTAATGGTAGCCCCAGGTAAATTATAAATTATAAGCCAGAAAAACTGTGGAGAAAACATTTGTTTTTCCAGAATAATGTCCGTGTATATTATAATTTATTGGTGTCTTACAAATGGAGTGTCATCACAAAACAGAACTCTTTTTCCACATAGCTATATCTGAGAACCCCCAAAAGTAAAATGTCTGACAACAATAGCACAAAGTTCAGAAGAAGACAAATGAAAGAATACTATTTTATGGTTCTTATACTGTGTGAAGTGGTATTACACTTGAAGGCAGACTGTGATGAGTTAAAAATCTATACTATCAGCCCTAAAGCAAAAAGTAAGAGCAAAAACTAAGATAAAAAGGGCTTGTATCATTTCTTTTTAGATTCTGCATGTAAGTGGTATCATATGATATTTCTCTTTCTCTGTCTTACTTCACTCAATATGACAATCCCTAGGTCCATCCATGTTGCTGCAAATGACATTATTTTATTCTTTTCATTGGCTGAGGAATATTCTATTGTATGTATATATATATATATATATATATATATATATATATATATATACCACATCTTCTTTTTCCATTCTTCTGTTGATGAACATTTAGGTTGCTTCGAGGACTTGGCTATTGTAAACAGTGCTGCAATGAACATTGGGGTGCATGTATATTTTCGGACCATGTTTTTCTCTGGATATATGCCCAGGAATGGGATTGCAGTGTCATATGATAGCTCTATTTTTAGTTTTTTAAGGAACCTCCATACTGTTCTCCATAGTCACTGTACCAATTTACATTCCTACCAACAGTGTAGGAGGGTACTATTCTCTCCACACCCTCTCCAGCATTTGTTGTTTGTGGATTTTTTGATGAAGGCCAATCTGATTGGTGTGAGGTGATATTTAATTGTAGTTTCGGTTTGCATTTCTCTAATTATTAGCAATGTTGAGCAACTTTTCATGTGTTTCTTGGCCAAATGAACTTATTTACAAAACAGAAACAGACTCACAGACTTAGATAAAGAACTTATGGTTACCAGGGGGGGAAGGGAGAAAAGGGATAGTTATGGAGTATAAGATTGACTTGTACACACTGCTGTATTTAAAATGGATTACCAACAAGGACCTACTATATAGCACAGGGAACTCTGCTCAGTATTATATAACAACCTAAATGGGAAAATAATTTGAAAAAGAATAGATACATGTATATGTATAAATGAATCACTTTGCTGTACACCTGAAACTATCACAACATTGTTAACCGACTACACTCAAATATTAAATAAAAAAAGTAAAAAAAAGAAAAGTAAAAAAAAGAGCAAAGAGTTATGCAGACACAGAACAGACTTGTGGTTGCCAAGGGGGAAGGGGAGGGGGGGAGAAATGGACTGAGAGTTTGGGGTTACCAGATAAAAAACTATTATAAATAGAATGGGTACAAGACAAGGTCCTACTGTGTAGCATAGAGAACTAAAATTCAATATCTTGTGATAAACCATAATGGAAAAGAATATAAAAAGAATGTACATATATGTATAACTGAATCACTTTGCCGTACAGCAGAAACTAACATAAGTGGTAAATCCACTATACATCAATTTTTTAAAAAGCAAAAAGTTATATCTAATAAGTCAAAAAAAGGAAATAAACTGAAATTATTTTTAAAATAGTGAGAGAAGGCAGAAAAAGAAGAAAGGAGAAATAAAGGAGATGGAATAAATAAATCAAGCTGATAGCTTTAAATCTAGTCATATCAGTAATTACATTAAATGGAAATTATTGAAAAGTATACAGAAAGTGCAGGTTGTCTTTTCATGTAGGGCAGCAGACAATTGGCTTTCACTCAGCTACTTAAGTCAGCCCAATGCATGTCTTAATAATTCTACAATAACTAAACTCCTAGGTTCAGGATATACTGGTTAGACTAATTCTTTGATTAATATTTCTCTTTCTCTCCTTTTCCTTTTCCCATGGAGATAAGAACACTTTTAAGGAATACAGTAACCAAGCAGAAAGTAAATAATCAATTTAATTTAAAAATCTAATCATTTGCCTACAGCAAGTTCCAAACAATGAAATGATGAGAGTACAAGAACGTTTCAGGTCTGCCATTAATTTCTACTCACTTCACAATCTTTCTTTTAGTCCATCAGTCATCAAATGAGGATATGAACACTATCTGTAAGATCACAACACAATATTGGAGCCACTTTAGTTTTACCTTCATGACTACACAATTTAGCAAAGGAATATGCCAAGTAAGATAAAAAATTATGAACTGACACCATAAATATAATATTTGTTTTAAATGACTAAAGAGATATTATTGAAAAAGTGAGAAATATCAGATAAGGGGGCATAATATGGGAATATAATTATTTTCATAAACATATGTATGTCCTGAGCAATTGTAATAGAATGTCAAGTGACTCCTACTGTAGTTTGGCACTGAGTCTAATAGTTTGCATGTTTGGGTTAGGTGAGTGGCAACTTTCATGATAGAGCTGCATCACATAATGACTAAGCCATTGCCTATGAAATCCTATTACTATTTGCATAAACACCATGCCCTTTTCCACAAGAAAGAGGTTGAATCTCATTGTCCCTATCTTTCCCCAAACATCCAATACTACTACTCTCTCTCATGTGCCCTGTATATTGGCCTTTATTTTTTTCAGTCTCTCTTTGTATCTTTATGGTCTTGAACTTTGTAGAATGTCTACCTAAAATGCCTATCTTCAAGATTTCCCCATTATTAGCTTTCTCTCCTCTTTCAAATCCCAGCTCAAATATCGCTCCTCTCAGAGACCAGCCCAGAGCTGCTTTTGTAAGTTTCAACTCTATCATTCTTCTTACATTACCCTGTTCTATTTTATCTACATCACTCATCTCTACTTGAATAATATTTTTTCTTTAGGGAGATATTTTTACTCACCAGAGAGAAAGCAGCAAAAGAATAAGATCTCACACACCTTTAACAAGCATGTAAAACAGTGCTTAGTATAAAGTAGATATTCAATAAATGCCTGGTTAATTAATTTTTAGCTATAATCTTTAGCATTTTATGATTTGGGAAGTTTATAAGAAATTGTTAAATTTTGTAGTATTTATTTGTTAAATTTGGGGATTTTTTTTTTAAACCCTGGAAATACATTTAAAAGGTCAAGAAGAATTGTTTCACTCATAGATTGACCACTATGCTTGAAATACTCTGAGGTCTTTCTAGAAAAGTAATTATCATGTAGTCATGTCCACATCCAATACACTTTAAAGTGGACAGAAAAAAATTGTCTACCTTGAAGCATCTCCAAAGCAACGTAGGATATATTAGTTATGCCTACAATATACAATTATGCACAAGTAGGCTGAAAGCCAGTTGGCTTTTAGAGTCTAATAGACAGGAAATAGTATCTCAGTTCTGTGAAAATCAGTATAGAGATGATTATCACTGAAATTCCTGAGGATAGTTATTAGCTAGGAAACTTTAGAAAATAAAATAAACATGCACTCTAAAGTTTCAGTTAAAGAACATCAGTAATAAGAAATGTGGAAAAAATTTACATTCAAAAAGTTTGAATCCAAACATTTCAGGTAAAACATACATACATAAAACATAAATATGGGTGCATATATGCCCATTCCTTAAAAGCTCTCAGTGTAATATACAGAGCTTTACCTTTAGGAAATGAAGATGGAATGCCTTAAGTCAACACATATTCTCTTCTATGACTCATAGGTTTATGTCATGTTCATGTGTTCAACATGTAAGATAAATTTTAAACTTACTGCAATGAAGTAATTTATTGAGCCTGAAAGTATATTTGTATCATAAATAATGGAATGTTAAACAAAAACTAGAAGGCCTGAATAACTTGGGTGTGTAATAGGGAAGAACAAATCTGATTCCATGTTGGATCTGTTTCTTTACCTTTAACGTTTTTCCTCTGTTGCCTGTGCTTAGTCATGCTGGCCTTGCATCTTTTGTAAAAGAGTGTCGTCGATAGCCCAAAATATATAGGATAACCCATTCTCAAGGCTCTGACCTTTAAAGGTATGGCAGTTTACCATTCATATAGAGATAAAAAGTTGCAGAACAGAGAATAACATTTGTCTTGTTGGAGGTTTACAGGAACATCATGACCTGACCTAAGTGCACAGATGCAAGAACAAAGGATTCTGACACCAAGAAATTTACAACAACCCACTACACTGCCCCTTCTTTTAGTACAAAAGAAACCTGAATTCTAACTTGGCTAATATGGTTCTCTAAGACATTTGTCTACCATCTTCTCAGTCTGCTGGCTTTCCAAATAAAGTTGTTGTTCCTTGCCCCAACAACTACTTGCCCCATTTAATGGCCTGTTGTGTGGCAAGCAGAATGAGTTCGGACTTGGTAACAGATGTGCTAAAGATCTATATATTGATATAATTTCAATTTTATATGTATTGGTGATTCAACTTTAAAAATGTAAAACCTTCATGCATTTTTATTAAAATTACTTTTACACATATATATGTGTGTGCACATGTCTGCAATCTATTAATTTATTTTTTATTGAATACCCTTAAAAATTGTGTGAATTGAAAGGCCAAGTGAAATAGTTATGTATTTGTTCCAGGATATACTCATTTTAGATAATTTTCATAATCAAAACTATTTGAATGATATAATTCAAAGCATTGGGTGATAGTGTAATTATACAACTATATTAAATATTTGATTTTTCCTAGAGAAGAAAGCATAGTAAAATATATGGACAAAAATGTGAAACAAAGTATTTGTTAATACAAGCAGCTCTTAATTGAAACTGAAATTTAACTAAAAAGATGCTAAAACAGTTACCACATTCTTAATGAAATCCTGGAGATTTTAAGCATAATCAAATGAAAAAGAGATGGCAAAATTAAAAGTACCTTTACTTAAGTATAAAAGTTACATCCTAGGCATGCAAATTGAGCTTTAGTCACTTGGGTTACCTTTGGATAAAGAATTATTTCTAAAATTAAGTGCTTAAATCTTTGGTGTTTCTTTCACTTGAGTAAAAGTCCTGATTGGATTCTAACTCAGGACAAACTAAAGATTTGCCAGATTAAGCAAATATTACAATAGGGTGTTTGAGGCAAAACTTCTGGTATCTCATCTGAGAGAATTTGGGAAATGGAATCAAAAAATTCCATGGTATTGAATTTAAAAGGCAAGATAATTGGGATGTATACCTGACTGAAAACTCTGATCTTTAGGGGGTCAGGTAGAATCTTTGGTTCTTAGCAACAGGAAAAATCAAGATGCTTAAACAGCAGTAAACCACTGCAATTAGTATTGCTAGTTTTATGAAAGCTTAATTTATTATGCAGAGAAGAAACCACCTCTAAAATACTTAGCCATGTTTGTCTTTCTTGTTCAGTGATAAGCTAATTTATTCTGAATAGATATATTTCAATTGTTCAAACATAATTATATATTTCTTTATAAAATAGTTATATAGAATGGTGTTAGATTAAAGGCAAGAAATAATAGAGGATTGGACAAATAAAAGATGGCCATATAATACCAGCAAAGGAAGAAGTAGTAGTTAAATATAAGAAGCGATGTAACTTATTCTATTTCTATGTAATGTAATATCAAGTAGTATTCTAGAATTATAAAAAATAACTGCCTACAAAACTACAGAATTTTCCAGACACAAATTTATTGAAATTCTGTAATGTGTTTTATGGACAACCCTATGTAAAAGAATGACTAATGTAAGAGAAAACCATGAAAGCAATTGTTCATAATAGACATTTTAAAACTGATGAAAATAATAATGATGAAGCATGGGAATTTCAGTACCCAATATTTGTTTAAGGAAAAAAAAAATGGAGTGTAAAAAATACAAAGTTCCTCTTTTTAAAAGATTTTACAGAGGTATTTAATTTGCTTCAGAAAATCTTTGTGTGTTTGCCTAATAGGTAAGTAGGGATTATTCTGTTTTAGGCAAGCACATTTGGTGACTTGTAAAAAGCAAAATGCTTTGTCTTTATAAGTTACTATTGAGAACTTAAAACAAATTGAGAACTTCATCAAACATAAACAAAGGAGAAATAAAAGCTTTCATTTTGAACAACCAGTGTTGTCTCAATAGTGTACTTTGAGAATAAATAAGGGATTATTGATAAAAATCTTTATAAAAACCATTACAACTAATCTTGACATCTATGGAAAATTTCCAGCAGTGATACTTGGGCATTATCTGTGAGTTGAAAAGTTAAAAGTATTTCCTGTATGTTTTTCAATTATTCCATTCCTAATACACACACTCTTTTATTTCCGCTGAGAATGACCAGCCGCATAAAATAATAAAGTAAGAGGAAGAGAAATAAGAAGGAAGTGAACATTTTTGGATGAGAATTTTAATATGTAATGTATCATTTTATGTTTAAAATAATACTTATATGTAAATAGTATACCATAACACTATTTTTTCCCAAGAAGGAATTTATGGATTTGGAGTTTAGGGAAATTTCCAAAGACTGGAATCCACCTATGGACATCTACAAATTTATCCATAATCTTTCCTCAGTATCAGAGTGCCTCACATTTTGCATTATTTAAAAAGAATAATTTGCATTTTTTGTTTTAATAATACTAATTCATCTTCTAGAAAGTATTAACATTATTTTAAATACATCCATTATTTAAACCAAAATCACATAGAAATGAATTTTGTGAAATAAAAAGTAAAATGCCCTATCTTCCCGTCCTCATGAAATACATTTTAGAGAAATTATTATTATTATTATTTTTTTTTTTTTGCGGTATGCGGGCCTCTCACTGTGGCCTTTCCCTTTGTGGAGCACTGGCTCCAGACACGCAGGCTCAGTGGCCATGGCTCACGGGCCCAGCTGCTCTGAGGCATGTGGGATCTTCCCGGACTTGGGCACAAACCTGTCCCCTGCATCGGCAGGCGGACTCTCAACCACTGCGCCACCAGGGAAGCCCTAGAGAAAATTTTTGACATGTTGTCTACATATGTAAGATTATAATTTGCATATTCACACGGACAATTCTTATTTTCAAAACACAAAGTAAATTATACTCTATACATGTCTTGTCTTCTTAATGTAACTATATAAAACATATACTTCTATGACATTAAATGAAGAAACAAGTCATTCTTTCTCATTTTTAGTGATTTCATTGTATGACAACAATAATTGAATTAATCTGTAACTTTCTGTTTTTTGGTTTTTGGTCAATTTTATTCATCTATCAAATCCATCAAATATAAGTGCAAAATACATCAGCTTTTTAAGAAAATAAATATTATCCTGTAACAACTAAGAAAATCATGAGACAGAATATTGTCAACATTAAAAAGAGTTCCCTCTTGCTTTTTGGAATTCAGTCCTTCCCCACACAACCTGGCCTGTGATAAAACTGATTTGCTATCATTATCATTTTGCCTTTCCTAGAATGTCTGATACATGGTATTATATACCATGTAGTATTTTATAAGTGACTTCTTTCACTTAGTGTAACACTTTTGAGATTTACCCATGGTTTTGTTTGACTTGGTAATATATTCTCTTAAATTTCTGAGTATTCCATTGCAAGGACAGTCCACAAATTATTTATACGTTCATCAGTTAATAGAAATTTGATTCTTTCCAAATTGAATAATATTGCTATGAATAGTTGAGTACATCTTCACATAGACATGTGTCTATTTCTCTTGAGAAAATATTTGGGAGTAAAATTACTGAGTCACATGGTAAGTGTATACTTAACTTTATACAAAAATGTCAAAACATTTTTTACATGTGCTTGTACTATTTTGTATATGGACCAGCGATATACAAAAGTTCAAGGTGCTTCACAACCGTAACCTTACCAAAACTTGGCATTGTTAGTGTTTTAAGTTTAGTCATTCAGGTGAGCATGTAATGGTATTTCATTATGGTTTTAATTTTCATTTTCCTAATGACTAATATTTTTTAGTAGCTTTGTGGTGATTATGCTTTCCATATATCTTCCTTGGTGGATGTCCGGCCAAACCTTTCACCCATTTTTATTTATTGAGTTGTTGTTCTTATTATTATTGATTCATAGGAGTTATTTATATAATCTGGATACAACCCTTTATCAGTTATATGTTTTTCAAATATATTCTCCCAGTATATGGCTGGCTTTTTTAATGCTTAAAACATTGTCTTTTGAAGAGAAAACAGTTTTTTTTCATTTTGCTGAAGTTCCATTTACTTATTTATCACTCAGTTACACAGTCTAGGATTTGAAGTATTGTGAGTGGATATGTTTCTCCTTTTCCCAATCTTTGGGAGAAAGCATTCAATCTTTCACTATTAAAAATTTTGTTAATTTAAAGCTTTTCATAGATGCCTTTTATCTGATTGAGGTATTTCCTAATTTTATATAGCTGATTTTTTTATTACAAATAGGTGAATTTCTTTCATATGCTGTTTCTGCATGCATTGGGTAATTTCTTTCTTTTTTTCTTTCTTTCTTTCTTTTTTTCTTTCTTTCTTTTAATCTTAGTGCCTTTGTGTGGTTTTTATAGCCTGGTAGCTGAGTAATTCTAGCCTCATGGATTAAATTGGATATTGTTCTCTTGTCTTTGATATTTTAAAAGATTTTGTGTAGAACTGGTATGATTTTTTCCAAAATTTTGTAGAATTCATAAAGGAAGCTATCTAGACTTGGGGGGCATTCATTTCATTAATAGATAGAGGGCATTCACTTCTTGAGTAAGCTTTGATGGTTTGTGTATTTCAAGGAAATTTGCTCACACTGAGCAAATTAACCAGTATAATTGTATCATATAAACTGCCATAAATATGAACACTGAAGGAATGAGTACAAAACCAAAAAGTATTTGGTAGAGAAAAGTAGAATTTGCCTTTCTGTTTGTATTTTGGGAAGTTGTATGTACTCAGCCAAGAGAGAACAGAAGACCACCTTCTGCCTAAAGCAGAGGTGAATTATGAAGTCGACTGAAACAAAGCTAACCTCATTCACAATTTTATTAAGGGTCAGCAAGCCTGTGCCTGAGAAATTGAGTAGTCATCATTTTTGTCCAGGTGCCACTGAAACCATCAAGTCCTCTTGAAGCACATAGTGTTTCCTTATCTAAAGAGTTAAAAATTATTAAGTATTACATTTATTACAACCTTCTCACAATATAAATCTCCAAATGATTAATAAGTAATTTTCATATCTGATGGAATCACTGAGTAATGACCCAAATGATCCAAATCGTAAATGATCCAAAACTCAGAATTATTTAAAAATGTTGAGCATAAGTGTCATAAATTTTAGCTACAAGTACAGACAGATAAATGAAACTTAACACCATCCATGCACGACAAAGTTGCTCCTTTAAGAGATACACTGCTGCATATCCCCTTCTCTAATATGTAATAATAATAGTCAGTCATCCCTTTTACGGAACACAGCAAAGTAATGGGAACATACAGCCAGAAGTATAGTCTAGTTACTTTGGAGCACTTTTTTATTTATTATATTTTTAATTAAAAGAATACTTGCCTATGAAATAAAAGCATTTCCTCCACCAGTGGCAACTGAAAAGTGCCTCAATTTAACGATAGTGTTAAATTCTGTATAGTTTTCCATCGTATCTGAAACCTTTCAACAATATGAGATTGTTTCTGGTGTCTGTTGAGAACAAACGTTTGCTCGTGAACCAGGTGAATTATAGGTCTAATAGTGTGGCACGTTTACTGTAGAGGAAAGCTGGGAAATTCAGCCAGCCTTTCAGAGAGAGCTCTTAGTTTGCTGTTAGCAGTGTGGGCAACAGCATTTTACCTGGCAAGCCTCATGTCATTAGGTACATAATTCTTAATTACAAAAAATCATCATGGAGTTAAAAACCTATAGGGAAATTAAAAGACCTGCAGCAAAAAACCCTGATAGGGAGATCTACTTTACACAACTTAAATTGACTTATGTTACCCGAACAGTCCTGATGATTTGGAAAGTCTGTCTTTTTAGCATTGCAGACTAGTTGTAACTATATAGTTCATTAGCTTAAAAGATATAGGCATGTTCAAATTGAAAAAATGCAAAGAGCACCTGATTAAGAGATTAAAAATAATGGTATATCAACTTTCTTTAATTAGACTGTGAATTTCTTGAGAAAAGCAAACTTTCTCTTCCTAACTTTTTTTTCAAGTTTTTCTTACCTAGTGTTCTCAAATATTCAGAAATAAAAATTTCCCCTTCAATTCAGAGAATAAAGTTTCCATTAGGCATTAAGAGGGTCCTGCAAGTAATGTTTTGTGTTAAAGTCACCAAAGAAAGTGGAAAGTTAATGGCATTTTGAAATGCATTTTTTTGTGCTACCAAGTTTAATTTTGTGGGCATGGATACAATTATAACACAATTCCTGATTATTTGGCATACCGTCAGGGATGTATAAATTGAAGTAGTACTTTACTCACTAAGAAAAATGTATATATGTAACACATTTATGTATGATAAGAAGATTGAACTTTGGGAGAAGAAAAAAGAAAGAATAGCACTAGTCACAGGACTTAGTACAAGGAAAGATGTAAAATTAAGTACTAATAAGTGTATCGAGGCAATAATGGACAAATAAATGTGACTCAAGGTTTATGGAGCTTTATGAAATTTGTCACCAGTTCAATGCAAATTGTTTTGCGCATCAGAGAGACCATTAGGACACTGTGCCCATAATGGAAAACTGAGCTCCTGTTATTAATAGGCATTAAAATATATGGAAAAATACAGAAATGATTGAAGTAGAGGAGTAGGTTTAAAAGGGTGGATTCAAATCCTGGGAAGTTTTAGGTCTTGGTCTTGAGAGACAGTCAACTCCATCAAGCTGCTCATAGAAACTTAACTTAGTACAAAGACTCAGCACTAAGGAAAAGAATCCATGAATGAAGAGCAGAGCGATGACTGAGAATCAAGTTGGTTGTGGGATATGGTGGAGTTGGTTTGGAAGGAAATAGCCTAAAATGTTCTTCTTCATAATATTCATTGAATATCATAATCAACCTTAAAACAGTCTCAAATATCACCACAGCTGTGAAGGGTTTGCTTCTTTCCCAGAAGCTTACTTAACACTCACTTCTCAGTATTTACACTGTTTTTCCCTTCTGTTTATCAACTGTTCACGTCTGTTTCTTGCATTGGGCTATGAGCTTTTCAAGGTTGGAGACGTCTACTTATCACCCAACCACCATGAATACACACATAGTCACTAGCATTATATCTAGGAAGTAGTAAGCCCTAGTAATATAGATATTTGTTGAATGACTTTTTTTAAATGTTTGAAAAAATTACCATAAAAAATGAGGTCAGATTTCAGGTTTCTTACAGTCACTTTTTGTAGCCTACATAATTACTAGTTTTGGGGAGGCTTCTTTTTGAAAATTTCCCCCAAACTACTATGCCTGAACCTTTCAGACTATTACCTGCCAACCAATCTTTACAAATAGTGAAAACAGTCTATCCTTATCCATACTGTACATTTATGCCATTCACTTAAACTGAAGAATATGGGCAAATACTAGAGTTAAATAACTTTTGAGACTTCATTTGGCTACACACATCCTTACAGCAACATTATAAATTATAAGATGATAAAATGTCTCTTTTATTTATTTATTTTATTTTTGTAGAAGAACTAAACAGGACCACACACAAATACTTCTCCAATTAAAAGGAGAATCTTCCTACTATCAGTGTGATCTCTGACTCATCTCTCTTAACTTCCTGCACTTTTCATATTATGTTATATAATATTCTTTTTTTCTTACAATATTGCAATTCCTCAAGTACAGGAGATGTGATTAATATGTGCAATGCCACCTACATTAGCATTATATATCATAAAGTCACTCATATTTGAAAACTGTGACCACTTTTTCTCATGATTTCTAGTTAATTTGAAACAAAGTTTATAAATCCAAAGACCTCTTGGGAGTCAAATCACAGCCTTAATTTCTCGGCACACGTCAAGATAAACATTGAATCATTTTTCTCTCATTTCTAACAAATGCCCCTTACCAATATACCCATTTTGACCATCATCTAGTTCCACTGCTATTTCCCATTGATTTTATTTGCATCAAAATTCTACATATTTTATTACTTTCATTACAAAATGTAAAAGATATTTTTTATATGTTCAGTTATTTGCCCTCTTCTTAGACCATATGAAAATTTCATTCTCCCCACAAAAAACAGATAAAGTCACAGTGGTACCCATAGCAGCTAGATTGTCTGTGACAGCTGACAAACAAGCTCTGGGAATGTTTCAGAGAGGAGGTCATGTATCACATTAGTATGTTAGAATCACTGGGGAGAAAGTTGATGCTAAAAATTACCTGTTATGTCCCTGTCTTATTTTACTAGATCATAAGCACTTCGAGGACAAGGGGAACAAGAGCTATGTCCTTTTCATTTCCTATCATCCATGAGTCACATAGCACGTGGGATACAAAAAGTATATAAGACAAGTTTGTTAAATGAAACTCTTGAACTAAGGATAGGCAGGAGGTTGTAACAGGAAGGAATTTGTGTGACATACAAATGTGTGACTGAGCATGGACTGCAAGCCAGAAAAGAGGCTCATGAAGGAATGTGATGACATTATACAGTGTTGCAAAAAATTATAGTAAAATGAAAATAAAAGGAGACAACTGGAATTTGTGATTGCAGTTTAGACATCTTTCTATATGTTAATTGGTCATGTGTCTTTCCTACTCTTTGAAATATATGTTCATATCCTTTATTCTATGCTAGGTTTTTTTATGCTGCTTTTATTGATTTTTGTAAATTCTCTGTATATTCCTGATATGAATCCTTTGTTGGATGTGTGTGTTTAAATATCTTTCCCAGTTCATAACCTATATTGTTACAATATTTATGTGTGTTTTATATTAATGTGGTCAAATTTATGAAACTTTTCTTTTACGTCTTACTTATGAAATCCTTTCCTACATCAGGACCAAAAGTTATTCACCTATATTTCCTATGAGTTTTTAGTTATTGTTTTTGCCAAACAAAACTTAATTCCAGCAGGATTTGAGTTTATATATTTCTGTATTTCTATTTATATATCTATATATCTTGGGACTAAAAAGATGAAGATCAAAGCTGATGAAATATATTAGTATTTAACACAAATCATGTTTTAGAAATAAATTCCATCTGAGGTTAAAGAGGCTTGCACAATTAAATTAGAAGCATGAAGTTCATATTAGCACCACGTGGTTTTTATAGGACATAATAGAAAATAAACATTTGGTTCCTTGTATAATTCTGATCACAGAAACATAACTTCTGGATATTTGGAAGAAAATCAACTAGGTTTCAGGTCATTACAAAGAAAGAAATACACAGCTTTCAAGAATGGGTGTGCAGGCTTCAAATTCAAGTTATAATGCCACTAATGACATGTAAATAAAAGGTGGAGAAGCAAGACTAATTTGGGAATGACTGTAGGCAGTTCTTTGACACAGATAGTTCCAGAAAGGCAGTTAAAAGTGCAAAGAGAGCCAAAAGATGGATTTGGGTTGGGTGTAAATAAGTACTTCTAAATATTAGAGTTTTTGATTCCTTTTATTTTTTTGGTTTCTATAGAACAATTAGTTTTCCTGTTGACTCTAGATTAATCAGTGACATTAATCAATTATATAATTACATATCAAATTTCTTTACTTGTTTAGCAGTTAGTCAGTATGGAAGTGTGAAGGAAACATGATGGGAAAAAAGCAGAGTTTACTGTCTGTCCTGTTATTCGAGGCAGCTACCTGGACAGGACAGAAAGAGCCCACATTGGTAGTATGTGGCTTAGCTGCTTCTGGAATTCCCTTAGTGTCATACCTACTGAGGCCAAGGATTATTGCAAAGAGGTAACTTTTGTTTCAGCTCCCTCCAAATCCAAATTAGTTTAGCACAACTCTCAACCTGAGGTAAGAATGGAGGTAAAAGACAGAAACTGCTGGAAAGGAAAGTATCATACATATCTGGTCTTTTTTTTTTTAATACTCTTAATTCTTAATATTTCAATATAATAATGAATATAATTTCAAATTTGTATTTTTTAATTTAAAGGTAGCCACTAGCATAACAGGAGAATGTTTTAAAATTTAGAAGCAAATGTAGAACAATGATGGAGACTGAGATCTCTGGAGCCTCCAATCTTCACTTATTTCTAAAAATTTTTATATTCTTTTTTTTTTAAATCAAAGTATAGTTGATTTACAATGTTGTGTTAGTTTCTGGTGTGTTAGTTTTCAGCAAAGTGATTCATTTATACATATATATGTATTCTTTTCCATAGTCTTTTCCATTATGGTTTATCACAGGATATTGAATATAGTGCCCTGTGCTGTACAGAAGAACCTCATCCCTCATTTATGACGTAAGTAACTTGAGCATGTGCATTCAACAACTTGTGCCTCTGGTTCCCTATCTGTATAATGGGGGTAATGATGAAACCCACTTCATGGGGTTATTGTGAACATCAAATGAGTTAACATATGTAAAGAACTCAGAGAAGTGTCTGGTGTTAATTAAAATCATTTAAAATACATTAAAAATTGTTATTTGAATATCCAAATGTATAAAAGAAAAAAAGAGGAAGATTTAATCAATTTAACTGAAGTCAGGAGAGGGGAAAGAATAAAGATGATCATACTAAGAAGGCAGGATTCAAACAAAATACGTTAATAACCACATAAATATAAATAGATTACATGGTCCTATTATTTATTCATCTATTCATTTGTTAATTTTATAAATATTTTATATACTTGCTATTGTTAAGTATGAACATTCTAAGTACTATGTTATAAAGGGGACCCCTTCACACAGAAAAATTTCTTGTCATTGTGGAATTTTGGATTTAATGCAGGAGACAGAATTGTGCTGCCCAATATAGAGGCCACCAGCCACATGTGACTACATAATTTTAAATTTGAATTAACTAAATTTGAAAGAAATCAATGATTTAGTTCCATAGTCTCAGTAGCTACATTCAAGTGCTCAATAGACACACACTGTTAGTAGTTACAGTATTGGACAGTGCAGATAAATGACTTCTATTATTGTAAAACTTTCTATTGGAAAGTATTAATATAGAAGTAACATGACAGATAGCAAGTTTCAGTGCTGATGTGGGCTGTGAAACAAGGGAGGGTCATGTGATAGAGAGTGACTGGAATTAAATAAATAAATAAATAAAGCTGGCAGCATAACAGAGAGCAAGGTCACAGAATGCTTTTGTGAGGAGAAACAATACAAACTGAAATCTTAAACGATTATACCAGGCCAAGAGAGTCACCAGCCTGTGGAAGTTCATTCCAGCAACAGGAAGAACTATGCATAAATTCTAGGCATAGAACTTGGAAAAACTTAGAATGAAAAGGAGGTCCTTGACACATGGGCATGTGCATGAGGGAGAGTGTTGAGAAAAGAGGTTAGATAGGTAGGAAGAGACCAGATCAGGTGGGGCACTGTGGGCCAGGGTAAGGGATTTAGATTTCATTTTGAGTAAAATGCAAGGCTATTTTTTAAGTGATGCAAGTAAAACAAACAAATCAACATACAAATGAACTTTCAAACTGAGTTAAAAAAAATCTGTTAACATTTTATTGTCACGAAATTAAAAAAAATAATATTACAGCATCACTGAATATTATGTAATGGATAAAGTACCAGGCAAGTGAATATAAAACTACAAAAAAAAAAAAAAATGCATTGGTAGCAATACTGTTAAGCTGAATTGAAACCCAAGACAATAGAAATGGATAAAAAGCAATATTTTATAATGATTAATATACAATTCACAAACCTTCAAGTTTGTCCTATAATGTTCCATGTAAAGTATTGCTGAGTATTGCAAAGACAGCTATTTTAGTACAGAAATTCAACACATTTAAAATCATAATGAGGCATATGTTATGGGACAAATTGTGCCTCCCTCCCCAATTCATGTTGAAGTCCAATCCCCCAGTAGATCAGAAAGTGACTGTATTTAGAGAGGGGATCTTTAATGAGACAATCACATGATGTCAAATGAGAGGGCCCTAATTTAATCTGACAAGTGTTCTTATAAGAAGAGGAGACTGGACATGGACAGAGGGAAGACCATGTGAGACACAGGGAGAAGATGACCATATATAAACCAAGGAGACAGGCTTCAAAAGAAATCAACCCTGACTTCACCTTGATCCTGGACTTCTACTCTCCAGAATTGTAAGAAGATAAATATCTGCTGTTTAAACCACTCAGTCTGTGGTACTTCATATGGCAGCCCTAGTAAACAAATACAGTGCTTGAATAAATTTGAATTTGAATACATTTGAATAATTTGTTATATATATGTAACAAATATACTCCAAAAAAAATTAGAAGTGGTCAAAAAATATACACCTTCACAAAAGTTAACAATGACAAAAATCTACAGGTCTTTGCTTTTTAAATAGTAGAAATTATTATTTCTAAGTAAATAAAAAATGAATTTGGAGTTGGTCCTTCCCATTATTTCTTCCAATATACAAGTGCTCAAAATAAAAATTGGTTATTGTTCAACTACTTCAACTGGATTTTTTAGTATAGACCTTAAGAGTGCTCCCCCTTCCCCCCCACATCACTTAGTTCTTAAGCTGCCTCAAATCTATTCTAGAAAAGAAGGACATAATGTATATTCCTTTTTAGCACAAAATTCAGATTCACAAAATGACAGATTGATGCTAAGTATTTGAACCTGCATATCAGTAATCCTATGCATATGTGCATATACTCCAATGTTAACAAATTAAACTTGAAAATATTGGATCTTTTAAGAAAATTTTGGGCTTCCGTGGTGGCGCAGTGGTTAAGAATCCACCTGCCAATGCAGGGAACGCAGGATGAAGCCCTGGTCAGGGAAGATCCTACATGCCGCAGAGCAACTAAGCCCGTGCTCCAGAACTACTGAGCCTGCGCTCTAGAGCCCGCGAGCCACAACTGCTGAGCTCACGTACCACAGCTACTAAAGCCTGCGTGCCTAGAGCTCTGCAACAAGAGAAGCCACCACAATGAGAAGACTGTGCACTGCAACGAAGAGTAGTCCCCGCTCGCTGCAACTAGAGAAAGCCCATGCACGGCAACAAAGACCCAACATATCCAAAAATAAATAAAAATTAAAAACAAAGAAAGAAAATATTGTTTGTAATTGGTAAGTTGAAAATAAAAAGAGTCTGTATTAGTCCCAAGTTCTCCTGTTGTTATAGAATTGTGATGCTGCCCACCACTTTTAACGCATTTAAATAATAGTCACATCATACTATTGAATTTTCTTAATTGGCATATCTTTAGTTTTAGAAGTCCGCATGTAGATGGAATTGATGTCAAAAGGTCATGTAGTTCATCCTTCAGCTTCTGAACAGGAATCTATGAAAACTAATTCTAAAGAGATTCAGTAGGAGAGAGGTATCACCTTGCATAGGCGATAACATAGGCTGCTTCCGACCATTCATCTCTGTAAAAAAAAAATGCATAAAATGGTGTCTTTTCATTACAAACTCAAGTCACCCCAGACTGCATCTGAAATAATATAATCTAACTCTATATCTGTACTTTAAACAAAGTACATACAGGATTTAACAAAATGAAAAGGAAAGTATCTCTATAGCAATTCAGGACCAAAAAAAAAAAAACAAAGGCATTGAGAGGTATATCTTTACAATTCACTAACATTTTAATTAAGACTGTATCCTAACTTGAACAATGCTCATTCATAGCTCAGGTGTCAGTCACGTCATTCTTAATTTTCTTGTACTTGCAGTTCATATGATGAAAAGCATTATCATTATAAAGAAAACTAGAAAAAAAAAAAGCAAAGCATGCAAGATGAGTTCACCTTTTGGTTTTCATGTGAGTAGAGCAAATTACTAAATCTGTAGTTGCCAAAATGTGCACATATTTGTTAAAGGAGCAGCTGGTAATGTTGTATACAAGCTGTTCTCCAGAAATTAATTGTGAATATTAAGAATAATCCTGACCTGGGTCACAGCTGCACCAATTTATGTTTTCCTCCTAGACATTTATCAGGCCTGTCTTTTCTTACAACTAACTGAAATCAGGATGTCTCAGAGTTCATGATGAAAAAGCTGCCAATGTATTATGGACCTGTACAAGTAAGACATCTGTTTAAACTCCATGCTTTTGGTCTTTTCATGATTGTAGTATGCCAAATTACGAACACCATATGAAGCATAAAATTGCTCTGGCTCACCTTCTCTTGCAGGTAATTAAAAAGAAAAAATTCATTTAAATTACCATATTAAGCAAAATTTAGTAGCATATATTCAAGTGGTAGAAAGAGGTCTAATGACAATAATAATTTAGTGTATGGACAAAACAAATCTGCATGAAGTATATTGTCATATAGTGGCAATAAAATCAATCTAAGAAAATTATTTCTAGGAATATTTACCCCAAGTAGTTGCTGTTTTTTTTAGTATATTTTTATCTTCATTTCTAGTGAAGCAAGCCCCAGTATTTTATCCAAATAATAGTATATTTGTTGAAGGTAAATAATTTTAATTTTGCCATTTCTTTATGCAGAATAAAATATGGTAAACTGCCTTTCAAATTGTGAAATTCAGTGATACTTCAACATTGTCTTATTTTTTTCAAGTGTAAAAGTAATTATACCAAGCTCATAGAGTCTTTGTGAGACTCCGTAATAATATGTATAAAACATCTGGCATATATAAAAAAACGATACATTACAGATATTAGTTTTCAGAGGCATTAGAGAATCGTGTTTAAGAGCACAGTCACTGATCTCATTAAACACCTAAATCGTGCCCCATGGTATGTTTTTCTCTTGTAAGTTTGCTCTTCACCCTCTTGAAGTATTTCTTAATGTTTATTCTCATTTTTTTTTAACATATATATTTATCTATTCTTTTTCAGATTATCTTCCCATTTATATTGTTACATAACATTGAGCAGAGTTCCCTGTGTTATTCAGTAGGTCATTCTCAATTTTAAACATTGTCTTTCATTCTCAGATTTTGAGCTCAAAAGCACCCCCTCAAGTTCAGCATATGCTGGTGTCGCTGTCACAATTTTTAAAAATGACATTAAATGAGCTCTCTCTCAAACTTTTACCATCACTCTCCAAAACTGCCTGTATTCTCACTCTTTTCTCACTTCAGTAATACTGAAATATCTGTCCGTAATCTCACTCAAGGCCGTTATTCCTACTGCAGTTAGGACTTCCTCTTTCTTCTTTCTGATGACCCCTTAATGCTTGCATTTAAGATTTTCAAGTTCAGCTAACTTTGAAAGTAATTGTCTCTAAGCCATAGTGAAATGACAGGTTGTGATTATTATTTTTTTAAAGTCTTTGCAGAGGGCTTCCCTGGTGGCACAGTGGTTGAGAGTCCGCCTGCCAATGCAGGGGACACGGGTTCATGCCCCAGTCCGGGAAGATACCACATGCTGTGGAGCGGCTGCACCCGTGAGCCATGGCCGCTGAGCCTGCACGTCCGGAGCCTGTTGCTCCACCACGGGAGAGGCCACAACAGTGAGAGGCCCACATACTGCAAAAAAAAAAAAAAAAGTCTTTGCAGATATAGTTAGTTAAGGATCTAAAGACGAAATCTTCTTGGAGTTAGGTAGAACCTAAATCCAATGTCTGGAATCTTAATAAGAGAAAGGAAGGGGAGATTTAGACAGAGAGAGACACAGGCAGAAGAATGCCGTGTGAAGAAGGAGACAGACCAAGGAACATCTGAGGCCACCAGAAGCTGGAAAGATTCTTCCCTAGAGATTTCAGAGATCTGTGAGAGATCATTTCTCTTGTTCTAATCTACCCATTTGTGGTAATTTGTTATGGCAACCCTAAGGAAACTAATATATCCATGATCTATCATAAACTCACTTTTGAAAAGAAAAAAAAAAAAATTATCTCAGACATAATTTCCTTTTTTCCTTCTCATATTTCCTGTGGTAGGAAATGGGGAGGTAGGGACTAAGCATGGCTGGAAAAAAGTGGCATACTGGGCAGATTGGATCCATTCGAATTCATAATCTACAAGATCAGATGAACCTTTAGCTGGCTCAGCAATTTACTCTATTTCTTTGATAGATAGCTGTAAAATCACTCTCACAGTCCCCAAGGAAATAGTTCATATCACTTTTTCTCTTCCCAAATCTTTTAGTCCCTTTTCACCACTTCTCTTTGAGCTCATGACTTTTCATTATACTACGCTGACCAAACAGAAGCCATCTAAATTATCCATCCATAAATCCAGTAGACTACTAGTCTGTACTCCCATTCTTTTCTTCCATTTTGGTCATAAAATTTATGCTCCTATCAAAAATTAACCATTATAGTGTATCTTGAATGCCATACCCTTTTTTATTTTTTCTAATTTTTAAAATTATTATTTTTTTAAAATTTTTATACAATTTTAAAGTTACTTTCCATTTATAGTTATTACAGAATATTGGTTCTGTTCCCCCTGTTGTACAATACATCCTTGAGCCTACCTTACATCCATTAGTTTGTACCTCCCATGTCCACACCTCTATATTGCCCCTCCCCCACTCTCCACTGGCCATACCTTTTTTGTTTTTGCAGGGACTTTTCCTCTTTGGTTAACTCACCATTGTATTGCATCATCAGACTCTCTGCTCCTATTGTATCATTACCCACTGCTTACAAATATGCTTTTGTCTCATTCATCCTTCAAACAAAGCAAAATGCAAATCACCCAGATTCTTATTCTCAGTTTTTCTAGATGCTTTTTATCAAATAACATTGCTAGAATGTTTCTCTTTTGAATAAATGATGAAAATATATATTCCTGAGTTTAGTCCAATTATCTGATGTCCCTTCTCAGACATGTTTGTGTTACTCTTCCTTTTCTACCCAAATGTGAAAGTGACTTGGAGATAACTTTACTTTTTTCTGTCTCAATTTTTTTCATAGCTAATTATATCCAAATGTAAACACCTCAACCAAATTTATCATATACTTACACTAGCAATTTATCTGTCACCTCCACTAGAAAATCTCACGATATCCAACCTAAATCTCTCAGAATACTTTCTGTGGAAAAGTTTTTGTTTGATTTTCTCACTATGAAGTTCTAGGATTTCAGAGTATAACTACAACAGAGTAGTCACTCAGTAAAATCATTTGTATAAAAAAGTGGTTTATACAATAAATATAGACAGTAAATTGAGATTATATATAGTAAATTCATTGGGTAGGTTTTAATGGTCATTAAAATGAGAATAAATAAAATAATATAAAAATACATATAGTTAAAATATAGTCAAATGTAATGACCACTAAATATTTCTTAAATTTTGTTTATTGTAGTTATCCTCATAATTCTGTCTAATTGATTTCTATCTAAATGGCTGCAAGTAGAGACATTAAATGATAGCACAGTGTAACACATATTAAAATAACCAGATTGTGTTATATATATTACTCTACATTTAGCACTGGCTCTTCCATGTGGCAAGCATAACATAAAATAAATGTGATCAGAAGTATTTACTTTATCTCTAGTCAAAAACATTGTTTATCTTAAATGCATGGCTATGATTGCTCCACTGATATCTGTACTAATATTCCCAAAATAGACATTTTGTTCCATGTAAGTAAATATTGAGATTTTTTATTTGAAGTAGTTGGACCTAAAAAGTGCTGAAAATTCAACAGATCAAGAAACAGAGTCAGCATTCCATTGGCCTTGTCAGGTTTCAATTTCTTTGTATAATTCAAGGCAGCTAATAGCTTTATGTTGTGTGTGAGAAAAGACCAAAAAAAAAAAGAAAATCAGATTTACATGATATTGCCAAAATCTTTCAGAAGACCCATACATTAAGGACAGAAAGATGAATGTCTTTAGTTTCAGAGGGACAAGACAAGCTAGATAAATAAAAAGAGCATAGGATTGTTTATTTTTAGATACATATAAATCACATCTTAAGTGCTGCAAACTGATTTTTAAGTTTAATGTAAAAACTTAGAGACCCTATGATAACCTATTTGACCCCTAAAAATTGACTAGGAGCAATAGTATTTTAGGCCCCAAATTTCCCATAAAGGGAGCATGCACTGCTCTTTTACTGAGTCCTAAAGGAATACTGACTAAAGAAGGTGGCAGGAGCGGGGGAGAAGAATGCTGATAGAAAAGGAACACAGTCTTCTCTAAGGCACAGATACCCTGGGAAACCAAGAAGTGTGGGCATGGTATCAACTGCCTCCTGAGTGAGGACCACATAAAATTACTATGACAATCCTTTCCTAGACCTGACATGAACTAAGTTTTCCACATGATAATCTTAATCTTCCCCCCCAAAACAAAACATATTTCTGTAATAATGAATAGTTTGTTTATGTGTTTCTTAACATCTAGCCTTATTTCATAGAAGATGTTAGGTAGTCAAAGTACTCAGTTGTAAACCAAAGTAGAGCATATAGAAAGCACAAAACACCATTGTCCAAATGAGCATAAAACCACCCTGCTTAAATTCTTTAATCCATTCCATCCTGATAATACTCACCAACCTCCCCATGTTGAACTACAATCATTAATTATCAATGTGCTTTTTTGTAGTTTTTAATAGAAAAATGATTATCTTCTTAAATATTTGTAAAACTATAAACAAAGTGGCTTAAATACAGAGTATTTAAGGCTATTCTTTGGCTCTTAGGGTAAATGGATTATGGACTCAGAACAGCTATCACACTGTAAGTCACAAATCCTGAATTTTGGCTGCCATTAAAATGTCCATTTGTGCTATTCATTTTAATTTCCCATATGAATAATGCATAGTAGGCTTTAGAAAATGAAAAGAACATTAATAATGGCAGGGAATGTCTGAATTCTGCCAGACATCAAGAATTTAAATTATATCAGAACATTACTTCATTAATACTGAAAATATATATCTAGTACTTTAGAATTTATAATAGTATATATCTAGTGCTAGTATATATCTAGTACTTTAGAATTTATAATAAATTAGTCTCTATTAATTAGTTATTATTTAGAAAATGATATGTTCTTCTCCAAACAGAACATAAACTGTGCACTTACATTGGCAAAATTGCTATCAAAATATTAAAGCAGTTCAACTTATTTAGTCAAATATTTAGTCTGAGTTTTCTATCATGGTGAATGAATGTGTGTATGTATGTTTGTGTATGTATGTATGGGCCTCAATATCATACAGTTTGATATCAAACTGTTATCAGATAGATTTATGAGATGGTGTGACTCATAACTAGAATAATTTGTTACCCTGGTTTCATCTCCATATAGACATTATAATTCTTTTATTTTTATGTGGGTAGAGGTGGATCAAAATAATTTTTTTGTGTATAAACATAATCCTAATCATGTTAACTACTACAATGGGGTGAAGAAGTTATGGACAAGGGCCAAATTATAACCTCTGTTTGATTTAATATAACCAGTTTATAGTGACAAAATATTTTAACACTGATATAACTCCAAAATAATTAGACTTGATAAGACATTTGTTTTATTACATTCTTCAGGATATTTCTAAACATATAGGTATAACAGTTAAAGAACTATTAGTAATATTTAAATAGCTAATCACTACTGCAAAAGTGACAATGTGATACACTAAAATGTAATGGTTGTAAGTAAAGTTCACTTCCAAATCCATTTTGTGTCTTACTTTCTGTGGTTTGTTTTTATCTATACTCTTTCTCTTTGGTCTTAATATATTCCTCATGATCCTTCCTTGTACCTCTCTCTCCCTTAACTCTGGATGTGTGTTTTACTTTCTTTATATCTTTATCTTATCACTTGATTATTTCCACAAATTTTCTATACCTTTCTCTTGCTCATTATTTCTTAATACCTGCTGTTCTCAAATTTAATGTTACTAGCCATACATGTTTAATGAAAACAAGTCTGTAGGTTTACTGAGAATAATTAATCTTATGGATTTTGAAGAAATAATCTGGCACTTTGTAGACTGTAGTGGATGGATAAGCTAGACTTTTCCCCTAATAACATTTTCTCCAATTACTTGCAAGATATTAATTGAGACTAGTAGCAGATTATTCCAAAGGTACTCAAACTCAACATATCAAAATTGGAACACCATACCTTTCCATTTCATTCTTTATTTCTTATCCTTTTTCCCAGTATTATTATATATCCAGGTACACAATTTAAGAGACTTAGGTCCATCTTTAATAACTTTCCTGGTTTACTACATTTAATGGTTACCAAGATTTTAATATGTCTTTCTCTTTTCCATTTCAATGGCATTGCCTTAGCAGTACCCTCTTCATCACTAGACTAAATTATTACACTTACTTTTTCAATATTAATTCCCTTCAATGTCTACTAGTTTTCAATTTAATCTTTACACCACACTATCATTCTAAGGTATAGATGTGCCTCACTCTCCCCAGTAATAATAGTAACAGTGATAGTCTTTGGTCTTAGTAGATAACAAGCTATTCTAAGTGTTCTACATGTGTTTGTATGATTTAATTTTCCATGTGGTCCTACAAAGCAAGTGCTGTTATTATTGGGTGGGTCAAAAAGTACCTTTGGTTGTTTAAGTAAAAATAAGACACATTTTTCATTGTCACCAAGAACTTTATTGAACAGTGTATTCACCTTTTTGTTCCACTATCTTCTGTCATTTCTCAGGCAACTTCATAGTTCCGTCTTCCCAAAACTTTTTACCTGTTTGAACAGAGAACTCTTCCAGATGCTTTTCACAGTCTTCAGAGAGTTGAATTTTTTTCCCCTAAGAGAATCTTGTAAAGGCTGAAATAAATGGAAATTTGAAGGTGCAATGTGTGGTGAATATGGTGGATGAATCAGAACTTCCCAGCCAAGCTGTAACAGTTTTTGCTTGTCATCAAAGAAACCTGCAGTCTTGTGTTATCCTGATGGAAGAATATGTATTTTCTGAGCAGAAGCAAGAAGAATTACAATCCTGCAGCCTGCAGAATGACAACAATAATCACAGAAAGATAGGCAAAAGGAAAAGGCAGAGGATTATGTCCCAGATGAAGGAACAAGATAAAATCCCAGAAAAACAACTAAATGAAGTGGAGATAGGCAACCTTCCAGTAAAATAATTCAGAATAATGATAGTGAAGATGATCCAGGGCCTTGGAAAAAAGAATGGAAGCAAGAATTGAGAAGATGTAAGCAATGTTTAACAAAGACCTAGAAGAATTAAAGAACAAACAGAGATGAACAATACAAAAACTGAAATGAACAATAAATTAGAAGGAATCAATAGTGAAATAACTGAGGCAGAAGAACGGATAAGTGACCTGGAAGACAGAATGGTGGAATCATTACTGCAGAACAGAATAAAGAAAAAAGAATGAAAAGAAATGAAGACAGCCTAAGGGGCCTCTGGGACAACATTAAACACACCAACATTCTCGTGATAGAGGTCCCAGAAGGAGAAGAGAGAGAGAAAGGACC
The DNA here is from genome assembly GCF_003676395.1 of Aethalodelphis obliquidens. Taxonomy (NCBI): domain Eukaryota; kingdom Metazoa; phylum Chordata; class Mammalia; order Artiodactyla; family Delphinidae; genus Aethalodelphis; species Aethalodelphis obliquidens. The sequence continues at coordinate 6,921,044 of NW_020837960.1, forward strand.
CAGGAAAATATTTGAAGAGATTATAGTTGAAAACTTCTCTAACCTGGGAAAGGAAATAGCCAGCCAAGTCCAGGAAGCACAGAGAGTTCCAGGCAGGATAAACCCAAAGAGGAACATGCCAAGACACATAGTAATCAAATTGACAAAAATTAAAGACAAAGAAAAAAGATTAAAAGCAACAAGGGAAAAACAACAAATAACATACAGGGGAACTCCCCTAAGGTTAAGAGCTGATTCCTCAGCAGAAGCTCTGCAAGTGAGAAGGGGTGGCACAATATAGTTAAAGTGATGAAAGGGAAAAACCTACAACCAAGAATACTCTAGGCTCTCATTCAGATTTTATGGAAAAGTCAAAAGCTTTACAGACAAGCAAAAGCTAAGAGAATTCAGCACCATCAGACCAGCTTTGCAATGAATGCTAAAGGAACTCCTCTAGGCAGGAAAGAGACTAGCAACTTAAAACAACCTTGTACATATATAGACTGCTATATCAAAACCTCATGGGAACAGCAAACCCAAAAACTACTATAGATACAAAAGAGAAAAAAAAAAAAAAAAAAAAAAAACACAACACTAAAGATGGTCATCAAACCACAAGAGAAGAGAACAAAAGAGGAAGGAAGGAAAAAAGACCTACAAAAACAAACCCAAAACAAATAAGAAAATGGGAACACACATATCAATAATTACCTTAAATGTAAATGGATTAAATGTACCAACCAAAAGACATAGACTGGCTGAAAGGATACAAAAACAAGACCCATATATATGCTGTCAACAAGCGACACACCTCAGACCTAGGGACACATACAGGCTGAAAGTGGGAAGATGGAAGAAGGTATTCCATGCAACTGGTAACCAAAAGAAAGCTGGGGCAGCAATATTCATATCACACAAAATAGACTTAAAAATAAAGACACTTATAAGAGACAAAGAAGGACACTGTGTAACAATCAAGGGATCAATCCAAGAAGAAGATATAACAATTATAAACATATATGCATCCAACATAGTAGCACCTCAATATATAAGGCATATACTAACAGCCATTAAGGGGGAAATCAACAGTAACACAATAATAGTGGGGGACATTAACACCCCACTTTCATCAATGGACAGAAAATCAATAAAGAAATGCAGACCTTAAATGACACATTAGACTAGATGGACTTAATTCATATTTATAGAGCACTCCATCCAAAAGCAGAAAAATAAACATTTGCCTCAAGTGCCCATGGAACTTTCTCCAAGACTGACTGCATCCTGGGCCACAAAGCGAGCCTTGGTAAATTTAAGAAAATTGAAATCATATCAAGCATCATTTCTTACCACAATGCTCTGAGATTAGAAATAAACTTCAAGGAAAAAAAAACTATAAAAAACACAAACAGGGATTCCCTGGCAGCGCAGTAGTTGAGAGTCTGCCTGCCAATGCAGGGGACACAGGTTCGTGCCCAGGTCTGGGAGGATCCCACATGCCATGGAGCGGCTGCGCCTGTGAGCCATGGCCACTGAGCCTGCACGTCCAGAGACTGTGCTCCACAATGGGAGAGGCCACAACAGTGAGAGGCCCGTGTACCACAAAAAAAAAAAAAAAAACAACATGTGGAGGCTAAACAATATGCTACTAAACAACCAACAGATCACTGAAGAAATCAAAGAGGAAATCAAAAAATACCTAGAGACAAATGAAAATGAAAGCAAAATGATCCAAAACCTATGAGATGCAGCAAAAACAGTTCTAAGAGGAAAGTGTATACCAATACAATCTTACGTCAGAAAACAAGAAAAATCTCAAACAAACAATGTAACCTTACATCTAAAACAACTAGAGAAAGAAGAACAAACAAAACCTAAAGTTAGTAGAAAGAAGGAGATCATAAAGATCAGAGCAGAAATAAATGAAATAGAGACAAAGAAGACAGTAGCAAAGATCAATGAAACTAAAAGCTGATTCTTTGAAAAGATAAACAAAATTGATAAACCTTTAGCCAGACACATCAAGAAAAAAAAGGAAGAGGACTCATATCAAAATTAGAAATAATAAAGGAGAAGTTACAACTGACACTACAGAAATACAAAGCATCATAAGAGACTACTATATGCAACTGTATGTCAATAAAATGGACATCTTGGAAGAAATGGACAAATTCTAAGAAAGGTAGAGTCTCCCAAGACTGAACCAGGAAATATTGCAAAATATGAGCAGTCCAATCACAAGCACTGAAATTGAAACTGTAATTTAAAAACTCTCAACAAACAAAAGTCCAGGACCTGATGGCTTCACAGGTGAATTCTATCAAACATTTAGAGAAGAGCTAACACCTATCCTTCTGAAACAGTTCCAAAAAAATTGCAGAGGAAGGAAAACTCCCAAACTCATTCTATGAGGCCACCATCACCCTGATACCAAAACCAGACAAAGATACCACTAAAAAAGAAAACTACAGGCCAATGTCACTGATGAATCCTCAGGAAAATACTAGCAATTGGAATCCAACAATACATTAGAGGATCATACACCATGATCAAGTGGGACTTATCCCAGGGTTGCAAGGATTTTTCAATATCCACAAGTAAATGAGTGTGATAAACCACATCAATAAATTGAAGAATAAAACCATATGATCATCTCAATAAATGCAGAAAAATCTTTTGACAAAATTCAATACCCATTTATGATGAAAACTCTCCAGAAAGTGGGCATAGAGGGAACCTACCTCAACATAATAAAGGACATATATGACAAACCTACAACTAATATCATACTCAATGATGAAAAGCTGAAAGCATTTCCTCTAAGATCAGGAACAAGACAAGGAGGCCCACTCTCACCACTTTTTTTCAATATAGTTTTGGAAGTCCTAGCTACGGCAATCAGAGAAGAAAAAGAAATAAAAGGGATCCAAATTGGAAAATAAGAAGTTAAACTGTCACTGTTTTCAGAGGACATGATAGTATATATGGAAAATCCTGAAGGTGCAACCAGAAAACTACTAGAGCTCATCAATGAAGCTGGTAAAATTGCAGGTTACAAAATTAATACACAGAAATATGTTGCATTTCTATACACTAACAATGAAAGATCAGAAAGATAAATTCAAGAAACAATCCCATTTACCACTGCATCAAAAAGAATAAAATACCTAGGAATGAACCTACCTAAGATGACAAAAGACCTGTACTCTGAAAACTACAAGACACTGATGAAAGAAATCGAAGAAGACACAAACAGATGGAAAGATATACCATGTTCTTGGATTGGAAGAATAAATATTGTCAAAATGACTCTATTACCCAAGGCAACCTATAGATTCAATGCAATCCCTATCAAATTACCAATGGCATTTTTCACGGAATTAGAGTAAAAATATCTTACAATTTACATGGAGACACAAAAGACCCTGAATAGCCAAAGCAATCTTGAGAAAGAAAAGTGGAGCTGGAGGAATCAGGTTCCCTGACTTCAGACTATATGACAAAGCTATAGTCACCAAAATAGTATTGTACTGGCACAGAAATAAAACTATAGATCAATAGAACAATATAGAAAGCCCAGAAATAAACCTACGCACCTATGGTCAACTAATCTACAACAAAGGAGACAAGACTATATAATGCTGGGAAGATAGTTTTTTCAACAAATGATGCTGGGAAAACTGGACAGCTACATGTTAAAAAATGAAATTAGATCATTCTTTAACACCATACACAAAAGTAAACTCAGAATGGATTAAAGACCTAAATATGAGACTGGACAATATAAAACTCCTAGAGGAAAACATAGGCAGAACATTGTCTGACATAAATCGCAACAATATATTTTCTGATCTGTCTCCCAGAGTAATGGAAATAAAAACAAAAGTAAACAAATGGGACCTCATTAAACTCAAAAGATTTGTACAGCAAAGGAAACCATAAACAAAATGAAAAGACCACCTACAGATTGGGAGAAAATACTTGCAAATGATGTGACAGACAAGGGATTAGTCTCCAAAATTTACAAACAATTCATGCAGCTTAATATCATCAAAACAAACAACTCAACCAAAAAGTGGGCAGAAGACCTAAATAGACATTCTTTCCAAGAGAGACATACAGATGGCCAAGAGGCACATGAAAAGATGTTCAACATTGTTAATGATTAGAGAAATGAAAATCAAAACTACAATGAGGTATCACCTCACACGAGTCAAAATGGCTATCATCAAAAAATCCACAAACAATAAATGTTGGGGAGGGGGTGGAGAGAAGGGAACCCTCCTACACTGTTGGTGGGAATCTAAATTGGTACAGTCACTGTAGAGAACAGTATGGACGTTCCTTAACAAACTAAAAATAGAATTACCATATGACCCTGCAATTCCATTTCTGGGCATATATCCAGAGAAAAACATGGTCCGAAAAGATACATGCACCCCAATGTTCATTGTAGTACTGTTTACAATAACCAACACGTGGAAGCAACTGAAATGTACATAGACAGAGGAATGGATAAAGATGTGTTACATATATAACATGGAATATTACTCAGCTGTAAAAAAGAATGAAATAATGCCATTTGCAGCAACAAGGATAGACCTACAAATTGTCATACTGAGTGAAGTAAGTCAGACAGAGGAAGAGAAATATATGATGTCAGTTATACGTGGAATATAAAAAGAAATGATACAAATGAACATATTTGCAGAACAGAAGCAGACTCACAGACTTAGGGAACAAACTTATGGTTACTGGGGTGGGGGGAAGAGTGGAGGGAAAGGATAGTTAGGGATTCACATGTACACACTGCTATATTTTAAAAGGATAACAAACAAGGACCTACTGTATAGGACAGGGAACTCTGCTCAATATTATGTGGCAGCCTGGATGGGAGGGGAGTCTGAGGAAGATGGATATATGTATATGTATGGCTGAGTCCTTTTGCTGTGTACCTGAAACTATCACAACATTGTTAATCATATATACTCCAATATAAAATAAAAAGTTTTAAGAAAAAAGATTATGCATTTTCTGTTGACTCATTCTGGATGCTTTCAGTTGAGTGCCACTTTCAGCTGGTCTAATTGGGAGCAGTACTTGTTGGAATTAATCATTTGATTTTCCTCAAGGAGTTCATAATAGAGGATTCCCTTCCAATCCCACCATATACACAACATCACCTTCTTTGGATGAAGACCGGCCTTTGGTATAGTTGGAGGTAGTTCATTTTGCTTGCCCCATGATCCCTTCTGTTCCACATTGTTTTACAGTATCCACTTTTCATCACCCATCACAATTTGTTTTAAAAATGGAACATTTCCTTACGTTTCAGTAGAGAATAGCATGTGGAAATATAGTCACGAGGTTTTTATCACTTTATTTATGTGGAACCCAAACATCAAAGCGATTCACATAACCAAGCTGGTGCAAATGATTTTCAAAAATTATTTTGGATATTTTGAGTATGTCAGCTATCTCCCACGTGGTATAACGTTGATTGCTCTCAATTATTGTTTCAATTTTATCGCTATCAACTTTAACGGGTCTACCTGACCATGGAGCAGAGTCCAGCCAGAAATCTCCAGCATGAAACTTCACAAACCACTTTTGACACATTTAATCAGCTACAGCACCTTCTCCATACACTGCACAAATCTTTTGTGTGTGTGTGTGTGTGTTTCAGTTGTGTTTTTACCTTTCTTGAAATAATAAATCATAATATGCTGAAAATGTTGTTTTTTTCTTTCATCTTCAATATTAAAATGGCTACACAAAAATTCACCAATTTTGATGTCTTTTTTTAAATGCATTGCTGATATGACAGCTCTCACATACAATCTAACAAAATTGTATCGAATGAAGCTAAAGACAACTGAGTACTACTAGAGCCATCTTATGGAAAAAAAAACAAACATTTTGGCCCACCCAATATCATGTTATATGACAAATTGCCTGATGTAAAAGAACTTTTAAGTTAGACCAAAGAATATTTCCAATTTCTCCTTTTTATTATGGAAATACAATTAACATATAACTTTGTGTTGATTTGGAACACTTGTATGTTGCAATATGATTACAACATAATCTAGCTAATGCCTGCATTACATTACATAATTATTATTTCATTTTTATGGCAAGAACATTTAAGATCTAACCTCAGCAAATTTCAAGTATATTTTACAGTATTCTTAACTATAATCACCATACTGTACATTAAGTCTCCAGAAGTGACTCAACTTTTAAAACAACTGTGTATGTTTTGACCAAAATCTCCCCAATTTTCCCACAGTCTCATCCCCTGGTAACCACTATTCTACTCCCTGTTTCTAAGAATTCAGCTCTTTTAGATTCCACATATAAAAGATATCAAACAACATTTGTCTTCTCTGTCTTATTTTGCTTAGCATAATGCCCTCAGGTTTCATCTACATTGTCCAAAATGGTAGGATTTCTTTCTTTCTCATAGCTGAATAATATCATGTATATATATATATATATATATATATATATATATATATATATACACATTTTAACAATATTAATTCTTCTGTTCAATGAACATGAAGTATCTTTCCATTTGTTTACATCTTCTTCAATTTCTTTCATCAAAATCTTCTGGTTTTATTGTATAGATCTTTCACTTTCTTGGTTAAATTTATTTCTAAGTATTTTGTTGTTTTTCATGCCATTGTAAATGGGATTTTTTTCTTAATTTCACTTTCTGATTGTTTGTTTTTAGTGCATAGAAACACAATGAAGAGTAAAGAGATTGAATCAGTAATTAAAAACCTCCTAACAAAGAAATCCCGGGATCAGATGGCTTTATAGGTGAATTCTACCAAGCATTTAAAGAAAAATTAATGCCAATTCTTCTCAAATTCTTCCAAAATTTGAAGAAGAGGGAACATTCCCAAATTTATTTTATGAGGTCAGCATTATCCTGATACAAAAGCCTGATAGGGACATTACAAGAAAAGAAAACTAAAGACCAGTATTCTTAATTAATATAAATGCAAAATTTCTCAACACAATATTAGCAACCAAATTCAACAACATATTAAAAAGATCATACACCATGATCAGTTGAGATTTATTCCTGGGATTCAAGGATGGTTCAACATGAATAAATCAATAAATGTGATATGTCACTTTAATCATATGAAAGATAAAAATCATATTATCATCTCAATAAATGCAGAAAAAGCATTTGACAAAATACAACATTCTTTCATGATAAAAACTTTCAGCAAATTGGTTATAAAAGGAACACACCTCAACATAATACAGGCCATATATGACAAACTCACAACTAACATAATTAATGGTGAAATATTGAAAGCTTTTTCTCTAAGATCAGGAACAAGACAAGTGTGCCCACTCACACCACTCTTTTTTTATATAAAATATTTATTTAAAATATGACAAGGAAGTTGGTAGAAGACAGAAAATAAGAACCAACTGTAAAGAAAGCAACCACTGATACATGCAATGGCATAGATGCATCTCAAAAGCATTAACGTCAGTGAGAGAAGCCAGACACAACAGTCTACTGACTGTATAGTTTCACATACAGAGAATCCTAAAAATGGCAAAAGTATAGGGAAATAAATTTGGTTGTAGTTATCAGGGACCTGGGCAAGGAAGGATATTTCCTGCAAAGGGGGCACAGCCAAACTTTTTTGGACCATGGAAATCTTGATTGTAGTGTGGACTACACTACTGTATATATTCATCTAAATTAATCAAATTGTGCACTTAAAATTTGTGTATTTTATGTAAATTATAGCTTAATAAAGCTGATTGAAAAGGAAATAAGTAGAATGTTTCAGGGTTATGCATGCATAACTTAATATATGTCTTTTTTTTGGATTTTATTAAAATATCAAATCTTAAGATTCCAACATAAGTCTAACTTTTATATTATGTTAGTAGAAATTTCTTCTTTTTGATCTTCCATTACCTACTGTTAATTTTCTTTTGTGCAAATATTGAATTTATGATGTTGGAATCATTTAGATGAACTCATCACATTTCTTTACTTTCTCTACCTTGAACTGACACCACATTTGTTTTTGTATTGCTTCTTTTCTTCTGTTTTTTTTTAACCTCTCTGAGCCTCAGTTTATTCTTTTTCTATCACAGCATTTTTTATTTATTTATTTATTTTAACATCTTTATTGGAGTATAATTGCTTTACAATGGTGTGTTAATTTCTGCTGTATAACAAAGACTCACACCACTCTTGTTCAACATGGACTGAAAGTCCTAGCTAGAGCAATCAGGCAATATAAAAAAATAAAGTCATCCAAATCAGAAAGGAAGAAGTAAAATTGTCTCTGTATGATTTTATATAGAGAAAATCATAAAGACTCAATCAAAAAATTTTGGAACTAATTCAATTAAGTTACATAATATAAAATCATCCAGTTATTCTTAAATGTTCAACTTATCATACAGCTAGCACTTAATAAGCTCATGTGCAGATGATAATCATTTTGAATATATGCTGATATCTATGATATAGTTTTCTTGCACAATAATTTGCACAATAGATATCTATGATATAGTTTTCTTGCACAATAATTTGCAACTTATTTTTATCTACAAAAGTTATTTATAACTCCTGCTCTAGTAAGGGGTTACCATAGATTCAGAAGAAGTCAAATAATACTCGCAGCTGGTAAATTTTATTATAATAAACCCAATTTTTGTAAGATGAAAGTTATCATTACATTAACATCAGAAGTATTTTAAACTATTGTTTCACTGATTGTTTCACCATTTTTTTTTACTCATATAGTCAGCTGATTCTGGTGACATTATTGCATCAAATAACATATTTCTGAATTTTTTTTCTTTCATACTTATGTTCACAAATTTTGACATATCTTCATCTATGTGGATTTATACACTAATAATTTTCTTTGCATTCTTTGGTCAAATGACTATTTTAAATGTAAATCTGCATCAGTATCATAAATAGTAAAGCAGTATAATTTTTACTCTAAAAATGTTCGTGTGTGTGTGTGTGTGTGTGTGTGTGTGTGTGTGTGTGTATACATATGAAATTGATGGTGGAATAGCTTGTTTTAAACAAATCTCACACTAACAGTGATACATTCTGGACATAATTTTTTAAAAAAAATTAACACTGAAAGTACTAAAAAGTGACAAAATCCATGTAGATGCTATAGGGGATTTGACCCATGACATAGGACCCACATTGGATAAGATCAAGTTCCCTATGAGGTTACTTTTTTGCCTATCTAGAGCTGGGTGGTTAGAATTTTAAAGTGGGCTGAGGATTTGAATAGAGGTTTCTCTAAAGAAGGTATACAAATCAACAAGTACATAAAAATATGTTGAATGTCACTAATGATCAGAAACATGCAAATAAAAACCACAATGAGACATTACCTCACACTTGTCAGGATGGCTATTATCAAAAAGAAAAAAAAATCAAAAGAAAACAAGTGTTGGTGTGGATGTGGAAAAATTGAAACCCTTGCCCACTGCTGGTGGAAATGCAAAATGATACAGCCACTGTGGCAAACAATATATTTTTTCAAGAAATTAAAAATATAACTATTATATGACCCAGCCATTCCACTTCTGGATATTATCCAAAAGAACTGGAATCAGAATTTTGAAGAGATATTACCACTACTATGTTTATTTAAGCACTATTCACAATAGCCAAGCTATGGAAACAACTTAAAAATCCATCAACAGAAGAACAGATACAGAAAATGTGGTATATAAGTACAATAGAATATTATTCAGCCTTTTTTTTTTTTTTTTTTGTGCGATATGCGGGCCTCTCACTGTTGTGGCCTCTCCCATTGCAGAGCACAGGCTCCGGACGCACAGGCTCAGCGGCCATGGCTCATGGGCCCAGCCGCTCCACAGCATGTGGGATCTTCCTAGACCAAGGCACGAACCCACGTCCCCTACATCGGCAGGCAGACTCTCAACCACTGCGCCACCAGGGAAGCCCGCAGCCTTTTTTTTTAAACATTTTTATTGGAGTATAATTGCTTTACAATGTTGTTTAGTTTCTGCTGTATAACAAAGTGAATCAGCTATACATATACATATATCCCCATATCCCTTCCCTCTTGCATCTTCCTCCCACCCTCCCTATCCCACCCCTCTGGTGGTCACAAAGTACCTGTGCTATGCAGCTGCTTCCCACTAGCAGCCTTTTAAAGGAAGGAAGTTCTACAATATGCAACAACATGGATGAATCTTGAGGATATTATGTAAGTGAAATAAGCCAGTCACAGAAAGATAAATACCTATATGAACATTCTAAAGTTGTCAAATCTATAAAATCAAAGAATGTAATAGTGGTTGCCAGGAGTTGAGGGAAGGGAGAAATGGGGATTTACTGATCAACAGGCATAAAGTTATGCTTAAGCAAAATGAGTAAGTTCTAGAGATCTGTACAACATTGTATCTATAGTCAACAATAATATATTGTACACTTAACTTTTTCTTAAGAGGGTAGATCTCATGTTAAGTGTTCTTACAATAATAAAATCCAATTAAAAAATAGTTTTCCAGAATGGATTAAAATAAATGCCATCCCTCAATATGCAGGTTATTACTGAAGAGACATAGGTTAAAAGCAACAGGGGATAAAATGTATACCATGAAAATATAAAGATTGAAGTAGCTATGTTAATATCAGACTATGTGAACTAAGGACAAGAGGTATTATCAGAAACAAAACAGAACATTTCATAATTATCAATTGGTTAATTTACTAGAATTACCAAGTAAATGTGTAATCACCTAATCAAAATACAGGTTTGACGTTTGGATAGGCAAATACATAAATAAAAGAGAAGAAAGTGTCCAGATAGAGAAGTACAGCTATACAGATAATACAGGAATCAGGGAAATTCTATGGGAAAAAATATATTTCCAACATATGATGTAGGAACAACTGAATACATATATGGGAAACATGAATATGGTCTCCTGTCTAAAACCATGTAAAAATTAATTGTAGATGGATCAGAGATATAAATATAAAAGCTACAGCTATAAAGCCTCTAGAAGAAAACATAAGGAGATATGTTTGAGTACTTGAAATATACAAAGATATCTTAGAATATTAAAGCACTAAAACTTAAAAAATTCATTGCTAAAGAGAACTTTCATACTTTTTAAAAACATCTATTCATAAAAAGACATTGTTAAGAAATGAAAAGGCAGGTAAACATCTTCAAGAGAATGAAAAGACAAGCCACAGACCTGGAGAAATTATTTACAAAAGATACATCTGATAAAAGACTATTATCCAAAATATACAAAAAAAAAAAAAAACTTAAAAAATCAACAATAAGGAAACAAACATCCAGATTAAAAAATGGGCCAAAGATCTTAACAAACACCTCACCACAGAAAATATATGGATGACAAATAAGCATATGAAAAGACACTCCACATCATATATCATCAGGGAAACACAAATTAAAACAACTAATTAAAATCACTACACATCTATTAGAATGGCCAAAATTCAGAACACTGACAACACCAAATGTTGACAAGGATGTAGAGCACCAGATACTCTCATTCATTGCTGGTAGGAATACAAAATAGCACAGCTGTTTTTGGAAGACAGTTAGCAATTCCTCAAAAAAGTAGACATAATCTTACCATAGGATTCAGCAATTACACTTCTTTCCATTTACTCAAAGGAGTTGAAAACATCCACTAAAAAGCTCACACCAGATGTTAGTAGCAGATTTATTCATAATTAACCAAAACTTGAAAGGAAACAAGATGTCTTTCAATAGGTGAATGGATAAATAAATGATGATCCATCCAGAAAATGAAATATTATTCAATGTTAAAAATAAATGAGTTATTAAACCATGAAAAGACAGAACCTTAAATGCATATTACTAAACAAAAGAAGGCAATCTGAAGAGGCTACATACTGTATGATTCCAAATATGCTGACATGTGGAAAAGGCAAAACTATGGAGACAATAAAAAGATCAGGGATTGCCAGGGATTAGGGGGAAGAACAAGGGGTGAATAAGGGGGAGGAAGTGATGAACAAGAGTATTTTGAGAGCAGTGAAACTATTCTGTATGATACTTCAATGGTGGATACATGTCATTATACGTTTGTCCAAACCTATAGAATTTACAAAAGTGAGCTCTAATGTAAACTATGGAATTGGGTGATTACAGCGTATTAATGTGGGCTCATCAATGGTAACAAATGCCCCACTATTAGGGGGTATGTTGATAATGGGGAAGATTATGCATGTATGAAGGCAGGGAGTCTATGAGAAATCTCTGTACCTTCCTCTCAATTTTCCTGTGAATCTAAAATTGCTCTAAAATGTAAAGTCTTTTTAAAAAAGGTAAGCAACAGAATTAGAGAAAATATTTACAATACAATATATAAAGCAAATGATTTATATCAAGAATTTATATGCAAAATATTGATTCTGAAATCTATAACAAAAAGAAAGACATATACACCCCAATTGGCAAAGCCTTGAATATACATGTGTTGAATAGACATCGTCAATAAACACATGAAAATATATCCAACATCATTAGCTATCAGTGAAATGCAGAAAAAACTACAATAAGATATAATTTCATTACTACCATAAAGAAAGAAAACAGATAATCATTGAATACTGGCAAATCTGTAGAACAAATGAAATTCTTCTAAATTGCTAGTAGGGATTTACCTGGTACAACCAGTCTGGACAGATTTTGCCAGATTTTTATAAAATTAAACAAACATCTACCTTATAAATGAAGAAATTTATTTCCCAAAACAAATGAAATTCCACAAAAAGATTTACACAAGCGTGTTTATCTAACTTACACCATAATAACAAAAACTGTAAATAACCCAATTGTTTATCAACTGGAAAATGTATTTTAAAAATTGCAATGTAAGTGTGTGTTAGAATTCATATTCGTCTATGATTTTTCAGAAATGATACAAGTCAACTATATCAACAATATAACACTTTTAAAGTTATGCAAGTAACATGACTATGTTAAGATATCATGTTAAATGAAGGAAGCTGGACACAAATGAATCTGTATTGTTTAATTCTTTTTATATGTGAAGATCAGAAATATGCAAAACTAATTTCCAAGAATAGGAAGTAGAAGAGTGGTTACCTGGAAGGGGGCTAATACTGGGGATTGAGTAGAAAGCGGCAGGAAGAAACTTTCTGGGATGATGAAACTATTCTATAAGTTGATAAAGTGTTGATATACATTTATACAAACTCCACAAGTAATTGTACTCTTAAGATCTGTTCATTTTACTGTCTGTAAATTTTACCTCAGATAATTAATAATATAGGTGTGTGCATATATATAACTATTTATTTATTTATTTTACATTTATATTTATATAACTATCTCTGTATACACATAGAAGTGTATATGTACATATATGTAATATATATACACATATGATACATATAAATTACATATTATACACAGATCTTCTAGATATATGTATATATAAATACTGTCAAAGGGCTCTCCATTACCATTGTTCTTCATATATTTGTGTGTATGTGTATCTATGTGGGTGTGTATGGTAATCAAGTAGACTATGAGTATTATGATGACCAAGCCATTTATCTGTATTTGATAATGATGATACTACCAGACCACAAACCTCATATATAGGCCTGGTGACAAGGTCTACACATCTCTGGACATTTTGGACTTGGAGCTGCAGAGACTGAATGGGACTTTGGGTTCTATTCCTTGGAGGAAGGTACGTATGTTCTGTGTGCAAGAGGAAGGTTTAAAAAGTTACTGACTGACAGAATATAAGGTTTCGACAGAGACAATAATCTACATCACCAAATCTCTTTCCCTTTTCCCCTGTCCTCCTTGTATACCATTAAACAATAGTTCTCAGCTTTTTTTTTTTTTAAGTTAGTTGGGATCAGGTGGCTGAGATCAGTTCAAAGGAATATGGATGCAAGTAAGTGAGGCATCATTTTTATGCCACACTTTAACATCTCCCTGTGATGCTTTATACTTCATTGCTTATCTTGTTGGATGTAGATGATCTAGCATAGATTCCAATGCCCAAGAAATGGCAAAGCCATACAATGGAGGAACTGTGAGTCCCTGAATAATAGGGTGAAGCAGTTATTCCAGCGATCCCCAAAGGGCTACCATGTGAGCAAGAAGAAACCATTTATTATGCATTTTGTAAGTTTATATGGTAATAACTATGAAAAAATGTGAGGAATTTTATATTTCAGTTTTATTTTCACCTTTTAGTAGAATTCATAGTTATGTTCCTTGTAGAAGATAGACTTCCTTGCTATAAACTTCCTAACCTTTCAGGCATGAGAGAAGGAACATTATGATAAAAGCTATATACATACATATATATAGTTGAGTATATGTATATTTTATATATATAAACTGTATAATTATACAAAGATGCATATAGTCATCTATATAGTCTTGTGGTCTGCTCTTCTTTAAAACAAATATCAACTATTTTTTCATTTATTTATTTCTCATAATCAGTACTATCATATTTTTCATAGACTATAAAGACCTTACATAAAAATCAATGCTCCCTTTAAAAACCAAAGAAATGTTTGATTTAAATTGTACAACAAATGGAGAGTCTATCAAAGTGAAATTTCCATAGACAATTGTCAGTGACTATCTATGTACTATTATTTAGTCTTATGTTTTTTTCTCAGATTTAAATGTACAAATTCTCACCAATTCCCCATACTCCAATCTATTTCTATTATTTAAAAAACTTATCAAAAACTGGTTTTACTAGCATCATACATTGCTGAATTTATAGAAATAATAGTGTCATCTCTATAGGAGCTCCCAAGGAGAATGTCAAATCCAAAGAAATTAGACTAGGCATGCTACTTTGTGCCAGATAATATTTTAATCAGAGAAGACTCCAGAATGCAGCAACCTGCCTTGCCAGTCAAGTGGAGATGTGTCCCCAGGTAACATATGGTAACTAAATTGGGGAGAAGCATCCACAAATTTGTGTCAGTGCCATTCTATGACTATGGTCAGCTGTAAAATTAAGGAATTTCGCACCATAAGATAAATAGCTGTACATGTGTTACTTTGATCATGAAAAAGAAATATTTTGCAGTATGGGAAAGGTCTTAGGAAAAATAGATCTTGTACCAGAGGTTTGATAAAGGGGGCAGGGTAGCAGCTTTAGCTTATCCAGTCAAGAAGCTCGGGCTTCCTTGGTGGCACAGTGGTTGAGAGTCCGCCTGCCGATGCAGGGGATGCGGATTCGTGCCCCGGTCTGAGAAGATCCCACATGCCACGGAACGGCTGGGCCCATGAGCCATGGCCGCTGAGCCTGCGCGTCCGGAGCCTGTGCTGCGCAACGGGAGAGGCCACAATAGTGAGAGGCCCGCGTACCGCAAAAAAAAAAAGAAGCTCTAGTTATTCTGAGATGCGTATCAATACATTTTCATGAAAACTGCAGGGAAAATTCATACACCTACTTTTATCATCATGGTAAGTAAAGAAATGTGTTAGTAACCAAAATATCCGTGAACCTGAAGATAAAAAGAACACAAAATGCCAAAATTGACACTTTAATTATTTTTATATCATTATTATAAACCATGTTGTTTGAAATATAGTGACCAAATTGGTTGATTTTGCTCCTAACATTTATTAAAGGCCAGCATTGGAAGTGTTTAAGAAGATAAGAAAAGAAAAACTTTTATGTGCAAATCTATGTACAAGAGTTTGTATCTTCTGTTGCTATGACTACAGCCAGTGTGATTCACTCTGTAGTTGATTCTGACAGAGTTTATGTCCATAAAGTCTACATTCCACTTCAAGTAGGAATAAGCCAGTTCATTTAGACATTGATCTCCAACAAAAATGCATAAATGAAGCTCTAGATTAAAAGTAAATGCAATATTGAAACAAGAAGGGAGTATTTTCCATTGATCCATTTCAAAAGTGCTGGATTAATTTTAAGAAAATAATGAAGAAAACATAAGCATAGACTTTTATCAAAGTAGTTGCAGCTATGGGGTATACTCAGCATGGACAGCTAGAGACAATTATTTTGAGAAGTGAAAAGACATCAGATAGTTAAAGAAAACAAAAAGAAAAGACATTTCAAACTGATGTTTTTATTTCTCTTAAATCCATTATTTTTGTGAAAGCCATGACATTTGTTTTTGGCCTCCACTTCCACATTGCCTAATAGCAATTTTTCAAACAGAGGAGTTGAAAGAAAATCCAAATTAAATGCTATGCTTAAAAATAAGAGGAAAAAACATAAAATTCAAATTTTAAAAGAGGTATTTTTTTCCTGAGTAATCTATGCTTGAACATCACTATCTAAATAAACCATAGGATATGTTAAAAATCAGGGTACTTAGCTGTAATACTCTATTCCTCCTAATCTACCTCTAAGTCAGAAAACTTCTAATTATTTTTTGCACATTTTGAACTATAGAAGATTACCTCCAGAACATGTATTCTTAAGAAAATAAGCTATGTAAACAAATAAAAATATAAAACACGGTAAAATAATATTTTGACATTGTGGCTTATATAAATATTTTAATTGAGGAGGAAATTATATTGGGGCACATGCTTTAGCACAGTGTCATAGGCCAGCTTTAAATCAGTTTCCAAACATTTCCCTAAATTTGATATTAAAACCAGAATATGCTAGAAACTACATCACCCTATATGTCACTCTGGCAAATTAAAGTGGAAAAATGGGTCACTTACTCAGATAAATGTGGCCCAGAAGGCTATTTTAAAGAGAAAAATGTTAGATCTTTGGCCTGTGTTATCCAAGGAACTGCCAACATCAAACAATCTCATTCAAAAATGGCACCATTTCCTGTTAGTCTAAGGACAAGCTCTAAGTGGTATGATTTGACTGGAACTGGCTGCTCTTCGGCTCAGAACTGCTAAAGAGTTTGAAATTTTTCACACAATTCCAAAAAATTCAATATGGGGTATATGGCATAACTGCATAATACGGAAGATAGGGATTAAATGACTCACACACATACCTGAAAGCTCTAGATGATCTTCCTTCTATCACTTGATGGCCATCAGCAGCCTAACTTGAGTACAGAAATAATAGTGAAAATTACATGCAGTAAAGATCAAATGAAACAAGACACACACAACATTTAGCGCTTTGTTTCTCTTCCCTTTTTTCCCTCCTACTCCTCTTCATCTTCCTCTTTCTAATTTTAGTACAAGTGAAGCTTATTCTTAGAAAGAATAGATGGTTTAGATTTAGGAAACATGTTAATAAGATGAACAAATCTAAGTTAAAGGAAATCATCATGATTATTTCAATATATTTTAAAATATATTAGACAACACCAAAGAAGATGTGGTACATATGTACAATGGAATATTACTCAGCCATAAAAAGGAACAAAACTGGGTCATTTGCAGAGATGTGGATGGACCTGGAGACTGTCATACAGAGTGAAGTAAATCAGAAGAAAAAACATTGCATATTAACACATATATGTGGAATCTAGAAAAATGATACAGATGAACTGGTTTGCAACGTAGAAATAGAGACGGATGTACAGAACAAACGTATGGACACCAAGGGGGGTAAAACGGGGGTGGGTGGTTGTGGGATGAATTGGGAGATTGGAATTGACATATACACACTGATATGTATAAAATAGATAACTAATAAGGACCTGCTGTATAAAAATAAAATAAAATTCAAAATAATTGTAAATAAATAAATATATTAGACAAAATTCCTCATCCATTCTCTCATTAAAAAATAATGTAAATCTGAAGTAGGGAAAAAACACTTGTTCAACGTAATGCAACATAAGATTTTCATAGCAACATATAATTTTAGATGAAGTAGTTAAATGCCGGTGACATTCCTAGTGTGCACAGTATATTTTACACAATTACAAATTCATGATTTCAAAGTCAGATGTTTGGCAAGTAAATGAGTCCTTAATAGGCAACTCTTTTCTGGAGATCACTATTTCCAGTCTCCAGTATTCTTCCTGAGATTCCTTCTACTGAATATTTCCTACTCACTGGAAGCAGATGACACTGCTTATTTCTTTATAAAGGAAATACCATCTCCTACATGATAAGTCTCTCCAGTTCTCTTT
Organism: Aethalodelphis obliquidens; assembly: GCF_003676395.1. Lineage (NCBI taxonomy): Eukaryota > Metazoa > Chordata > Mammalia > Artiodactyla > Delphinidae > Aethalodelphis > Aethalodelphis obliquidens. Next base: position 6,939,195 of record NW_020837960.1, read on the forward strand.
CAATCTCCCTGTGATCCCATAATCACATTTTCCCACATATGTGTAATCTCACATCTGCATTCTTTCCAGGAATCTTGTTCCCGCTATGACCTTTTCTCCTTCCTGTTGTAAACCAATCACTCTTTACTCTCTCTTCCCCCATCCAAGCCTAAGTGTGCTATCACTCACTCCCCTTCTCTTTACACTAAGCCTCTCACCAATGTATCTCCCTATTTTCATTTATAGTCAAGCTGCCCAAAATATAATCTGATATTTTATTATCATATTTTCCCACTATTTTAAGGCACTTAAATCTGATATCTATGGTTATAATTGAGAGGGCTTCTACCACTGTTAGCAATCACTTGGTAATGCCAAAATTAATTAGATATTTTAGTTCAAGAAACTGAACAATCACTTTTTATTGGCCTCTTGGATATTACTTGTTTGTTCTGTTTCAATTGCTTCTGTCTGATGAAGTGCTCAACATCTAAATGTTAGTGTTCTATTTCTGGGAGAGGGGTAAAAGTGTCAGGGTAAACAGTTTCCTAACTCTCTAGATATTAAGCTGGTCCAGGCTTTTCTGAGGAATAATGCTAAAACTATTTCAGGCTACCTGAGCCCTTCTCAAGTACAACAATATGTCAGGACCCCCCAGTTAGGAAGCTACAAGTATAAACTGTCCCTGCTGAAACCCATTCATTCTTATTGTTTGAATGACACTCTATAGCTGTGAAACCAATAATCATTCTCTCCTTCCTGACACCAGATATACATATTGAATTCCCTACTCTCCATGTCTCTATGAATTCCAATGGGCACCTCAAAATCGGTATGAACTATATTTTTTTTTTTGTAGATTTTGAAAACCTATTTTCAAACTTTTTTTCCCCCGGTAATATCTCTGAAAAATATCATCTGACTCTGTTCTTTGTAAAAAGAGAAAAACACTATGTTTATTTTTCTTTTCCTCTTTGCTGTGATCATGCAGGTTTGGAAGTGGTTTCCATATATATAAACAAGAAATTAAATCATATAGATTCTTGTTTATAACTGTATTTTTGTTCACAAAATCACAGTACCTTTCATTTAGCATTGTAAAGGAGATTATTATTGAGTTCTGTTTGATTTTTTTTCTTAAACTGTAGCTGGTATCCTATGTCCTTTTATTCTTGTTTCTACTCATTAACTCATATGTATTTTTGCATAATGGGGTGCTTAATGTTTGATTATTTGTAACATGTTTACCCAAATGCTTAAATTTTTAATTCCTCCAATTGAAAATTTGACTAATTTGATGTGTATGTCTGTTTTTATTTACTTTGCTTGAATGTAGTTACACTTTGTGTTGTCAAAACTTATATTTTTAACCCAATAAAGTATTTTTTAATTATGTCTTTGACATTTGTTTCTTTTGTAAGTTTTGTTTCTTCTTTAAATAAAGCTTATTTTAATTTACTTTTTCTCCCATATGTATTCTCTCTTGTTATTTTCATCATTTTAGTCCAGGTTCTCTGGATTGTAGCAGTCTGTCTTGATTTATTCTTCACATCAGTATTCAATTTCCTCTTTCGCTTCTGCTTTCTATTCCCCCAATGTGATGTTAACTCTGCCACCGAATTTTTAGTTAGTTTTCAGTCTTTTATTTAGTTCAAACAGTTACCTTTTCATCTAACACTCTGTCTTTGAAATGCATTCTGTTTTGCATTTGTTTTTCATTTGCTTTCTATCTCAGTAATCACTTATCTCCTTATAGCAACTCTTTGATACAGGCACCATGCATGTCTTTTTGCTTTTTTACTGACTATATCAGAAAGTTTTATAAAATTGTATTTTGCAGCTTATAAAATATTATTTTTACAAATATGTTTTGCCTCTAAGTTGTTAGCACAGTAAAAGCTTCGTTTTGTTTTTCTCTTCTGCAGTATTTTTCTTCAATGTCATCTTATTTTTTAATCTCTTTAATCATCCTGAGATGATGAAAATTTCATTTAGTTGGCTTTGGCTTAAACAGTCTTTATTTTTAAAACTAATGTCATTACTTTCTTTTTAAATAAATTAGATGTCTTTTATAGACTACACTGTAATTTAGGTAAATCTTGTTCTTTGTTTTCATAAGTATTTCAGTAAAATGCTGGGAAATATTGTATCAAGGATGCTAGTTAAACATGTTTTTATAAGTATTTGATGATAAAATGAATAAAAGTATCTCAATGCCATATATGAAACAGTTTATAAGGTTTTGGAAAATTCCATTAGCTTTATCATGAAAACAAAAGCAGATATTCATTCAATAAATGTCATTTCATGTTTTTGGTAAGATATTCATGTTTTCCCTTTAATAGCTTTTTTGTACATTTTGATAATGTCGGGGTGAAGAGGAAAGTGACCTTTTAATATAACCAGAGATCACCACCTTTCTCAATAAAATTTAAAATGTCTGCTTAATTTTAAAATACCATGCAATTAAAGATGCCTAATGGACAGACAATTCATGTAAGAATATTTAAAATGTCTAAATTTGCTTAGGTATGGCTTCAATATAACTTGTGTAAGGAAGTTATTGCCTTTTAAGTATCTCTGTATGAAAGAACCAATAAATTTTAAACTGTAAAATTTGTAGAACATGATAGTTTGGTATAGCAGCTTGCCACCTCCTTTCCATAATTCTTTAAGCTAAAAGGATTCCCACTAAATTAATACTAAAATAATAGCAGTCTTTAGCATGTCATAGTTTTTTCTTTCCATTAGTACAATGAAATAATTGTATTCAATATGAATAATAAATCTGTCCTATGTGTTTTCAAATGTTTGCCATGCATTCAGTTTTGATTTTTCAATACTGCTTTTAGTTGCACCATTATCCAAGCTTGTCTAAATATAATTTCTTTTGACACTAAAACTACAGGTAAGTTGTTGGTAATATAATTGTAATGCTAATACTTACACTACATGTATTGCTGTATTATAGTCAGTAATAAAAGCATGTTGAAGTGTTGTGAAAATTCCTCATGCCTGCATTATGATATGATCTTTGATAACCTTTATGTTTAGATGAAAATACTTTACAATACTGTATCAGCTATAATGAGCACAAATAAACAAGCTGCTTTGCCAAGGGCAAATATAATTCCAAGCAATAAAATTGGATCTATAACACTGTATCTTATATTCTTCATTTCAGATTCATTAACTATTATGGAGATCAATCTCTTTGACACAGTACATTTCTAACCATATTTATGCCTGAGTATGTACTCATTAGTGTGTTTGAACTCCATAGCTAAAATGACAGGGTTTCCCCCTTGCTTTCTGATATTATACATAATTTGAAAAGCAAGCCTTGAGCATTCTGACAAGCACATTTTTAGGATACATTTTTTCTCTCTGTATATATGCATACATTTATGCACATACTGTACATTTTGTGAATATGTTATTCATATGACAAAAATAACTTTGCTTATAAAACATTTTAAAATTTAGGTAAAAGTTATGCTTTTAATAAACTATCCTTAAGTAGTAGTGTTCAGCAACATTAATATATTTTTATTAGATAGATAGATAGATAGAAATAAAATGAATTACTGGATTTATTACCTAAAGGTTTTCCTACTGACAGCTTCCTAGAAAGGTCATTTATTAAAATTTATAAGGTTTCTTATAAGTACCATCACCCAGTTATGATCTTTACAGCTCCAACATTATTTTCTTGACACAACATGTCACAATACATTAATTTTAAAGTACCAAGGAAGAATAAGATATCACCAAGGATAAGATGATATCAATGAAAAAATATATATCAGGCAATTAAAACCATCAAACCCTATAGATTCTATTAGAGTTTTAAATGCCTGTTTTTTATAAAAATATTGAATACATAAACCAGAATTGTTCAAGTGTTTTCCCAGCCCTTCATTTCACTGGGATGAGGCTAACATCTAACATTTCCTTGGAAGAAAGGGAATGGCAATTTTGAGGAAGAGTAGGTAGTCACATGTGGCTTGAATAGATGTGGCCAGTGGGAAGAAAGCAAGAGAAAAATGGCTAGTTGAGAAGAGCTTTGTGTTGCAAACCAAAACATGTATTTGGCATTTTCATTCTGACAATAGAGATCCATATTTGATTGGATACAGTAAGTGACATGATGGTTTTATTACCCCCCCCCCAAATAGCAATAGTGTGCAGGGGTAGAGGATGTTGGTAAGGAGATAAAGCAGCTGTTGGTAAGGCAGCTGTTGCATGATTTTGCAAACTGACTTTTAATTGAAGTGGAAGGTGGGAAAGAATACTTAGGCTTCAATATTTTAAAAAGGGAAAAAATCATCAAAGGATTTATATTTCAGAGTTATTTTTATTGGAAAAGAAGCAAGAAGTTTAGACCTAAATTTAGTCCTAGATCCGTGACATACGCTGCATTAGTATATCAAGTTATAAACCCTCAACCTTATTCTTTTAGTATTCAATATGGATTGAGAATACCTGTCTGACATGCCTTGATGAATTGCTATGGGATTTAAATGACTGGGATATACAACTAATACAGTTATGCTGGGTAGGCAATGAAGCTCCAATATGGCAAAAGAGATTCAGTGCATTTACAGAAACAAATACATAACATCCTGCATCATCTGGATCCTAGTAGATCCTGGGGAGCTCTTTGAATAGTAACAATAGCATCTGATCAAAACAGTACAGTTCCATTAGTCCCTCAGGGGGCCTAAATTTGATGAGTGTAATGCTGAATCTAGAGTAAAGAAACAGAATACATGATTAGAAATTTCAGGAGGAATCGGGAAGATGGTGGAAGAGTAAGATGCGGAGATCACCTTCCTCCCCAAAGATACATCAGAAATACATCTACACGTGGAACAACTCCTACAGAACACCTACTGAACACTGGCAGAAGACCTCAGACCTCCCAAAAGGCAAGAAACTCCCCACATACCTGGGTAGGGCCAAAGAAAAAAGAATAAACAGAGACAAAAGAATAGGGATGGGACCTGCAGCAGTGGGAGGGAGCTGTGAAGGAGGAAAGGTTTCCACACACTAGGAAGCTCCTTCACTGGTGGAGACAGGGGGATGGCGGGGGGGAAGCTTAGGAGTAATGGAGGAGAGTGCAGCAACAGGTGTGCGGAGGGCAAAGTGGAGAGATTCCCGCACGGAGGATCAATGCCAACCGGCACTCACCAGCCCGAGAGGCTTGTCTGCTCAGCTGGGGCGGGCTGGGCTGGAAGTTGAGGCTTGGGCTTTGGTCAGAGCACAGGGAGAGGACTGGGGTTGGCGGTGTGAACACAGCCTGCAGGGGGTTAGTGCACCACGGCTAGCTGGGAGGGAATCCGGGAAAAAGTCTGGACCTGTCGAAGAGGCAAGAGACTTTTTCTTCCCTCTTTGTTTCCTGGTGCGTGAGAAGAGGGGATTAAAAGCGCTGCTTAAAGGAGATCCAGAGACGGGCACGAGCCGCGGCTAAAAGTGCGGACCCCAGAGATGGGCAGGAGACACTAAGGCTGCTGCTGCAGCCACCAAAAAGCCTGTGTGCGAGCACAGGACACTATCCACACCCCTCTTCCGGGGAGCCTGTGCAGCCCGCCACTGCCAGGGTCCCGGGATCCAGGGACAACTTCCCTGGGAGAACACACCGTGCGCCTCAGGCTGGTGCAACATCCCGCTGACCTCTGCCACCACAAGCTCACCCCGCATCCACACTGCTCCCTCCCTCCAGCCTGAGTGAACCAGAGTCCCCGAATCAGCTGCTCGTTTAACCTCGTCCTGTCTGAGTGAAGAACAGATACCCTCCGGCGACCCACAGGCAGAGCCAGAGCCAAATAAAAAGCTGAGCCCCCGGAGCTCTACGAACAAAGAAGAGAAAGGGAAATCTCTCCTAGCAGACACAGAAGCAGCGGATTAAAGCTCCACAATCAACTTGATGTACCCTGCATCTGTGGAATACATGAATAGACAACGAATCTTCCCAAATTGAGGAGGTGGACTTTGAGAGCAAGATATATTATTTTTTCCCTTTTTCCCCTTTTCGTGAGTGTGTGTGTGTATGCTTCTGTGTGAGAGTTTGTCTGTATAGCTTTGTTTTAACCATTTGTCCTAGGGTTCTATCCAGCCGTTTTTGGGTTTTTTTGTTTTGTTTTTTTCTTTAAATTTTTTTTTCTTAATAATTATTTTTTTATTTTAATTATTTTATTTTATCTTACTTTATTTTTCTATCCTCTTTCTTCCTTCCTTCCTTCCTTCCTCCCTCCCTCCCTTCCTTCCTTCCTTCCTTCCTTTCTTTCTTTCTTTCTTTTTTCTTTCTTTCTTTCTTTCGTTCTTTATTTCTCTCTTTCTTTCTTTCTACTTTTTTTTCCCTTTGATTCTGAGCCGTGTGGATGAAAGACTCTTGGTGCTGCAGCCAGGAGTCAGTGCTGTGCCTCTGAGGTGGCAGAGCCAACTTCAGGACACTGGTCCACAAGAGACCCCCCAGCTCCCCAAACTTTCAAATGGCGAAAATCTCCCAGAGTTTTCCATCTCAACAACAGGAAACAGCTTCACTCAACGACCAGCAAGCTACAGTGCTGGACACCCTATGCCAAACACCTAGCAAGACAGGAATACAAACACACCCATTAGCAGAGATGCTGCCTAAAATCATGATAAGTCCACAGACACAACAAAACACAACACCAGATGTGGACCTACCTACCAGAAAGACAAGATCCAGCCTCATCCACCAAAACACAGGCACTAGTCCCCTCCACCAGGAAGCCTACACAACCCACTGAACCAACTTTAGCCACTGGGCACAGACAACAAAAACAATGGGAAGCATGAACCTGCAGCCTGCAAAAAGGAGACCACAAACACAGTAAGATAAGAAAAATTAGAAGACAGAAAAACACACAGCAGACGAAGGAGCAAGATAAAAACCCACCAGACCAAACAAATGAGGAGGAATAGGCATCTACCTGAAAAATAATTCAGAGTTATGAGAGTAAAGATGATCCAAAATCTTGGAAATAGAAGGGAGAAAATACAAGAAACACTTAACAATGACCTAGAAGAACTAAAGAGCAAACAGAGATGAACAACACAATAAATGAAATTAAAAATACTCTAGATGGGATCAATAGAAGAATAACTGAGGCAGAAGAATGGATAAGTGACCTGGAAGATAAAATACTGGAAATAACTACTGCATAGCAGAATAAAACAAAACAAAAAAAAAGAATGAAAAGAACTGAGGACAGTCTTAGAGACCTCTGGGACAACACTAATTGCACAAACATTCGAATTATACAGGTTCCAGAAGAAGAAGAGAAAAAGAAAGGGACTGAGAATATATTTGATGAGATTATAGTTGAAAACTTCCCTAATATGGGAAAGGAAATAGTTAATCAAGTCCAGGAAGCACAGAGAGTCCCATACAGGATAAATTCAAGGAGAAATACACCAAGACACATATTAATCAAACTGTCAAAAATAAAATACAAAGAAAACATATTAAAAGCAGCAAGGAAAAACAACAAATAACACACAAGAAAATCTCCATAAGGTTAATAGCTGATATTTCAGCAGAAACTCTGCAAGCCAGAAGGGACTAGCAGGACCTAGTACATCACTTTACATCATATGTAAAGTGATGAAGGAGAAAACCTGCAACCAAGATTACCCAGCAAGGATCTACCCAGCAAGGATCTCGTTCAGATTTGACGGAGAAATTAAAACCTTTACAAACAGGCAAAAGCTGAGAGAGTTCAGCACCACCAAACCAGCTTTACAACAAATGCTATAGGATTTTCTCTAGACAAGAAACACAAGAGAAGGAAAAGACTTACAATAACAAACCCAAAACAATTAAGAAAACAGGTATAGGAACACACATATCGATGATTACCTTAAATGTAAATGGATTAAATGCTCCCACCAAAAGATATAGACTGGCTGAAAGGATACAAAAACAATACCCAAATATATGCTGTCTACAAGTGACCCACTTCAGACCTAAAGACACATACAGACTGAAAGTGAGGGGATGGAAGAAGATATTCCATGCAAAAGGAAATCAAAAGAAAGCTAGAGTAGCTATACTCATATCAGATAAAATAGACTTCAAAATACAGAATGTTATAAGAGACAAGGTAGGACACTATATAATGGTCAAGGGATTGATCCAAGAAGAAGATATAACAATTGTAAATACTTATGCACCCAACATAGGAGCACCTCAATACATAAGGTAAATACTAACAGCCATAAAAGGGGAAATCAACAGTAACACATTCATAGTAGGTGACTTTAACACCCCACTTTCACCAAAGGACAGATCATCCAAAATGAAAATAAATAAGGAAACACAAGCTTTAAATGATACATTAAACAAGGTGGACTTAGTTGATATTGATAGGACATTCCATCCAAAAACAACAGAATACACATTTTTCTCAAGTGCTCATGGAACATTCTCCAGGATAGATCATATATTGGTTCACAAAACAACCCTTGGTAAATTTAAGAAAATTGGAATTGTATCAAGTATCTTTTCAGACCACAATGCTATGAGACTAGATATCATTTACAGGAAGATATTTGTAAAAAATACAAACACATGGAGGCTAAACAATACACTACTTAATAACGAAGTGATCACTGAAGAAATCAAAAGGGAAATCAAAAAATACCTAGAGACAAATGACAATGGAGAAAGAACGACCCAAAACCTTTGGGATGCAGCAAAAGCAGTACTAAGAGGGAAGTTTATAGCAATACAATCCTACCTTAAGAAACAGGAAACATCTCGAATAAACAACCTAACCTTGCGCCTAAAGCAATTAGAGAAGGAAGAACAAAAACACCCAAAGTTAGCCGAAGGAAAGAAACTATAAAGATCAGATCAGAAATAAATGAAAAAGAAATGAAGGAAACGATAACAAAGACCAATAAAACTAAAAGCTGGTTCTTTGAGAAGATAAACAAAATTAATAAAAAATTAGCCAGACTCATCCAGAAAAAAAAAGAGAAGACTCAAATCAATAGAATTAGAATTGAAAAAGGAGAAGTAACCTCTGACACTGAAGAAATACAAAGGATCATGACAGATTACTACAAGAAGCTCTATGCCAATAAGATGGACAACCTGGAACAAATGGACAAATTCTTAGAAATGCACAACCTGCCAAGACTGAATCAGGAAGAAATAGAAAATATGAACAGACCAATCACAAGCACTGAAATCGAAACTGTGATTAAAAATCTTCCAACAAACAAAAGCCCAGGACCAAATGGCTTCACAGGCTAATTCTATCAAACATTTAGAGAAGAGCTAACAGCTATCCTTCTAAAAGTCATCAAAAATACAGCAGAGGGAGGAACACTCCCAAACTCATTCTATGAGGCTACCATCACCCTGATACCAAAACCAGACAAGGATGTCACAAAGAAAGAAAACTACAGGCCAATATCACTGATGAACATAGATGCAAAATTCCTCAACAAAATACTAGCAAACAGAATCCAACAGCACATTAAAAGGATCATACACCATGATCAAGTGGGGTTTATTCCAGGAATGCAAGGATTCTTTAATATATGCAAATCAATCAACGTGATACACCATATTAACAAATTGAAGGAGAAAAACCATATGGTAATCTCAATAGATGCAGAGAAAGCTTTTGACAAAATTCAACACCCATTTATGATAAAAACCCTGCAGAAAGTAGGCATAGAGGGAACTTTCCTCAACATAATAAAGGCCATATATGACAAACCCACAGCCAACATCATCCTCAATGGTGAAAAACTGAAAGCATTTCCACTAAGATCAGGAACAAGACAAGGTTGCCCACTCTCACCACTCTTATTCAACATAGTTTTGGAAGTTTTAGCCACAGCAATCAGAGAAGAAAAGGAAATAAAAGGAATCCAAATCAGAAAAGAAGAAGTAAAGCTGTCACTGTTTGCAGATGACATGATACTATACATAGAGAATCCTAAAGATGATACCAGAAAACTACTAGAGCTAATCAATGAATTTGGTAAAGTTGCAGGATACAAAATTAATGCACAGAAATCTCTTGCATTCCTATACACTAATGGTGAAAATCTGAAAGAGAAATTAAGGAAACACTCCCATTTACCACTGCAACAAAAAGAATAAAATATCTAGGAATAAACCTACCTAAGGAGACAAAAGACCTGTATGCAGAAAATTATGAGACAGTGATGAAAGATATTAAAGATGATACAAATAGATGGAGAGATATACAACATTCTTGGATTGGAAGAATCAACATTGTGAAAATGACTCTACTACCGATAGCAATCTACAGATTCAATGCAATCCCTATCAAACTACCACTGGCATTTTTCACAGAACTAGAACAAATAATTTCACAATTTGTATGGAAACACAAAAGACCCCGAATAGCCAAAGCAAGCTTGAGAAAGAAAAACAGAGCTGGAGGAATCAGGTTCCCTGATTTCAGACTATACTACAAAGCTACAGTAATCAAGACAGTATGGCACTGGCACAAAAACAGAAAGATAGATCAATGGAACAGGATAGAAAGCCCAGAGATAAACACATGAACATATGGTCACCTTATCTTTGATAAAGAATGCAGGAATATACTGTGGAGAAAGGACAACCTCTTCAATGAGTGGGGCTGGGAAAACTGGACAGGTACATGGAAAAGTATGAGATTAGATCACTCCCTAACACCATACACAAAAATAAGCTCAAAATGGATTAAAGACCTAAATGTAAGGCCAGACACCATCAAACTCTTAGAGCAAAACATAGGCATAACATTCTATGACATAAATCACAGCAAAATCCTTTCTGACACACCTCCTAGAGAAATGGAAATAAAAACAGAAATAAACAAAAGGGACCTAATGAAACTTCAAAGTTTTTGCACAGCAAAGGAAACTATAAACAAGAGGAAAAGACAACTCTCAGAATGGGAGAAAATATTTGCAAATGCAGAAACTGACAAAGGATTAATCTCCAAAATTTACAAGCAGCTCATGAAGCTCAATAAAAAAAAAAAAAAGGAACCCAATCCAAAAATGGGCCAAAGACCTTAGTAGACATTTCTCCAAAGAAGATATACAGACTGCCAACAAACACATGAAAGAATGCTCAACATCATTAATCATTAGAGAAATGCAAATCAGAACTACAATGAGATATCATCTCACACCAGTCAGAATGATCATCATCAAAAAATCTAGAAACAATAAATGCTGGAGAGGGTGTGGAGAAAAAGGAACCCTCTTGCACTGTTGGTGGGAATGTAAATTGATACAGCCACTGTGGAAAACAGTATGGAGGTTCCTTAAAAAACTACAAATAGAATAACATATGACCCAGCAATCCCACTACTGGGCATATACCCTGAGAAAACCATAATTCAAAAAGAGTCATTTAACAAAATGTTCATTTCAGCTCTATTTACAATAGCCCAGAGATGGAAACAACCTAAGTGTCGATCATCAGATGTATGGATAAAGAAGATGTGGCACATATATGCAATGGAATATTACTCAGCCATAAAGAGAAACGAAATTGAGTTATTTGTAATAAGGTGTATAGACCTAGATTCTGTCATACAGAGTGAAGTAAGTCAGAAAGAGAAAGACAAATACCGTATGCTAACACATATATATGGAATTTAAGAAAAAAAAATGCCATGAAGAACCTAGGGGTAAGACAGGAATAAAGACACAGACCTAGTAGAGAATGGACTTGAGGATATGGGGAGGGGGAAGGGTAAGCTGTGACAAAGCGAGAGAGAGGTATGGACATATATACACTACGAAACATAAGGTAGATAGCTAGTGGGAAACAGCTGCATAGCACATGGAGATCAGCTCTGTGCTTTGTGACCGCCTGGAGGGGTGGAATAGGGAGGGTGGGAGGGAGGGAGTTGCAAGAGGGAAGTGATATGGGAACATATGTATATGTATAACTGACTCACTTTGTTATAAAGCAGAAACTCACACACCATTGTAAAGCAATTATACTCCAATAAAGATGTTAAAAAAAAAAAAAAAAAAGATGTGGAACCATCAACAGTTGACCAGGTCAGAAAAAATGGTGGAATAGAAGTTTCCTACCACCTTCCTCCCAAAGAACACTGATTTTGACAATCACCCACTGACTAGAGTGACTTTGTGGCAGTCCAAGAATTCAACAGAGAAGTTCAGGCACAACCTTGGAGAAGAAAAAGAGTCTGAAATTTGATACATTGAAGAGAGTAAGAGAAACAGTTTCACTCTACTCTAGTCATGTATCCCCCAAGTTGTCCGAGCTTATTGCCAAGAGATCTCAGTCCACTAGTTCTCCAAACAGAAGAAAGAGAGAGTACGTAGGTGAGTAACAGTTTTCCCCAACTGTGGGGGATGCTACCAAAGAGGCTTACTTTTTTCTCACCCCATGTAGAATACTGAGGTGCTCTATAGAGTTGTGGGGCAAGAAGAAGCTGGGAGAACAGGAGCTAAGGCTCTCATGGGTCATCAAAGTGACTCAGATCCTTCTAAATACTCTCTGGACTGCACCAGAAAGCCTGGGCACAAGCCACTGGGAATACCTGCTTGTGGATTAGCAACTGGCCACTGGAAACACTGCCAGTGCTCCATGTGCTTTACACAGAATATTCCATACCATGGAAAGATATTCTGTGATCTTGGATTAGAAGAATTAATATTGTTAAAATATCCTTACTACCTAAAGCAATCTACAGATTTAATGCAGTCTCTACCAAAATTCCAATGGCATTTTTTTATAGAAATAAAGAAACAATCATAAAATTTCTATAAAAACGCACACAAACCCCAAGCCACCAAAGCAATCCTAAAAAAGAAGAACAATGAATAAGCTGGAGGAATCACACTACCTGTTTTAAAACTATATTATGAAGCTATAGGAATCAAGCAGTATGAAATTGACATTAAAGCAGACATATGTGTGTCTATATGACAAATGAAACACAATATGTGACCAATGGAATACTGTGGAGAACTCAAATATAACCTCAGGCATATATAGTAAACTAATCTTTGACAAGGGTACCAATAACACAAAATAGGGCAAAGATAGTATCTTCAATAAAAGGTGTTAAGAAAACTGAATATCCACCACCATGCAAAAGAATTAAACTGGGATCCTAACTTAAAATACTCTAAAAAATTACCAAGAAATTAAAGACTTAGGGCTTCCCTGGTGGTGCAGTGGTTGAGAGTCCACCTGCCAATGCAGGGAACATGGATTCATGCCCCGGTCCGGGAAGATCCCACATGGCATGGAACGGCTAGGCCCATAAGCCATGGCTGTTGAGCCTGCGCGTCCAGAGCCTGTGCTCCACAACAATGAGAGGTCCGTGTACTGAAAAAAAAATAAAAAAATAAAAACTTAAATATAAGACCTGGAGCCATAAAACTCCTAGAGGAAAATATAGGGAAAAGACTCCTTGACCTTGATCTTTGGCAAATGTTTTTTGGATATGAAACCAAAACACAGGCAACAAAAGCAAAAATGAACAAGTGAGGCTACATCAAACTAAAAAGCTCTACAAAGCAAAGATCCTGAATAGACATTTTACCAAAGAAGACATACTAATGCCCAATAGGTACCTGAAAAGTTTCTCAAAATCTCTAATCACTAGGGAAATACCAATCAAAACCATGATATCACCTCACACCTCTTAGGACGGTTTTTATTTAAAAAAAAAGACAAAGAATAATAATTGTTGGTGAGACTATGGAGTAAAGGAAACCATTGTACACTATTGGTGGGAAGGTAAGTTGGTTCAGCCATTATAGAAAACAGAATGGATGTTACTCAAAAAATACAAATAGAATTACCATACGGTCCAGCAATCTCACTTCTGAGTATATATCAAAGGAAATGAAATCAACATCTTGAAAAGATATCTGCATTCTCATGTTCTTTGCAGCATTATTCACAATAGCCACCTGAATAAATGGAAAAGAAGTGTTCATGGATGAACCTAGAGGACATAACGCTAAGTGAAATAATTCAGACAAAGAAACATAAATACTGTGTGATCTCACTTATATGTGGAATATTCAAAAAAAGAAAAAATGTCAAACTCATAGAATCAGAAAATAGAATGATGGTTACCAATGTTTAGTGGGTGGGAAGACAGGGAAATGCTGGTCTAAGAATACAAGCCTTCATATATTAGATGAATAAGTTCTGGGGATCAAATATACAGACTGGTGACTATAGTTAATAATACTGTGGTGTGTACTTGAAATTAGTTAAAAGAGTAAACATTAAGCAGCTCACCATATACATAGATGAAAAGTAATTATGTGAGATGATGAATTTATTAGTTAACATGATTGTGGTAATCATTTCTCAAAGTATATATATGTCAAGCCATGATGTTGTACTCTTTATATATAATCATATATAATCTATCACACCTCAATAAAACTGAAAAAAACTGGTAAAAATAGTTGACTATATTAATGAAGGGTGAATATGCATTTTTATTCCAGTTTTATTGAAATAAAATTGACATTATAATATACAACTATGCTTGTAAAAGTTTAAGATATACCGCATAATGATTTGACTTACATACATCATGCAATGATTTGCACAATTGTTTAGTGAACATTCATTATCTAATACAGATACAAAATAAGTGAACAAGAGAAAAATATTTTTTTCCCTTCTGATGAGAACTCTTAGGGTTTATTCACTCTCTTAACAACTTTCATACAGAAAGTTGATTAATTACATTAATCATGCTCTACATTACATCTCTAGTATTTAGTTATCTTATAACTGGAAGTTTTTAAATTTTGACTGGTTTATCCAATTCCCCCTCCACCAATCCCCCACCTCTGTTAACCAAAAATCTGAACTCCTTTTCTATGAGTTTGTTTGTTTGTGAACTATAATTGAACTACCACACTATGTTATTTCCTGGTGCACAACATAGTGATTCATTATTTCTATATATTACAAAATGGCCATCATGATAAGTCTAGATACAATCTGTCACCATACAAAGATATTACATTATTATTGTCTATATTCCCCATGCAGTACATTTCATCACCATGACTTATTTATTTTGTAACTGGAAGTTTGTACCTCCTACTTTCCCTCACCTATTTCACTCCCTTATCCCCTCCCCTCTAGCAGATATCTGTTTGTTCTCTGTATCTATGACTCTCTTTTTGTTTGGTAGTCTTTGTTCATTTGTTTTGTTTTTTAGATTCCACATATAAGTAAAAACTTACACTATTTGTCTTTCTCTATCTGTCTTGTTTCACATAGCATAATATCCTCTATGTCTATTTATGGTGTCACAAATGGTAAGATTTCATTCCTTTTTTATGGTTGGGTAGTATTCCTTTGTGTGTGTATATAGCACTTCTTCTTTATCTATTCATCTATTGAAGGGCACTTGGTCTGCTTTCATGTCTTGGATATTGTGAATAATGTTACAGCGACCGTAGGGTGCATATATCTTTTCATTTAGTGTTTTTGTCTTCATCAGAAAAGTAACCAGAAGTGGAATTGCTAGATCATATGATAGTTCTGTTATTAATTTTTTGAGGAATCTCCATACTGTTTTGCATTGTGGTTGCACCAATTTACATTCCCACCAACCACACATAAGTGTTCCCTTTTCTCCACATGCTTGCTGACACCTGTTATTGGTTACGTTTTAATAGTAGCCATTTTGAAAGGTATGAGGTGATATCTCATTGTGGTTTTGATTTGCATTTCCCTGATGATTAGTGATGTTGAGCACCTTTTATGTGTATGTTGGTTATCTATGTGTCTTCTTTGGAAAAATGTCTATTCAAGTCCTCTGCCCATTTTTAAATTGGCTCGATTTCTTGATGTTGAGTTGTATGAGTTCTTTGAATATTATGAATATAAACCCCTTCTCAGATATATTATTTGCAAATATCTTCTCCCAGTCAGTAGGCTGACTTTTCATTTTCTTGATAGTTTTCTTCACTGTACAAAAGCTTTTTACTTTGATATAGTCCAATTTTTCTACTTGTGCTTTTGTTTCTACTGCCTGAAGAGGTTAATCCATACAAATATTGCTAAGACTGATGTCAAAGAGTGTACTGCCTACATTTTCTTCAAGGAAGTTTATGGTTTCAGGTCTTACATTTAAAGGTTTAATCCATTTTGAGTTTATTTATATATATAATGTGAGAAAGTAGTCCAGTTTTATTATTCTGCATGGAGTAGTACAGTTTTCCCAACACCAATTATTGAAGAGGCTTCATCCTCATTTCATGTTCTTGCCTAATTTACCATAGATTAATGGACCATGTAAGTATTGGTGCATTTCTGGACTCTCTGTTCTGTTCCATTTATATGTGTCTGGTTTTGTGCCAATACCATACTATTTTGATTTCTGTAGCTTTGTAGTATAACATGAAAACAGGGAGCATGACACCTCCAGCTTTGTTCTTTCTCAATATTATTTTGGCTATTTGGGATCTTTTGTGTTTCTTTACAAATTTTAGAATTATTTGTTCTAGTTCTGTGAAAATTACCATTGATATTTTGATAGAGACTGCATTAAATCTGCAGTTTGCCTTGAATAGTATAGTCATTTTTATGATATTAATTCTTCCAATCCATGAACATGGTAATAACTTCATTTGTTTGTGTCATCTTCAATTTCTTTCATCAGTGTCTTATAGTTTTCTGAGTACTGTTTTTTTGTTTGTTTGTTTGTTTGTTTAATATCCTTAATTAGATTTATTCCTAGGTATTTTATTCTTTTTCATGCAGTTGTAATTGGGATTATTTAATTAATTTCCTTTTCTGATAGTTTGTTGTTAGTGTACACAAATGCAACAGATTTCTGTATATTAATTTCATATCCTGAAACTTTGCTGAACTCAATTATTAATTCTAATTGTTTGGTGGAATCTTTAGGATTTTCCATATATGGAATCATGTCCTCTGCAAACAGTGACAGTTTTACTTCTTTTTTTCAAATTTGGCTTTCTTTTATTTCTTTTTCTTGTCTGATTGCTGTGGCTAGGACTTCCAATACTTTGTTGAATAAAAGTGGAAAGAGTAGGCATCCTTGTCTTTTTCCTGATCTTAATGGATTCATTTTCACCATTGAGTATGGTATTGGCTGTCAGTTTGTCATATATTTCCCTTATTATGTTGAGGTATGTTTCCGCTATACACACTTTGTTAAGAATTTTAATTATAAATAGATGTTGCATTTTGTCAAAACCTTTTACTGCATCTATTGAGATGATCATATGATTTTTATTCTTCAGTTTGTTAATGTGGTATATTATATTGATTGATTTGTGGATGCTGAACCATGCTTGCATCCCTGGGATAAACCACAGTTGATCGTGGTATATGATCTTTTAATATATTGTTAAATTTGATTTGCTAATATTGTGTTGAGGACCTTTACATCTATGTTCATTGATGATATTGGCCTGTAATTTTCTTTTTTGTGGTGTCTTTGGTTTTGGTGTCAGGAGATGCCAGCCTCATAGAATGAGTTTGAATTATTCATTTTCTGGAATAGTTTGAGATGGATAGTGTTTAACTCTTCTTTTAATGTGTGGTAGAATTCACATGTGAAGCCATCTGGTCCTAAACATTTATTTTGGGGGGAGTTTTTTTTCAATACTGATTCAAATTCATTAGTACTTGGTCTGTTCGTATTTTATATTTCTTCCAGATTCCATCTTGGAATATTGTACATTTCTAGAAATGTATGCATTTCTTCTAGGTTGTCCATTTTATTGTCATATAATTTTTTGTGGCTATCTTTTTGTTTTGTTCAGCTTGGTTGATTTCAACTACTTTGTCTTCAGATTCGCTGATCCATTCCTCTGTATTATCTAATGTACTGCTGATTCCTTCTAGTGTATTTTTAATTTGTAATTTTATTTCTCTGCTCTGTTTGGCTCTTCTTTATATTTTCTAATTCTCACTGTGTTTATCCATTCTTCTCCCAAGTTCATTGAGCATCTTTTTGTTCATTACCTAGAACTCTTCATAGAATAGATTACTTATCTCCACTTTGTTTAGTTCTCTTGGGGTTTTATATTATTCCTTTCCTTGGAACATATTTCTTTGTAATCTCATTTTACTTAATTCTCTGTGTTTATTTGTATGTATTAGGTAGGATGCGTATGTTTTCTGATC
This sequence comes from Aethalodelphis obliquidens, assembly GCF_003676395.1. Classification (NCBI taxonomy): domain Eukaryota; kingdom Metazoa; phylum Chordata; class Mammalia; order Artiodactyla; family Delphinidae; genus Aethalodelphis; species Aethalodelphis obliquidens. The sequence goes on from NW_020837960.1 coordinate 6,957,370, forward strand.
TTGCAGAAGTGGCCTTATGTAGGAGATGTCCTAGAGGGCCCAGCTGTACACTTCCCTCTGATAACCAGAGCTATATGATCTGGGGATGCCCTCTATGTGGGCTGAGTGTGCCCTTCTGTTGTGTTGGGGGCCAACTACTGTGGACATGCTCTTAGGCAGGGCTGGTCTCTGGCCCATTGGCCTAACAGACCCTGACTTGTGTAAGACTGCCAGCTACAGGTGGGAAGAGATAGATCCTGAGGACATGCTATGAGGCCCCTGAATCCTGAGTCCTGAGATTGATGCCTTCCCATTGGTGAGTGTGGCTCTCTCCTAAGGTAGTTGACTATATAACCTGGGGATCCTGGGCCTGTTGCTTGCCTACTGGTGATTGATGTTGTGTCTTAGGGTGATGGGCTGCAGAGACTGAGGTTCCCAGTGTTGGTTCCTGCCTGTTATATGCCCGGCTAGGGACTTGGGTGTTCCACGTCTGATGCCAACCTGCTGGTACGTAATGCCAGGTCCCAGGGTAGCTTGCTGGGGGGCCTGAGGGAGTCCAGGGCTGGTGCTAACCTTCCAGTGGTGTCTGGGTCCTGGAAATAATAGGCTAGAGTAAGGGTTCCAAAATGGCTTTTGTGAGCACCAGTGTCCTCATGGTAGAATGAGCTCCCAAAAATGGCTGCTGCCAGCATCTATGTCCCCACGGAGAGTCCCAGTTGCCTCTTGTCTCTCTAGGAGGCTCTCCAGGCTCAGAAGTGAGTCTGACCCAGGCTCCTTTCAAATTACTGCTTCTGTGCTGCCTCTCACAGCATGTGACGTTTTGCATGTGCCCTTAAAGAGCAGAGTCTCTGTTTCCCACAGCCCTTCAGCTCTCTTATATGCAGACTCTGCTAACCTTCAAAGCCAGACATTTTGGGGGCTTGTCTTCCTGGTGCAGAGCCTCTTAGCTGGGGAACCTGATGTGGAGCTCAGACTCCTCATTCCTTGGGGAGAACCTCTGCATTTGTGAGTAAACTTCGATTTGTTAGTCTCATAACCAAGAGTGTGGGTCTTGACAATACCACAACTCCACCCCTCCTACCTATCTCTCTGTGGTTCCTTCTTTATATGTTTAGTTGAGGAAAACCTTTTCTGCTTGTCTTCAGACCATTCTCATTGATTGTTGCTCTTTAAATAGTTGTAATTTTGGTATGCCTATGTGGGACATAACCTCAGTGCCTTCCTACTCCACCATCTTGGCCACTCATCTGAATATGCATTTTTAATCCATCATTGACACTGAATCAGAAACTTATATTTCCTTTACTACAACTATATTTTCTTAATTCTAAGAAGAACTGATTCTGATCTCTCAATTTAATAACAGCCTTTCACATTAAAAAAACTACATTTAAGTGCATATTGAGGTCACAGTACTACAGTGTAACAAGAAGTATCTTTGGGGAATTATATTTTACCTTATCATCCTTCTGTTTTTTTTTTTTTAATTTCAGAAGATCATAATGTTTTTATTATAGGAATAGATTAAAATGTTGACATCTCAACTGTGTATAAATTATGTTCCATAGCAAGCATGGTTTGATACACAAAATGAACAACTGTGATGCATTCTTTGGGAACATAGGTATAATATATCTCTGCACCTCTGCAGATAGGTACATATATATTCTTCTGATATTAATTCCTTTAAATTTCAGTTCATTCCAACAGTTTAATATGTTTTTTGAAAATTTTGAATTCTAAGAATGGAGTGTAATCTGTAGGTAAGTGTACTATAGCTCTCTCATAATTCAGTTTGGGAATTGCAGAAAACTGATCTTTGGGAACAATAAGTTATTTATGAGGGATAAAAAGTATCTATCTATGAAGCAACCTACAACTCAAGAAAAGAAAACTGAACCTAATTAAAGATAAAACAAGAAAAAAAAAACACAAAATTATTGGTTCTCCCAAAACTTTATGATGAAGTGGAGATTTTGCATCCCAGGCTATTAACAAACAAGACTGAAGTTTAATTCTGAGAATACAAAGCAGAGATGTCACAGTCAAGTCAAGAAAATAGTCCTATTCAAGAATGCTATAGAGAGTGAGAAACGCTGTACACAAAGTTCAATGCTATTAAAAATCTGGACAAAAAGGAGAGAGTAGGATTGATATTTGCTGATCAATGAAAATTTCTGGTAAAATAAAACTTTGCTTCTTTCAGACCCCAGACAAAAGAAACACGGAGAATATGTAAATTGCTTTCTGGTAATATAGACCAGAACCCAGGATTCAGTTTTGAAGGGTGATCAACCACAATAAGTCACAACTTCTGCCCCACCCCCTGCCACTAAATATTGGTAATAATTTAGGAAACTTGACCTTGACATCTACAGACAATTAAGGCATAGAACAAATGTCAGCAAACCATATCTCTATTTTAGTTCTGTTTGGAAAATGTCTGGGAATAGATGGACATCTGACTATGTGATCATGAAGGGTAACTAAGGTGGTGACTCACTCCTCATTAGGGACAGGAGACCTCTAAGTTGTCATGAGTAAACATTTCACCATTAGAAGGAGTGTCTGAAATAGAATAGAAATGATTCATTAGTTCCATGTCAAAAACAGTACCTTTATCATTCTGCTTATTCACACAGAGAAAGCCGTAACACTGTTTAATAAGTTCCAAAACCATGGCTCAAAAATGGTGAGGACAGAGGAACAACCTTGGAGAACAAAAAATATAATGTCAGAAACAAAGGTGAGAAAATAATAACTTGTAAATATATAACACATAATAAGTACTATAAATACTTCTGATTGGACAAAATAAAAATTATGGCTAAAATAAATATAATCTCAGACACCAAACCTTTGAAATAGCAAGTTATTTCTTGGAATTAGAGCAGTATTTTACAATTAGGTAATGCCCTGCAGGTACAAAATGGTTTTAGGTAATCTTATTTTATTTGATCCTTCCTCTGATTCTTTGAAACAGATGATAGCTTGATGATATTATTCTGAAAATAATAAAACTGAATATCAGAGAGTGTTACTGAATTTGTCCTGGGTGTATGACCCTCCAACAAGATCCATTGATTTAAACCCCAGAGCTTAACTCCTGAAACAACCTGCCTATTAACAATATGCCCATATGGAATTGGAATTGAAATGGGCTTAGAAATCATTACAGTTGGAAAAAAATGGAGCCCAGGGAAATTAAGCAATTTTCCATATTTATATATCAAGTTATTGTCAGACCTCAGATTAGGACTTAATGGAATTCTACTTCCAGAGTTGCTTTAGGGAAAATAAAATAAAATGTTGCTTTATAAGTTAGTAACAAAAGTAGAAATCATTTAATTAAAAAGATCTCTCTCTCTCTCTCTCTCTCTGTCTATCTTGTTCATGAATGACCAAGTCAGTAAATGTAATAAAAGATATAGGAAGTATCTTATCTTAGTACCATCCTAATGGTTTAAAATTGATCTCTAAAAGGCCAAATGTTTCATGTAAGATATGCATTCTATACCTGTTAGAAAGTACTTTGTTGGATAGGCTAGCATGTAGCATTTATTGTATTAAATAAATGGCATGAATTCAGATAAAGTGTATTAGTTGGATATAAAGTGTAATTGAAAAATTGAATTATGCATGTATGCCAAAATCTCAAAAATAAATAATGAAATCCTGCTTTGTTAAGAAGTTTTACAATTGACTAATAAGCACATACAAGTGATATCCAGAAATGCAGGAAACCAAACCATAATTTGCTTACAAAATCTCTGGTGAGTATTCTTGTCAGTAGGAACACCTATCATGTACAAGGTCATCATACTGTTTCCATGAGGTTAAATGCACCAATTAGTATTTTCTTTCAAACTGACCTACAGAGAAATATAATCAGAAAGCAGAAAGTTTAGCAAGCTGGAGGTTTACAAGATTGTGTTAAATGACGAGCTTTTTTTTTTTTTTTTTTTTTCTGTCCTTCCTAAATGTTCAGCTTCCTGCCATTTTTCCTTTGTTTTGTTTTTGCTTTTCTGAGAAATGTAACATCTTATAATTTCTGTTGAGGGGTAACTTGCATTCCAGTCTTGATGTACTAGAGAGACCTTTATTAAACAAATATTTCTGCCTTCTGTTTCATGCTTTCTCCCTGGAGGTGGAGGTTGAGAGTGGCAGGACAAACTTCCTGAATGGTGAATTTGGAAGGGGAAGCTGGTCCTGGGCAGCCTGGTCCCTCTTTCTTTCTCTTTCCCTTAAGAGTTTGCTGACCACAGAGAGCATGGAATTTAATCCTGAAGCTCAGTAGTATGGTGTCATCTCTTACACAGAAAAAGACAGAGTCTCAATACCAACTTCATCAATGAGAAAAGTAGGATCTTTGTCTTCAGCAGCTTTAATTACTTGTCAGTTATCTCAATTGAATGAGCACTCATATAGAAAAGCAGCATGACATTTATTGGGCTCTTTAAACACACATTTGTTGCATTGATGTGTGTGTCTCAGGGATAGATAAGGAAGGTAAAGATATATGGAACAAAATATAAATGGAAAGGCTGAGGTTTCTCATGTGGCTAAGGCCTTGGACTTGGGTATGTTATACAGGAGCTTTGAACTTGATAGTTAATAAAGGTTTAAAGTGGGTCATGTGACTAAATTTGCCTTATGTGAGAGGCTCATTTACTACTGCTATTTAGGCAAATGGCTATAAGCCTTAGATCACATGCGATATTGACCTTGTCAATACACTGAAGCTTATGCCAGCCTGGTTTATTGGAAGTACTGGAATTCATAGAAGAGAGGGATATACATGCAGGTCCTACTGCAAAGTTGCAGGATTTAGCAAAGACGTGAGGCCATTTGTGCCTCAAGAAAATGTGCAGAGGACCCCTTGGCCGTGTCATATTTTTTGGTTAAGTAAGGTGTCTCATCAGACACCTTAACTTTGGAAAGCAAACCCTGAACATCTACCATAGGTAGTCATGGCCATATTATTGGAGATTTAAGATGCAACTTGTAACTTTACAAGGTTGATTTTGCAGAACCAGGCATAAACATTACTATGTGAGTGATTCCAGTGAGTTACTTTAGCAGTTAGTAAGTTGGGAAGATCTTAAAATATAGTGACAGCTGAAGCCAGGGGAAATGGTTTTCAATACACATGTCTTTTAGACATTACAGTATGAAAAAATATTTCTATCTTCAAATATCTGGGCACATGTGTTTCATGGGTGCCACAGAGTGTGCTCAAGTTGGCTCAGCATTTGTTTACAGAGTAAAATAATTTCCTTACAAGGTGGATTTCTTAGGTATAATACATGACATAGCAAAAAGTGTGGTTACAACCAGAACTACCTTTAAACCCAGGGAATACGTAATTCTACTTATAGGCCCTTCATAAGCTACACACAAGCATATTCAGATCCTCAGAATATCCTGCTCAAATGGTTCCGTACTTACCTTCAAGGACTGTGCAGAGCCTTTCCCTAAATCCCTCTTCTTGAAAGTCCAAGGTAACAGGTACACATATCCTTAAATCTGAGGCATAGCCCAGTGATAAATGTGAACTGGTGTTGGAATAAAAGGCAGGTTTTTAGATGGACAGAGGAAAGTTCCAAGGTCAGAATCTGGCTTGGTCTATAGACGGTGTTTTGGTTTACATTGCTTGAATTCTGACAATTCTAAATTTGTGATGACTTTCAGCCTCAGTTTCCTTTGAAGAACATAAAATATAATGCTGTTAGGGTACAACTTGAGGTGGGACATGGAAGGGCACACTGTCAGAGAAAGTTGCTAAGCTCAGACTTGTGAGATGAGGAGAAACCTTAGGGAAATGGTATGTGGGATTGTTCTTGTACTCTTCTCCTGGGCTCTATGAATATTAGGAATGGGTCTGAAAATAACCCTCATTTGGCCTAAGACTATAAATGCCCACATAGAAGATTGTCTCAGTGTTACATGAATAGATAAAGCACGTATTCAATACATTGAACAAGTGACAGAAACCAACTGGAAAGTATGAAGTTTAGAATGTTGCAATAGACTGAATGTTTGTATGCTCCCCAAATCCTAACCCTAAGGTGATAGTATTAGGAGGTGGGGCCTTTGAGAGGTAATTAGACCACAGGGTGGAGCCCTCATGAATGGGATTCTTGCCCTTATAACAGACCCCAGAGAGTTCTCTCACCAGCTTTTCTCATCATATGAAGATACAAGAAGACTTGCAACCCAGGAACCCCAAAAAGACTCAGCAGAACTGACCATGCTGCCACCCTGGTCTTAATCTTCCAGCCTCCAAAATTGTACAAAATGAATTTCTATTTATAAGCCACCCAATAGCACTATTTTTTTTTTAAGTAGCCAAACTAAGACTGAAAGACTGAATAAGAAAAAAAAAATTAACTGTCACCTCAAATAAATTTGTTTTAACAGTGTGTTGCAATTGTCAGTATCTCAAATGCACTCTCAGAGAGAAAGCAGTAGGTATAGGTGCATGTCTCCTCAGATATGGTAAATGCAAAATGCAAAAATTAGCATCTTGCTGAGTTTTATCCAAAGCTTTAGGGGGCTTTAGTGTACAGGTTATCGATTCTGAGCAACTGGCATATGTTCAAGAGCATCCTGACAAGACAGAAGCCAAGAATATTTTCACAATTTATATCTTACACACTCACATACCACTGATTTACTGACATTCTAGGCAACACCAAATACTGGGTTCTAGAAACATAATTTTTCTTCAAATATTTGCAATAGAGGTTTGGATTGGATTGTTTTCTAAATGTTTTGGGTGTTCAGTCTAATGTTGTGGTAATTTTGCATGTCCTTTTTAACTCTTTTTACTCATAAAAAGTGAGGCAAGCCCAAAATATCTAATTGATTGAATAAAACTCCTTATGCCCCAAAGAAACTAACAAACTACACCCATTCCAAATGCTAGCCCTACCCAGGCATTAAGTACCCCTCCACTGGTTATGAGCAGAATAACAAATTGGGAAGAATGGATCTTGAACTCCGCTTTGTTGCAGCTGGTTTCAGATTTTACATCCAAACAAATATTTTACTTTTTTAACCTTACTTTTCCTGGAGAAATTATTAATGGGATAAAAATTATAGTAGATATTTGGAATGTTTTGTGTTATGTCTACATGATGCCATTGAATCTTATTTCTTACACTTCAATAATTATATACTAAACATAATTTAGTTTGGAGAATAAAATAGGATATTAATTTCAAATTTGCATACAAAACAACCTGAGAATTTTTAACAGGGAAGAGCAAAATCTGATTCCATGTTGGATCTGTTTCTTTTACTTTAACCTTTGTTCTTGTTATTATAATTATACATAATGGGATTAATTGGGAGATTGGGATTGACAGATATACACTAATATGTATAAAATACATCAGTAATAAGAACCTGCTGTATAGCACAAGGAACTCCACTTCACTGTACAGTAGAAACTAACACAACATTGTAAAACAACTATACCCCAATTACAAAAAAAAAAGAAGAAAGAAAAACAACTTCTTAAATAATCTAAAATCCAAAAAATAATAATAATCATACATAATAGCCTGCCTCAGAGAACTCTGCCACTCTGTCTGAATGTTACAAAAGTGCCTTTGTTCTGCTCAAAGGAAGACAATCTGACCCTGCCCACTAGTGAATGGCTGCAGAAAAGAAGATATTAACACATCCCCTCCCCGATGCTGGCCAAACCAGGAAATATTTTGCAAGACTAATGGCCTTTTTACTTTACTTCATCACGTTTGCCTCTTCTCTGTTCTATAAAAGAAACTGGCATTCAGATCCCTATAAGATGGTACTCTGGGACATTATTCTGCCATCTTCTTGGATACCCAGCTTTCTGAATAAAGTCATTATTCCTTGTCTCAATACCTTGTTTCCCAATTATTGGCCTGTCTTGTGGTGGGCATACTGAGTTTGGACTTGGTAACAAATTTACTAATACATTGTTCTTTTCAGCATCTTCTGGCATCAAAATATATCTACTAATGCCCAGGATTTCCAGGAACAACCAAGTGAAAAGGGGTTGATATTGGAGACTGACTTGTGAAGGTGGAATGAGGCCTGTCTTGATAGAATTTTGACCTCCAAAAAGATGAGTGATAGCTTTGATTGACCACAACCTCAACATTTAAGCCTGATGTATTAAAAAATTCAATTTGACTAATGACACAAGCCATTTCGAATGAAAAAAAAATACACAATGTGAGAGTTGTGAGTTAAGTTTTATGAGGTCTATAGCCCAGGGATAGAATTTCAGATAGCTCTGAGAAACTGCTCTGAAGAGGTAGTGGGGGAAGGTCAGTATATATGTCAGTTTGGTGAAGCAGGGTACATGCAATCAAGAACACATTTTTGCAGAAGGTTGCTGCTAGTCATGAGGAACAGATGTCTCCGTTAATGATTTTAGTGCTTTTCAAGATATGATATGCAAGAGCTAGGCTTACAAAGTCTCTTGAAAACATCTGTCTGAAGACCTGTTCTTGCCGGTGTCTCCTAGAGCACAGAGCACCTCATTCCTGATTTCCACCCTGAAATCCTTTCAAGGTGTATTGAAGGTCAGCGGCTGAAGGGGTTTGTGACCTAATCCTTGAAGAGGCAGATGGCGAGAGCCAATTTGTAGTTGACAGCCACATATGCCAATATTATCTTTATTGGTAATAAAGGTGATATTTAACTCAAATCTGAGGTCCTGTCTTTATTTCTCAGTTTGTTGGAAAGGACCTCTGATTGAAAAGGCAGAAAAGGAAGTATTCAATTTAGAACATTATCTTTGTTGGTAATTTTATTAAACTTATCAGATTTTTATTTCAAACTAAATTTAATTTTTTATAAATTTTTATTAATAAAATAACTAACTCCAAAATCCATTCATTCACTTCACTAAGGTTTAACATTTTTCCACATTTGTGTTGTTATCTTCTTGGTTTTGTTGACTGAAAAAAATGCACAACGTAAATGTTGAGAATTATGTTTTATTTTGTGTACTTTTTGAAGATTTCAAGCCAGAGAAGCAGCCTCTCAGAATAGTTCAGAGGGACTGTTTGGAAAAGGTAAGAAAGGAACCAGGATATATAGGAATTTTGTGACAAAGATCAGGTAGTCAGAATAGCAAAATATTACCATTAATTAAAGAAAACCAGATATCACAAGTTAATGAATTTAGTGTTTTTCTATGTATGGGAAGATGCAAGAGTCTGGGCTCATTGAAATCATTCCTTTGATATGTACCTCAGCTATCTAGGGCCAGTATCCTTCGCTTTCCCATCCTGAGTCCCCTCAGGGTGCACTGCTGGGGGCGGCTGTAGTGGCTGATGGCTTGATTGCGGCAATATCCTTTGCTTACTGATATGGTAGGTGGCATTCTTAGTTCACAGTCTCTTGGTCTTTCTCTCTGCATACAACTGTATTATAAGGCAGGGAGGGGACCTTCAATGTGAAGGAGGAGTAAGACGTGGAGATCACTTTCCTCCACACAAATACATCAAAAATACAACTACATGTGGAACAACTCCTACAGAACACCCACTGAATACTGGCAGAAGACCTCAACTTCCCAAAATGCAAGAAAATCCCCACGTACCTGGCAGTGTGGCTGACAGGGTCTTTGTGCTCCAGCCTTGTGTCAGGCCTGAGCCTCTGAGGTGGGAGAGACGAGTTCAGGACACTGGACCACCACAGACTTCCCAGCCCCATGTAATTTCAATCAGTGAGAGCTCTCCTAAAGATCTGTCTCAAAAAAAGACACAGCACCATCCAACAGCCAGCAAGTTCCAGTACTGGACACACCAAGTCAAACAATTGGCAAGATAGGAATACAACCCCACCCATTAGCAGAGAGGCTGCCTAAAATCATACTAAGTTCAGAGCCACCCAAAATACACAACCGGACATGGTCCTGCCCACTAGAAAGACAAGATCTGCCCCACCCACCAGAAAACAGGCACGAGTCCCCTGTATCAGAAGGCTGACACAACTCACCGAACAAACTTTACTCACTGAGGGAAGACAACAAAAACAGTGGGAACTATGAATCAGCAGCCTGCAAAAAGGAGACCCCAAACACAGTATGTTAAGCAAAATGAGAAGACAGAGAAATATGGAGCAGATGGAGGAGTAAGGTAAAAACCCACCAGATCAAACAAATGAATAGGAAATAAGCAGTCTACTGAAAAAGAATTCAGAGTAAGATAGTAAAGATGATCCAAAATCTTGGAAATAGAATGGAGAAAATACAAGAAATGTTTAACAAGGATCTAGAAGAACAAAAGAGCAAACAAACAATGATGAACAACACAGAAATAAAATTAAAATTTCTCTAGAAGGAATCAATAGCAGAATAACTGAGGCAGAAGAACGGATAAGTGATCTGGAAGATAAAAGACTGGAAATAACTACCACAGAGCAGAATAAAGAAAAAAGAATGAAAACAATTGAGGACAGTCTAAGAGACCACTGGGACAACATTAAATGGACGAGCATTCGAATTATAGGTGTTCCAGAATAAGAAGCAAAAAAGAAAGAATCTGAGAAAATATTTGAAGAGATTATAGATGAAAACTTCCCTAACATGGGAAAGGAAATAGTCAATCAAGTCCAGGAAGCACAGAGACTCTCATACAGTGTAAATCCAAGGAGAAACATTCTAAAATACATATTAATCAAGCTATCAAAAATTAAACACAAAGAAAAAATATTAAAAGCAACAAGGGAAAAACAACAAAGAACATAAAAGGGAATCCCCATTAGGTTAAAGCTGATCTTTCAGCAAAAACTCTGCAAGGCAAAAGGGAGTGGCAGGACATATTTCAAGTGTTGAAAGGGAAAAACCTACAATGAAGATTACTCCACCCAGCAAGGATCTCATTCAGATTCAATGAAAAACTTAAAACCCATACAGACAAGCAAAAGTTAAGAGAATTCAGCACCAACAAACCAGCTTTACAACAAATGCTAAAAGAGTTTTTCTAGGCAAGGAACACAAGAGAAAGGAAAGACCTACAATAACAAACACAAAACAATTAAGAAAAATAGTATTAGGAGCATACATATTGATAATTACCTTAAAAGAAAATTGATTAAGTGCTCCCACCAAAAGACATAGACTGGCAGAATGGATACAAAAACAAGGCCTGGGTATAGGCTGTCTACAAGACACCCACTTCAGCCCTAGGGACACATACAGACTGAAAGTGAGGAGATGGAAAAAGAAATTCCATGCAAATGGAAACCAAAAGAAAGCTGGAGTAGCAATTCTCATATCAGACAAAATAGACTTTAAAATAAAGACTATTACAAGAGACAAAGAAGGACATTACCTAATGATCAAGGGAGCAATCTAAGAACAAGATATGACAATTGTAAATATTTATGCACCCAAGATAGGAGCACCTCAATACATAAGGCAAATACTAACAGCCATAAAAGAGAAAATTGACAGTAATACAATCATAGTAGGGGACTTTAACACTCCACTTTCACCAATGGACAGATCATCCAAAATGAAAATAAATAAAGAAACACAAGCTTTAAATGATACATTAAACAAGATGAACTTAATTGATATTTATAAGACATTCCATCCAAAAACAACAAAATACACATTCTTCTCAAGTGCTCACGGAACATTCTCCAGGATAGATCATATCTTGGGTAACGAATCAAGCCTTGGTAAATTTAAGAAAATTGAAAGTGTCTTTTCTGACCACAAAGCTATGAGATTACATATCAATTACAGGAAAAATATCTGTAAGAAAAACAAACACATGGAGGCTAAACAACACACTACTTAATAACAGGAGATCACTGAAGCAATCAAAGAGGAAATCAAAAAATACCTAGTAACAAATGACAATGAATACCCAACGACTGAAAACCTATGGGATGCAGCAAAAGCAGTTCTAAGAGGGAAGTTTATAACAATACATTTCTACCTTAAGAAAGAAGAAAAATCTTAAATAAACTTAAACCTAAAGCAATTAGAGAAAGAACAAAAAAATACAGAAAGTTAGCAGAAGGAAAAAAACATGGAGATCAGATCAGAAATAAATGAAAAAGAAAAGAAGGAAACCATAGCAAAGATCAATAAAACTAAAAGCTGGTTCTTTGAGAAGATTAAAAAAAAAAAGATAAACCATTAACCAGACGTATCAAGAAAAAAAGGGAGAAGACTCAAATCAATAGAATTAGAAATGAGAAAGGAGAAGTAACAACTGACACTGCAGAAATACAAAGGATCATGTGAGATTACCGCAACCAACTATATGCCAATATAATGAACAACCTGGAAGAAATGGATAAATTCTTAGAAATGCACAACCTTCTGAGACAGAACCAGGAAGAAATAGAAAATATGAACAGACCAATCACAAGTACTGAATTTGAGTCTGTGATTAAAAATCTTCCAACAAACAAAAGCCCAGGACCAGAAGGCTTCACAGGCGAATTCTATCAAACATTTAGTGAAGAGCTAACATCTATCCTTCTCAAACTCTTCCAAAATATAGCAGAGGGAGGAACACTCCCAAACTCATTTTACTAGACCACCATCACTCTGATACCAAAACCAGAAAAAGATGTCACAAAGAAAGAAATCTACAGGGAAATATCACTGATGAATATAGATGCAAAAATCCTTGACATAATACCGGCAAACAAAATCCAACAGTGCATTAAATGGATCATACAGTATGATCCAGTGGGGTTTATCTCAGGAATGCAAGGATTCTTCAATATACGCAAGTCAATCTACGTGATACACCATATTAATAAAATGAAAGACAAAAAACAAATGATCATCTCAATAGATGCAGAGAAACCATTTGCTAAAATTCAACACCCATTTATGATAAAAAACCCTCTGGGAAGTAGACATAGAGGGAACTTTCCTCAACATAATAAAGGCCATATATGACAAACCCACAGCCAACATCGTCCTCAATGTTGAAAAACTGAAACCATTTTCACTAAGATAGGAACAACACAAGGTTGCCCACTCTCACCAATATTATTCAACATAGTTTTGGAAGTTTTAGTCACAGCAATCAGAGAAGAAAAAGAAATAAAAGGAATCCAAATCGGAAAAGAAGAAGTAAAGCTCTCACTGTTTTCAGATGACATGATACTATACATAGAGAATCCTAAAGATGCTACCAGAAAACTACTAGAGCTAATCAATGAATTTGGTAAAGTAGCAGGATACAAAATTAATGCACAGAAATCTCTTGCATTCCTATACACTAATGATGAAAACTCTGAAAGTGAAATTAAGAAAACACTCCCATTTACCATTGCAACAAAAAGAATAAAATATCTAGGAATAAACCTACCTAAGGAGACAAAAGAACTGTATGCAGAAAATTTTAGGACCCTGAAGAAAGAAATTAAAGATGATACAAATAGATGGAGAGATATACCATGTTCTTGGATTGGAAGAATCATCATTGTGAAAATGACTCTACTACCCAAAGCAATCTATAGATTCAATGCAATCCCTATCAAACTACCACTGGCATTTTTCATAGAACTAGAACAAAAAATTTCACAATTTGTATGGAAACACAAAAGACCCCGAATAGGAAAACAATCTTGAGAAAGAAAAACAGAGCTGGAGGAATCAGGTTCCCTGATTTCAGACTATAATACAAAGCTACAGTAATCAAGACAGCATAGTACTGGCACAAAAAAAGAAATATTGATCAATGGAACAGGATAGAAAGCCCAGAGATAAACCCACATACATATGGTCACCTTATTTTTGATAAAGGAGGCAAGAATATACAGTGGAGAAAAGACAGCCTCTTCAATAAGTAGTGCTGGGAAAAGTGGACAGCTACCTGTAAAAGAAATTAGAATACTTCCTAACACCATACAAAAAATAAACTCAAAATGGATTAAAGACCTAAATGTAAGGCCAGACACCATCAAACTCTTAGAGGAAAACATAGGCAGAACACTCTATTACATAAACCACAGCAAGATCATTTTTGACCTAGCTCCTAGAGAAATGGAAATAAAAACAAAAATAAAACAAATGGGACCTAATGAAACTTAACAGCTTTTGCACAGTAAAGGAAACCATAAGCAAGACAAAAAGACAACCCTCAGAATGGGAGAAAATATTTGCAAATGAAGCAACTGACTAAGGATTAATCTCCAAAATATGCAAGTAGTTCCTGCAGCTCAATATCAAAAAAGCAAACAACACAATCCAAAAATGAGCAGAAGACCTAAATAGACACTTCTCCAAAGAAGTATACAGATTGCCAACAAACCCATGAAAGGATGCTCAACATCATTAATCATTAGAGAAATGTAAATCAAAACTACAATGAGATATCATCTCACACCAGCGAGAATGGCCATCATCAAATAATCTACAAACAATAAATACTGGAGAGGGTGTGGAGAAAGGGGAACCCTCTTGCACTGTTGGTGGAAATGTAAATTGATACAACCACTATGAAAGACAGTATGGAGATTCCTTAAAAAACTAAAAATAGGACTACCATATGGCCCAGCAATCCCACTACTGGGCATATAACCTGAGAAAACCGTAATTCAAAAATAGTTATGTACCAAAATGTTCATTGCAGCTCTGTTTACAATAGTCAGGATATGGAAGCAACCTAAGTGTCCATCAATAGATGAATGGATAAAGAGGATGTGCCACATATATGTAATGGAATATTACTCAGCCATAAAAAGAAACGAAACTGAGTTATTTGTAGTGAGGTGGATTGACCTTGAGACTGTCATACAGAGTAAGTAAGTCAGAAAGAGGAGAACAAATACCATATGCTAACACATATATATGGAATGTAAGAAAAAAATAAAAAAGGTCAGAAGAACCTAGCAGCAAGATGGGAATAAAGATGCAGACCTACTAGAAAATGGACTTGAGGATACAGGGAAGGGGAAGGGGAAGCTGGGACAAAGTGAGAGAATGGCATGGACATGTATACACTACCAAACGTAAAATAGATAGCTAGTGGGAAGCAGCCGCATAGCACAGGGAGATCAGCTCCATGCTTTGTAACTACTTAGAGGGGTGGGATAGGGAGGGTGACAGGGAGGGAGATACAAGAGTGAAGAGATATGGGGACATATGTATATGTGTGACTGATTCATTTTGTTATAAAGCAGAGGCTGACACTCCATTGTAAAGCAATTATACTCAATAAAGATGTTAAAAAAAAAGCCTAGTAGGTTTCTTGCTTATCAAATTATAATCCATATCTCATTGCTTATGAATGAATGAGAGCTGAATCACCAAGTAATGGAAAAGCTTATTTATGATACAGCTAGACAGGTATGAGAATTTATATTTTAAAATTGAAACTGCATAATACAATCCCTAATAATCCTTTTATACATTTTTCTATATGCAGGTTTTAATTATTTTTGACAGCATTATGTAAATTGGCTGCAAACCTATTAAAAATTTGAAGAAAACTTTGTTGATAGTGGTAAATTCAGTTAATTTTCAATTCTGTAATACCCTTTTGAATTCAATATTGATACTGAGTTAACACGACAGTTGTTGAATTTACTAAACTTAGACACAGGTTTGAAACTGATGTGTTCATATCAATTCCTCTAAAACTGATGAGTTTCACAAATGTTAATGTTAAAGGAAAATGATCGGGGTTCTCAATTAAGTTTATTTGAAAACTTTTAAGTATATCTGGAACAATTTGGTTATATGAATTTTCTTTTTCAACTGTAAATTTTATGAAATTTAAATATGGATCAAGTTCATCCAATGAAAATTGTGTCCAAATTCAGATGTCCTGTAAGTGCAAAATATACATTTGATTTTGAATACTTAGTACTAAAATAATGTAAAAAGCTCATTAATAACTTTTATATTAACTGTTGAAATGGTAATATTTTGATATATCATATTCAAAACATTATTAAAATTTAAACAAAACAAGACAAAACTACAATGAGGTATCATCTCACACCTGTCAGAATGGCCATCATCAAAAAATCTACGAACAATAAATGCTGGAGAGGGTGTGGAGAAAAGGGAACACTCTTGCCCTGTTGGTGGGAATGTAAATTGATACAGCCACTATGGAGAACAGTATGCAGTTTCCTCAGAAACTAAAAATAGAACTACCATATGACCCAGCAATCCTACTACTGGGCATATACCCTAAGAAAACCATAATTCAAAAAGAGTCATATACCACAATGTTCATTGCAACTCTATTTATAATACACGGGACATGGAAGCAACTTAAGTGTCAATTGACAGATGAATGGATAAAGAGAATGTGGCACATATATACAATGGAATATTACTCAGCTATAAAAAGAAAAAAAATTGAGTTATTTGTAGTGAGGTAGATGGACCTAGATTCTGTCATACAGAGTGAAGTAAGTCAGAAAGAGAAAAATAAATACCGTATGCTAACACATATATATGGAACCTAAAAAAAAAAAAAAAAAAAAA
>NW_020837960.1:6973931-6998360 GCF_003676395.1 Aethalodelphis obliquidens
AAAAAAAAATTGGTTCTGAAGAACCTAGTGGCAGGACAGCAATAAAAACACAGACATAGAGAATGGACTTGAGGACACAGGGAGGGGAAAGGGTAAGCTGGGACAAAGTAAGAGAGTGGCATGGACTTATATATACTACCAAATGTAAGATAAATAGTTATTGGAAAGCAACTGCATATCACAGGAAGATCAGCTTGGTGCTTTGTGACCACCTAGAGTTGTGGGATAGGAAGGGTGAGAGGGAGACGCAAGAGGGAGGAGATTTGTGGATATATTTATACATATAGTTGATTCACTTTTTTATACATTAGAAACTAACACACCATTGTAAAGCAATTATACTCCAATAAAGATGTTTAAAAAAAATGGCACATGAAAAAGTATATATATATATATATTTGGCATGCATTGTACTTGCTCAGGTTCTCTTTTCCATAGTTATTAATTTCTATTCATTATTGAAAAGTAATTTGGGGGTAGATACATCGAACCTGTTTCTTCTGTCTTGTCAAAGCAAAATTAGTTCTGGATAAAGTTAGACAAGTAGGAAGACTTTATTTAAGGTTATTGTAAAGAGTAGAGATGTCAGAACTGAGACTGGACTCCACTCTGCTGAAAAGATGTTTGAAAAGTGTTTAAGGGCTTTGGTGGTGTTGGAGAATCATACGCCATCTCTATGTCCTAATTTTTCTTACTCAAAGGAAAGTAAACTGTCTTGTACCATCATGACAGGAGGCCATTTTACAACTTGGAAGAAGGTGCCTGCAGAAGGGAGGCTGTGACATTCCCCCAGACATTGGGAGATAGGGGTGCTGTCTTCCCTGATGATTACATTTCAAAGGATGGCTGTCAGGTCCTTGAGAAAAATGGTTCTGGGTTTTAAACTATCAAAAAGCTTTCAAGATTTATATCTTAAAGAAACAAAGAAATAATTTGCACTAAAATTTTGTTACATGAAGACACCAAGAAAAGGGAAATCAGGGTCCCAGAGGCAGGAAGTAGTCACCTAGCCCAGGGAATCATTAAGCCCTTTTTGGTGAGGCTCATCAAACTTTCCCTCTAGATTTTATAACCATTGACTATTTTGCCTGATCCCCCCCCCCAACATTTTTATGAATAGACTTTGTTTTTTGAGCATTTTAGGTTCACAACAATATTGCGAAGAAGGTAGAGACATACCTTGAATATATATCCCTTTCCTCCAGACATGCATAAGCTCCCTCACTTTCAATATCCCCACCAGAGTGAGACACTTGTCACAATTGATAAGCCTACACTGACACATCATAATCATCCAAAGTTCATAGTTTACATTAAGGTTCACTCTTGGTTTGCTACATTCTGTGGGTTTAGAGAAATGAATAATGACATGTATTAATCATAATAGTACCACAAAATAGTTTCACTGTCCTAAAAATCCGCTGTGATCTGCCTGTTTATTCCTTCCTCCCTCACAACCCCTGGCAACTGCTGATCTTTTTACTACCTCCATATTTTTGCCTTTTACAGAATATCATATATTTGGAATCATACAGTATGTAACATTTTCAGATTGGCTTTTCTACTTAGCAATAAGAATTTAAGGTTCTGCCAGGTCTTTTCATGGTGAGATAGCTCATTCCTTCTTAGCATTGGATAATATTCCATTGTCTTGATGTACTACAGTTTATTTACCCATTCACCTACTGAAAAACATCTTGGTTGCTTCCATGTTTTGGTAATTATGAATAAACCTGCTATAAGCATTCATGTGCAGGTTTTTGTGTGAACATAATTTTCAATTCCTTTGGTTAAATACCAAGGAGCACAAATGCTGGATCATGTGGTAAAAAAATATGTTTACTTTTCTAAGAAACCACCTTCTCCATCTGTCTTTCAATGTATCTGCACCACTTTGCAGTCCCACCAGCAATGAATGAGAACGCTTGTCATTCCACATCTTAGCCAGCTTTTGGTGTTGTCAGTGTTCCAGATCTTAGCCTTCTAATAGGTATGTAATAGTATTTCATTGTTGCTTTAATTTGCATTTTCCTGATGACATATGATGTGGAGCATCTTTTCATATGCTTACTTGACATCTTCTTTGAATTATGTTTAGTTTGATGCAAAATGGTGATTTTGTGACTCCATTTAGTATTTTTGTTTATATATTTCAATGTCATTTGATTATTAAATCTCTATTTTAAATTGTATCTATTATTGTTAAGAGACTTTTTTTTTTTTTTTTTTTTTTGGCTGCTTTGTGTTTTTTTTTTTTTACATAGGCTTTTTTTAGTTGCGGCGAGCAGGGTCCACTCTTGGTTGCCATGCAGGGGCTTCTCATTGCGGTGGCCTCTCTTGTTGCGGAGCACAGGCTCTAAGCATGCGGGATTCGGTAGTTGTGGCCCATGGGCTTAGTTGCTCTGCGGCATGTGGGATCTTCCGGGACCAGGGCTCAAACCTGTGTCCCCTGCATTGGCAGGCAGGTTCTTAACCACTGTGCCACCAGGGAAGCCCAAGAGACTTTTTAATCTTCCAAAGTCTTCTCTTATTCTAGCATTCTACTATAAAAGAGCTTCCACTTGTTTTATTTTTCTATCTACCTATCATCTATCATTACTATAAACATATACATGCCTGTTTTATTCAACTGTTTATAATATAAGAGTACCCTTGTTTATTGTAATACTCCCATATTCTCAGATGTGGCTAATTGGAACTCCTTAAAGCTGGCTTACAAGTCTTCTTTCATGCTCCCATTATACTTTAAGCTCTTTCTTATATTTTCTGCATAAAAAGATGTTTCAGGCTCATCTTGTAACATTCTTACTTTAACCATCTTGGAGAATACCACCTATCCAAACAATAGTGTTTAGAAATAATGATCTAGGTATGTTTATTGCTTCTGGGTATCTTTGCTTCTATCTTTGCTTGGTTTATACCCCCGTTGTTTCTTTTTGCAATCACATAGTGATACACAAAACACACGCACATTTTTTTCCATTGTGTTTTACACAACAGAATCATACTGCATTTGCTTTTTTGAACTTGGTTTGTTGTTTGCTTATGTTTTTTGCATTTAACAAAATATACTGGGAAACATCCTTATAGTGGCTCATATAGATCTTCCTCATTCTTTCTTATATCTATCTGCATAGCACAGCATCACATATGTTTACCTTAGCATAGATGTCAACCAATCTCACATGTCTGGTATTTAGGTAACTTCCATTATTTTGTAATTAAAAAACACCAGCAACAACATTATGGTGTTATATTTTTCCAATGTCACAGCTATTTATTTTAATGGAAGATAAAAGGAATAATCATTTAACCAAAGTTACTACTTTCTCTTACATTGTGAAAGAAAGTTATCCAAGCTAAATAATTATTCTGCTTTTATGATAAATAAATCTTTTTTTTTAATTAGACATTCATGTAAAGTTACTTTATGTGAAATTCTACAAAACTGAACTTGATAATACCATGGGCAATGAGTAAAAAGACAGAATGTGTTTATGTGTGCATACATGAACATAGAAATGTAGAATCTGACTGTCTAATACATTCACATCTGAAGTTACAAATTTGCTCAGATTGTTGAATTTTATTCACCTAATTAATTAGCTGGCCAATATTTTATAAGGAAATATGTTTTATACCACTGTCTTGGGACTCTTATTTCCCTAAATTTTGGTATGTATAATCTATTATTTTTTAGTTTTATAATCTCAGTACTTTAAATGGAAAAACTTGGTTGAAAGTCTTTGAATGTGATAAGACAATGACCAATGAGGTGATAATGTGTAAAGAGTCATTTTCAAATTTTCCGGTATCCAGTGAAGCTTAAGGTAAGTTTGATTATTCTTATTTTAACCTTTTATTACATAAATAATTCAGGATGAGAATTTTTATAATAAGTGGCTAGAACTGTGCTCATGGCATAATTTATCTCCCATGTCATTATTACATACTTGGCTTCCATCACTTGTCATAAAAAATGCTAGGAAAAAATTGCTGCTAATCTTATTCATTTACATTTGTGATTGTTGAGTACTCTGGAAGTAATGTTAACAATTCTCTAGTGAAATAGTTGCCTAAATTAAGGAAGTTATAATTTAATTTTTTTTCTTAAAAGATTGCTCAAAAAGTGTCATGGAAAAAATAATGTAGTAAAGACACTTGACATTGAACAATATTTTAATGATCATGCTATTCTCCTATAACATTAATGACTTTTTGTGCTTATTGTGTGCTATTTTCTTTGTTAAACACTATGCTTATTTAATCCTTGCAGCTATCTGATGAGGAGTTTGCCTGAACAGTTCTGAAGTTCTGGTTTATATATATTGTCACAATGTGTGTGTGTGAGAGAGAGATAATAAATGTGTCAAAGTAAATAAATCAATTAGAAAATCCAGTAGTGTTTGTTCTTCCAGTTTAGTGGAGAAATGTTCAAGGTAGTCTTCAAAACTATGAAAATACTCTCAGAGTATATGCAGTTTAAAATACCAATATCATCAGAAAATATTGATGAAATGTTTAATACAGCATAAATTATATAGAAAAAGATGACCCAGGGAGAAAGACCATCAAATAGATCTTTATATGACAGTGTATATGATGGAATCACCAATCATCTGGGTATTAATTAAAGCTTACATTAATTCAGTGGTAGATAATGTACAGAAAGAACATTTGAACTTTGCTGATATTTTGGATAAAAAATAAGAGCTCAAGAAAAGGTTCATAAATCAATGACCTGACATCAATGGCCTGCCATATATCCTCAATATATAAGAAATGTATAGATTAAAAAATAATAAATAAATCTCACTCATAAACATTTTATACTGTAGTAATAAAAGTTAAATGGAAACTTAAAGAAAAATCCAAATTTCATGAACCTTGGTGAAATAAAAAGTACAATTAGCAATAACAAATATTACATTGCATTTTGTTCCTTCTGTTCACAATTCTTCTTTAAAATTGCAGTGCGGGCTTCCCTGGTGGTGCAGTGGTTGAGAGTCCGCCTGCCGATGCAGCGGACATGGGTTCGTGCCCAGGTCTGGGAAGATCCCACATGCCGTGGAGCGGCTAGGCCCATGAGCCATGGCTGCTGAGCCTGCGTGTCTGGAGCCTGTGCTCTGCAATGGGAGAGGCCACAACAGTGAGAGGCCCGCGTACCAGACACACACACACAAAATTGCAGTGAAGTAAAATGTAATAATGCTTTCTCTTTGTACATATCCTTAAACTCTTCTGAAAATGTCTGGGTATATGCAAGAATAAGTACGCTCAAGCTCTTCCAGTGATATAGTGGCCTTAAATTAAGAAATAATGGTTCACATTACTGATTGCCTACTGTGTGCCAGAGACTGTGCAAAGATTTTTTCCCACATTTTCCCATTAAACATTTTAATACTCTATGTGGCAAATACTATTATTTCCTTCATTCTCCAAATGAGAAAACTGAGACACAATTTATTTCAAGTTAATGGTAGAGCAGATATTGAAACCTTAAACAGTCTGATTCCATGGATCAGTGAGATTAATCTTGGTTTTTTTTCTTCTGAATCCTTCAGTTTTCATAGAGGGATGGTTAGGGGGGGAAACCCTCAATATTCTTGAATCACAAAATGAAAATTTCTAAATTAGTTTAGTAGGCAGTGAGAAATGGTTGATGATTTTTGGATAAATAATGTGAGAAGAAATAAAAGATGATTTATGAATTAGGATGTATTAAAGGGAGATTTATATTGGAAAGATTAATGAATAAGAAAGCTATTTTAATAATCTTATATACAACAAAAATTTAATAAAGATGCTGATGATAGAAATGTTATAGAAACAAATTGAACAAGAATTATGAGAGTTGATTTTGGAAGGGTTAGCAATTGATACTGGGCAGTCATCCAAATGAGAGATCTTCAAAAATGGCTGATGAAAATATGTAACTGGAATGGTGTGAAAGAGGTCAGTAAGATTTAAAATTAATTTTATCTAAATAAGGATAATGTGAGGTCATAGAAACAGATAAAACAAACACACAAACAAAACTTTTTTTTCAATAAAAAGAGTAAACCTGAGAACAGAACTTTAGGTAAAAATGATTATTTATAGGAGCTATTGAGCTATGCCAAGGAAATAAAGAAGAGTTACTAAAAGGTACAAAGAAAGAATGTTACACATAAGAAAAAAATTGGAAATATGCAAAATTCCTGGAAGGAAAAGAGAAGAGATTAAGAAAGAAGAGAAGGTACAATGCCAAATTAGAGAGGGCTCAGGGAGATTATCATTTGATGTCAATGCTTTAATGAGTTATTCAGAGACTTTAGTAGAGACATAGTCATCAAATATATATATATGTGTATATATATATATATATATATATATATATATACACATATATATATTTGGTAGAGAGTCATGGATCCATGAAATAAAATGTGTAATTAATCACTTTTTCTTAATTTGGAGTGCACTGGAATTAGTAGTTTTAAGTTGAAACATTTTAAAAAATGTATGCACATCTTAATGGGAAAATAATCCATTACTTATATTTAATATTCTTGGGATCCAAAATCCAAAGTAGAAAAGTTTAGTTTGAGAAGGAATAAAGTGAATACTTCTCTTTTAAATACAAGGGTGGGGAAACCAGAAACAGCAGGGTGAAAGAAGAGATAAATTATTTTAAGATGGAAAGAAGGGAGTTAAGGGAAAGGATAAGGGCAACTTAGATCCCAGGAAAATTAAGAGGTGAAACTACCTACAGAGTAGATATAGGAGTTTTGATAAAAGTAGAGGAAACAGTTTGAAAGCTCTGGAATGGATATGTTCCCAATAAATCAATACAAGATGAATAGAAGAAGTATAGAGGATCAGGGGATGTAAATTATTTTAGGATTCTTTTTTGGGCTACTCAGTAGCTGTAGTAAAGGAGGGTAAAATGAGAAATAGATATTACTGTAGACCAGGACTCAACCAGGCAAGAAAGACAGAAGTTCTGTTTTGGTGATACATCCTGTCCAGGAGTATACTGTTGAAGCGGCTAATGCATAAGTTGAAATGTGCATGGAGGCAAGTGAAAATTAAAACAGGAAATGGTGGACTGAGCAAATGTTCAGTGTTTGCTATAGCAATAGGATGAGGATGAAAAAGTAAATTGATAGAAAGAAGGAAAGAAATAGTTTAAAAGACAAAGAGTTATATGAGAATGGAGAAGAAATTCGACTTTGTATTAGGAAGGAAAACACATTTTTAAATCATAATATTGCCTCCACAACAGTTCTTAGTCAAAGTATAATGAAAAAAAAGTCAAAGTCCCAAAACATAGGTAAACAATGAGTATTAGAAATGTGTGTTAGAAATATTAACAATGTGGCTGGTGAAGTTTTAGAGAATAATGATTTTGAAGAAAGAAAGGGAAAGGTTCTAAAATACCCTAAACTATTTTGAAAAAAAAATATAAAGTGGGAAGAATCATT
Organism: Aethalodelphis obliquidens; assembly: GCF_003676395.1. Classification (NCBI taxonomy): domain Eukaryota; kingdom Metazoa; phylum Chordata; class Mammalia; order Artiodactyla; family Delphinidae; genus Aethalodelphis; species Aethalodelphis obliquidens. The sequence continues at coordinate 6,981,398 of NW_020837960.1, forward strand.
CTTCCTGAGGTTAAGGCCTGACATATAGTTATGGAAACCAAGACAGAGTGGTATTTGTGGGGGGTAGTCATGTGAATGAAGAAAACAGAACCCAGAAAATTGATCTCAACAAATTTGTGCAATTAATTTTTGAAAAAGGAATAAATATAATTCAATAGAGGGAAAACCTTTACAACAATAAGTGTTGGAACACTGAGGAGACATCAGCCAAAAGATGAACCCCATACTAAAACTCAACATTTTATAAAAATTAAGTCAAAATGGATCATGGAGGGCTTCCCCGGTGGCACAGTGGCTGGGGTCGGCTTGCCGATGTGGGGGATGTGGGTTCGTACCCCGGTCTGGGAGGATCCCACATGCCGCGGAGCGGCTGGGCCCATGGGCCATGGCCGCTGGGCCTGCACATCTGGAGCCTGTGCTCCGCGACGGGAGAGGCCACAACAGTGAGAGGCCCGTGTATCGAAAAAAAAAAAAGGATCATGGAATTAAATGTAAAACATAAAACTATAAACTTCTAGAACAAAAGAGCACATCCTTGGAACCTAAGACTAGGAAAAGAGTTTTTATACTTGACACTAAATCCCAATTTTTAAAAATAATATTGATAAACTGGAACTCATCAAAATGAAATACTTTTGCTCTATGAAAGATCCTGTTAAAAGGGTGAAAAGACAAATGGCAGATTGAGAGGAAATATTTACAAATCACATATCTGACAAAGACCCTGTATATAGAATATATGAATAACTCTCAAAACTCAAAAAGAAATCAATTAGAATTGGGAAATAAACAACAAAACAACAACAAAAAATACATATGGAGCTTTCACTGAAGAGGGTAAACAGATGGAAAATATGCATGCAAAAATATGCTCAACATCATTAGCCATTAGAGAAATACAAATTAAAACCATCATTAGGTATAACTATACACTATCAGAATGGATATGGTAAGTCCCCTATATACAAATCTTCAAGTAGTGAACTTTCAAAGATGCAACCGTGTGGTCCCGTGTCCAGTCAAGTAAGTTAGGTCACATGCCTGTTGTACATTTTCAAGTACGTGCATTGCCTACAAATGGTTGTGCTTTTGTGTACTTTACAGCACAATATAGAGTAAAGTAGTATAGTATCTTAAGCTAGATCTGCAAGAGGACGACTTCATTGGACTCCTTGCTGTGCAACACAAGGAGCTTACTAATGAAGACCTGATAGAAGCAGGGCCAGAGAAAGGATGATGAGAGACAAGAGGAGGAAGAAGTAACTGAAGAACCGAAGAGATACATGACACAAGTAATGGCAAGGGAATTTTCTTTATTTGAGGACACACTGTTAGTTTTTGAGGCACTGGATCTGAGCATAGAACAGTACACGAAGGTTGCAGCAGCCATTTTTCATGGGCTACCGTGTCACCTATGAAAAAAAAAAGAGCTACTACCCAGACATCACTGGATCACTTTTTCAAGAGGGTAGATAGAATTGAATCCAGCAAGGAACCAGAACCTGTGTCATCAACATCAGTGTGAGTGAAATTGCAGCTTGCCCTCTGTCTCCCATTGCTGATGATGCTTCAGCTGTACCATCTCCCACCTCCAGTCAGTAACTCTTCTTGCCTGTTCACTCAATGCCAGCCCCTGTATGCCAGCTGTTGTACTGTACTGCTGTACTTTTCAAGGTACTGTACTGTAATATTAAAAATGTTTTCTTTATTGTTTCCATTTGTTTTTTTATGTATTATTTGTGTGAAAAGTATTATAAACCTATTACAGTACAGTACTGAATAGCCAATTGTGTTAGTTGGATACCTAGGCTAAATTTGTTGGACTTATGAACAAATTGGACTTACAAACGTGCTCTTGGAATGGAACTCGTTCATATGTAGAGAACTTACTTTAAAATGAAAAATAATAATTCTAAATGTGGGCAATGACATGGAGAAACCAGATCACTCATACAGTACTGATGGAAATGTAGAATAGTACAATTATTTTGGCAGCTGGTTTAACAGCTAGTTTAATTCATAGCAGCATTAGTAGATAAATGGTTAAACAAACTGTTGTATTACCGTGGAATATATTCAACAATAAAAAGGAATGAACTATTGGTACATGTAACAAATTGGATGAAACTTAAGTGAAAAAAGCCAATCTTGATTCCATGTATGTAACATTTATGAAATAACATAATTATAGAGATGGATAACAGATTAATGGGTTCCAGCATTTGATGGGGAGGTTATAAAGGGGTAACAAAAGGAGTCTTGTGATTGTCTGAGGAGTATTTTGATTGATGTAGAGGTAATGCAAGGCTAGATATGAGCTAAAGTCACATAGAACTACACACACGCATACACACACACACACCAAATGAGTGCATATATAACAGGTGAAATCTACTAAATTCTATAGATTGCACCAATGTAAACTTCTTGATTTTCACATTGTATTATAATGTGTAAGAAGTTAACATTGTGGGAGAGTGGGAAAATGCTGTATGAGACTTTTCTGTGCATTTCTTTGCAAACACCAATGAGTCTATACTATTTTTTTTCTTCAAAATAAAATGTTAAAAAATAGACTGTGAGAAGAAAAAAATTGTAAAAAAAGATGTCAGGAATTTTAGATAAAAAAAGATTTTGAGGTTGGAGTTGCTTATAAGGGAAAAGTTGAGTAGATTTTTTAAACAAACAGAATAAATTTTGGAAGAATAAAGAGGAAATGAGGGAATTGTTTAATAAAATAAGTCAATAATAGTTTCTAAGCATTTTATTTACAGCATAGTTATGTTCATTTTTCATTCCAGTAATAGGAATAAAGACAGTCTCCATTCCAGAAGAGAGTAATTTCAAGAAAAATAAAAAATCAAAAATATTAACATAGAGTTATGTCTGTGGAAAGAATGAGAATATGAAGAATGGGTAACCTTGATAGTAACTTTAGACCTGGATACTAAATAACATGATATTTTATTAAGCAAATAAGTATATTTGTGTTACCTTATATAAATGTCCTTCAATTAAGTAAAATTTTTACTGTTCAGTTTGTTAAACTGTCTAACAAACTAAGATAAAAGAATGCCCAAAACAATAACCCAAAAGGTAATCTCATGTTTATTGCAGTATTATTTACAACAGCCAAGACAAGGAAACAACCTAAGTGCCCGTTAATGGATGAATAAATAAAGAAAATGTGATATATACATACAATAGAATATTATTCAGCCATAACAAACAAGGAAATCCTGCCATTTGTGACAACATGGATGAACCTTGAAGGCATTATGATAAGTGAAAAAATCAGACACAGAAATACAAATGCCATGTAATCTCATTTATATATGGAATCTGAAAAATAAACAAACAAGCAAACAAATTCAGAGACAGAAAAAAATTATGGTAGCCAGAGGTAGGGGGAGGGAGGTGATTTGACAATGGGTGAAGGTGGTCAAAACGTACAGATTCCCAGTTATAAAATAAATCCTGGGGCTGTAACTCCAGTTAATAATACTGTGCTGTATATTTTAAAGCTGTTAAAAGAGTAAATTTCAAGAGTTCCCATCACAAGAAAAAAGAAAATTTTGTAAGTATGTAATATAATACATGTTAACTAGACTTAATGTAGTGATTATTTCACTATATACATATATCAAATCACTATGGTATACACCAAAAAGTAATACAATCTTATAAGTCAATTATATCTCAATAAAACAAATTTTGAAAAGAATGTCCAAGTTTTCCCTATTTTCCCTAAAGGAAATATTCAGTATTATTTAGCTAAGTAATTTTAATATGAAATGAATGTTAGTAGAATGAATGAACAATATGAAAAAAATTAAACCCTGTAATAACAATCAATAAAATTTTTGCAAATGGGATATATAGAATTAAAGAAGACATAAAGAAAATGAAAGATATTAAAGATAATACTTTCAGACAGTTGTAACAATATAAATTAAATCTATAATAAATGATTTCAAATGAAGCTATCCAATGACTGATGATTAGCTAATAGTGAAAAAAATAGATAAGTGCTTGAACTTTAACATGGTATTTTTTTAGATTAATTGTTTTTTAAATAGAAATCACTAGTTATTAGGCAATAGATGTGAGTGTAAATGATATTTAAATTCTAAATATAACTGATGTTAAAATAAATGATACAATTTATTTTGTAAATCCTTATTTTTGCTTGGGAAATTTTTAATAAATAAATAACAATAGATTTTTTCTTTTAATGCATTCTTTTTTAAAAGAAGTTTGTGTAATCCTCAAACTGTCACTTTTAACTACAAGGTTACCCCTACCATCATAAAGTTATTAGAAGTATTTTAGTAGACAAAAAAAGCATGATCCACACCACTTATTATAAACAACATTTTGCCAGATACACACTTTTCTGAACTACCAATTAAAAGAACCACCATTTGATTTGAAACATTTCAGAATGGGGTTTTGTGAAGTCTTGTTAGGATGAACACACCTTCATGGGTGAAGAAACAAACATTTTATTATTTCTATAACAAAGAATTTGATGTATGTAAATATGAGAAAACATTTTAAAGTCTTAAAATGTTTTATTCTTTGGGACAAAATGAGTATATGTTAAAATTCAGATATATTTAAAGGATGAAATATGTTGAATATATTTTATTATTTTAATGAAAATTTATGCTTGCATTTCTCTAATTTTCTCAGAAATATTCCTCAACTTATTACATTATGGACAAATTTATTTATTAATATAAAGTTTCCAAGTAGTGTTAGGCTGTACATAGATGATAGGACAGATTTAATTAAATACGGATCTATGGTTTAATGAAAAAATGAGAAAAAAATTCACAGAAATTGTGGATTTTCAGTATAAAGTACATTTAATAAAATTAGCTGTTCATGTTTTAGTCACCCTTTGCTAGAATCTTAAGAATTTTTGTCTATAATGTAAATTGACTATATTCTTTCTGAAATTACAGGATGAAAACAAGTTTCTAAGAAAGGATAACTGATTTCATTAAAATTATTTGATCAGGATAAAGGTCTAAATCATCAATGACCTAAGTAAAGATTAATTTTCAACTCATTCCTGATTTTGAATTGTTAGTAAAAGAAATTTTAACCATAGCTAATTGTAATAAAGTCACTAGAAATCCTTAGGAAAATGTTACAGCATGTCAAAATTTAAGAAAATAGATAAATATGTATGTATATAAGATACATGCGTACTTGCAGAAAGACATGCATATACTTGTAAGTTACCAAGTTTATGTGACATTTAAAATCATTTTAGTAGTGTGACACATGTACACTGTTTTTCTTAAATAGCAAAATAAGTTTAATTTACTTAATTTTGCTGGTTTGGTTTTCCTCAGAGGAAAAGCTCTCTTTTTTCTCATAATCCAGGTAAAGTTTAAAAATAAATTCAACATTTTCTTTGATATAAAATGTCACATTCTCTTTTACTGTAATCCCTTGCACAGTTTCTTGGTGATGTAAAGCTCACATATAAAATCCAATTTTGCACAATATACTGTCTAAAATTTAAAAGCATGTCCACACTAAGAGCTAATTCATGGTAGGGTTTTTTAGACAGAAATGAATAGTCCATTCAACCTTACTTAACTGCCATTTCATCACAAATTGAAGGCAAGACTAGAGAAACAGGAATAAAACTGTTTGTAGCCCCAGCAGTTCAGGGAGCTTGCAATTCCTTTCAAGCTCCTTGCTTACTACAATCTAGTAAAGAATCAGCAAGTATATTAACAAGCTCCTTTAAATAAATATATACTCTGGGGATTTCCCTGGTGGCACAGTGGATAAGACTCTGCACTCTCAATGCAGGGGGCCCAGGTTCGATCCCTGGTCAGGGAACTAGATCCCATATGCATGCTACAACTAAGGAGCCCATGTGCCACAACTAAGGAGCCAGTGAGCTGCAACTAAGGAGCCTGCCTACCACAACTAAGACCTGCTGCAACCAAATAAATCAATATTTTAAAAATATATACTTTGAAACATTTTTTATAAAGACTTTTTATTTTTAAAAAAATTTAAGTATAAATTTTGATAATTGTCATTTTATAAAGTCTAGATATATTTTCAAAGTCTTTCTTGTTCTAGAAATCAATTTGCTATATTTTGTAAGATACCTAATGTCATCTTTTATATACATAATTTTATACAGTTAAAAGTATCTGTTATAATAGCACAATTTACTAATTCTTATGTAACTAAGAGGTAAAACATGCACATACAATGTGAAGTTATTAGAAATCCTGACACTTTATTAAATTGCTCCTCTAAAATACATTTCCCAAAAAATACTAGAATTTTGCTACTAATAACATTATGCTAAAATTATTGCAGCATATAAAAATATAACACTCCTGTTAAGCCACTCATTTTCCAAATTATGTCAAACTTCTCATAACTACTGGTTCCCAGGCAGAAAGATCAAGTACATGTCCATAGCAAAACAAGTAGTTAAAAATATGCACTGTATGTGAAAGAGGCAAAATTAGACAGGAATGATTTCTCATAGCTGTGTATTTCAATTTGTAGGAAGTAATCAATTAAATATCACAATACATTTCAGAAAGAGAAGAGAAAATAAAGAAGTCAGTTGAAGAGCAAGTGTTGAGAGTTAGCTAAAAGCAGCAATGGAAGTAAGCTAATATAATTAAAAGCATTAGAAGACAAAAATTAACATCCTCCCTCATTTCCTAACTAGTTTTGAAATCTCAAGTAAGCTACTTTTATTCTCTAGGTTTCAATTTCCTCATTTATAAAATGAGGAATAAATTGGAGTTTCTGTCAGTGATAGGGCTGTCACTACCAGATTGAAAATAATACCTGACAGTAAACTCACAAGGAATGCCTCTGACTCCCAAACAGAAACTGGTTTCCTGGTGGATAAGAAGGTACTCTGACCAAACGGGCCTTAAGTTCCCCTAAGCCTGACTAAACTTCAGACATGTTTCTTTCCTAGATTCTAGGCCTTTGACTCCCTTTTCTTAGAGCATTTACTTTAGAAAACTTTCAATTATGAATTCTTTCTCTACCCCTTTGAGATGTCAATATTCTCCCAGCTTCTTCTGAAACCCAGGAATGTCTTTCTCAAGGACCTAGGATCCATCCTTTTGAAATGTAATCACAGTAATCATAAAGGAGATCAACTTACCATCTTCCAGTCTCTGTGAGAAGGTAGAGGTATAATGTCAATAGGGACAATTAGCAAATGCCAATGGCCTAATCACACAGAACACCCTCCTTCCTTAATGTTCTACAACACTTCCCCACTAGCTCACCACAACACCTAAAAACTCCCCTGCCCTTTATTTCAAGAGACTTGAGTTCAGTCTCTCTCTCCTATTGCAACAGTCTTGAATCAAGTCTTCCTTGTCTGTTTAACTCTGTTAAGTACAACTTTTCTTTGACAACTCTGACAAAAAAAAAAAGGGTCTCTCAACATTAATAGATACAAACAAAGATTTAATAATCAAATGATATAAAAATATATAAACAAAATTCTAAATATACAGTGAAGGATTCTCAGAAATAATTTTAGAGAGAGATGTGTTAAGAAATTCCTCACAGATTTTTTTTTTTTAAGAGTCATAAATATAAGAAGATACAAAAAAGTTGTTTTTAAGCTATTTTAGGTCATGGATCCCTTTAAAATTTAAGCTAAGGTTATACATCTCCTCACCAAAATAACATATTGAAAGAATGTTTCAGAGTATGTCAGAGCAATATATAGCAGTCTATGAACCATGTTATATTACTGTTATGTATTATAGTTTCATAATGCATAAAAAATAATTTACTTTAGGGAATGCCTTGGTGGTCCAGTGATTAGAACTCGGTGTTTTCACTGCTGTGTCTCTGGGCCCCATGTTCAATCACTGGTCAGGGAACTAAGATACTGCAAGCCCCATGGTGTGGCCAAAAATATATATATTTTATAAATATGAAAAGAAGTTTGTGAATACCTCAGCAGTATATTCTTGATTTCTGACCAATGATATAAATGAAAAAATAAAGTTAAAATTCCATAGCTTAAAATTATATTATTATGTGACATTTATATACATATACTCTTTCCAAATACCCTTAGACCAACTATAAAAGTGATCAAACATAAAGAAAGTTTTAAAAATTACACAATACTCTCCCAAATTAAAATATTAAGAAACAAAGTTTCCTGTTTCTTGAGGAAAAAAAAAAAGAAAAGAAAGCAAACACAACAAAAAACTCTTTAATCTAAAAAATTTTAACACTTAAAATTAGGGAAAACAATATTTATTTAATATATAAAAGTGAGCAAACTCTAATGAAAAGTGAAATCATAGACAAAATGTTTTCAATAATAAGCTAGAAAGAAATAATGTAACCATTAGCCTCAACACATCAGAAATAAAATAAAAACATATTTAAAGTAAACTCAAAATATGCATGATAAAAGAAAGGAAAAGAAAGAAGAGTATTAAATAAATAAATAAATAAATAAATAAATACATTTAAAATTTAAAAAATAACTTTCTAATTAACAAAATTCTAAAACTTTGGCAAGTGCCATTGAAAAGAAGAGGAAAACTTGACAAGTACAATCAAAAAGAAGAAAGAAGACAAATATCAACATTTTTAAAGGGGAAAAGCAGCATAACAAAGAAAATGAAAATTATAAAAAACTGATATATACATCTTAACATTTGTAATTTTTAAAATACTAATTACATGAAAAATTATCTATGATGAAAATATTTTACAAATATTCCAAAAAGAATACAAATTTTAACTAATCCATTCCTGTTAACTTCTGAATCATAATAGGTTACCAGGAAATAAGAAAAGTAGGGGAGATAGCTTAGTATGGGTTCACAGAGAATTAGGCCTTTGAATGAGATTCACTGAAGTTATTTATCGAGCCTGTGTCCTCAGGAGATTCCTGTAAGCAGGACAAGATGCAAGGAAAAGTTAAACAAAACATGGTTTTAGCTGAAGTCTAGCCTCTGCTGGATCCTGTGGTGAATTCCGGGAATGAATGGCACCTTTGAGAGAGTCTTACATGGTACAAGAGGGCCACCCTTTTTCATGTCAGTCATTGGTTATGATACACCCTCTAGAGAAGTTTTAACCTCCCAGGAATTTCCAGGTGAGACTGTACCCCTTGGTCCTGAAAAATTCTCCAGTGATGACCATGACTGTGAACTCTCAGCGACCAATACTCAGAGCAGCAGAGGAATGTATCAACCTCCCCAGCACAGGGGATCATAGCAGACAACCAACAGCATCTATTACTGGCCTGTTGTAGAAGAGACATTGTTAACGTTTATTTAGCTTCTATTTTAAAGTATCAGGATGATTAGAAAAAGTTTTCCTGAATTTCAAAATTTAACAAGAGAATGTCATTAAGAAGAATATATTTTCACTGTTTAAATGAAGGTTAAGGGTTAAATGAAGAAGGATGTAGTCGGAGCTTTAAAGAGAGAGAGGCCATGGAAGTGGGGAAACAAACCAAATGGATTGAAAAACAAAAGCAATTCATGTCATTGTGACATCATTGACTAAAAGTGAATGAAGAATGAAGTTTATGATTATGAAAAAATAGAAGAATATTGAAGAACTTTCAGATTCGAAAGTGGCAATAGTAACATCTCTTCATTGCTTGAAATTAAACTAAATACTACCAGTTTACCTAAGAGAAAATAACCTACTTCTCAATAACTTAGAGGAATAAAAGTAACATTTTCTGAGTGGCGGGGTAAAAAAAAACCAAATGCTATACTCATAAAAAAAAGAAAAAAGAATATGCTGTTTGAAAGAAGGCTTACACAAGAGCACATGTTATAATGATTCCATCTATGAAGCTTTTAAACGAAGAAAACTAATGCATTTTTCTTTAAAATTCATCCAAAAAGAGATGGATTGTGGAAGGACAGAGGAATGTATAAAGGGAAATTCTGTGATAGAACAAGTATAATGAAACGTTGCAGGGAGAATTGTAGTGCTGGGTGTATGAGCATTCATTGTAAAATTCTCAACTTCATATGTTTGAAATATCTATAAAGAAACATTGCTTGAAAATTGTTTAAAAACTCATCTGAAATTTTTAAAGGGAGTTTTGGTCCTGAGTTAATTTTGCATTCTTACATAATGTTGAGAAGAGAGAAGTGGTCATTTCTCCTTGCTAGATATTTTCTCTGTAACAAGTGATGCTCATTAGTACATTAATGGATTGAAAAAAGAAAAATCAGGGCTCACCTATGACTGATCATTTTAGTGACTTGGAATATCACTAGAAGAGATATCTATTTAATCCTTAAGGTTTCTAGCAAGTGGAATGATGGAACTTATGCAATTTAAGAGAACAATACATTATGCTGGATTTGGCAATTGTGAAATGCACAAACCAGAAAGCTATTCCATATATTTGATTGTAATAGTTGAGCTTCAGAATTGGCTTCCTGACATTTCTATAGTTCTGGGAGTTAGACATACTCCAAATATCAGAAGGCATTATGATATAATGGAAAAGTTGGTTTAAATTTCCTTATCACTGGAGGGAAAGACATTAAATTTTAACCTCTCACCTAAGATTTCTGATCATCAACTTATACATCTGTAAAATGTGGTTCTCAGATAGAGTATGTAAAGTTCTTGACATACAATAACTTTTCAATATATGTTACTTAATTTTCCATTCTATTAATATAAAGCAATAAAACATACTAATAATTTCACCCAATATTAATTAACTAATGTTTAACACAATGTTAATTATTTATAGCTTGAAAAATTTTCATGGACATTTCTATCTAATGATTTGAGACCTAAGGTTTGACAGAACTGTTGTCTGTTTTCCCAGCAGTGTGGTTGCACTGAGCAAATAGAATTTCACTTTCTGAAAATGTAAGCCCTTCTGAAAAATCACCAGAGCAGTACTTTGGGATGAACACGAATGTGTCCAAATGACAATTTCAGCCACTCCAAATTAACGTCATAATCTTAAAAATTATATTATGAATATCATCAGCATCTATGCCATGTCTCTCTACTAACTTTCATAAAAGGAAAACTCAAAACACACACACAGACACACAGGGACCCATGGATGCACACCACCAAATTCAAAGAAACAACAAGCAAATGCAATAAAACATACTGGAAAAAAATTTGCTTTCAAAAGACATTTCCAATTCAGCTAGTGTAAGTAAGTTTTTTTTTCCTGTTTAACAAAGCCAAATTAAAGCATGTTTAACAGAGAAATAATTAGAAATTTATCAGCTTCCTTGTCCTTATTTTTAGCAAAAGACACAAAGGCAACAACTCACTCAGGCAAGCAGAAAGAAAGTGGTTATTTGTGTAGTGGGAAAGTGATATGATTCAGTAACAAATAATGTGTACCTCCTGGTACTCGTCTTTTTCTCATGTCAACACAAGTCAAATCTCTCAGCACACATTTATCTCCAGTCTAAACTGAAAGAGCTTTTTTTTTCAACATCTTTATTGGAGTATAATTGCTTTACAATTCTGTGTTAGTTTCTGCTTTATACCTAAGTGAATCAACTATACATATACATATATCTCCATATCTCCTCTGTCTTGCATCTCCCGCCCACCCTCCCTATCCACCCTTCTAGGTGGTCAAAAAGCACCGAGCTGATGTCCCTGTGTTATGTGGCTGTTTCTCATTGCTATCTATTTTACATATGGTAGTATATATATGCCCATGCTACTCTCTCACTTCCTCCCAGCTTACAATTCCCCCTTCCTGTGTCCTAAAGTACATTCTCTATGTCTGCGTTTTTTATTCCTATCCTGCCCTAGGTTCTTCAGAAAAATACTTTTGATCTTTTAGATTCCATATGTATGTGTTAGCATACAGTATTTATTTTTCTCTTTCTGACTTGCTTCACTCTGTATGACAGAATCTAGGTCCATCCACCTCACTAAAAATAACTCAATTTTGTTTCTATTTATGGCTGAGTAATATTCCATTGTATATATGTGCCACATCTTCTTTATCCATTTATCTGTCGATGGACACTTCGGTTGCTTCCATGTTCTGGCTATTGTAAATAGAGCTGTAATGAGCATTGTGGTACATGACTCTTTTTGAATTATGGTTTTCTCAGGGTATATGCCCAGGAGTGGGATTGCTGGGTCATATGGTAGGTCTATGTTTAGTTTTATTAAGGAACTTCTATACTGTTCTCCATAGTGTCTGTATCAATTTACATTCCCACTAACAGTGCAAAAGGGTTCCCTTTTCTCCAAATCCTCTCCAGAATTTATTGTTTGTAGATTTTTTGATGATGGCCATTCTGACTGGTGTGAGGTGATACCTCATTGTAGTTTTGATTTGCATTTCTCTAATGATTAGTGTTGTTGAGCATCCTTTCATGTGTGTTTTTGGCAATCTACATATCTTCTTTGGAGAAACGTCTATTTAGGTCTTCTGCTCATTTATGGATTGAGTTTTTGTTTTTTTTAATATTGAGCTGCATGAGCTGCTTGTCTATTTTGGAGATTAATCCTTTGTCCGTTGATTTTTTTACCAATATTTTCTCCCATTCTGAGGGCTGTCTTTTCGTCTGGTTCATGGTTTCCTTTGCTGTGCAAAAGGTTTTAAGCTTCATTAGGTCCCATTTGTTTATTTTTGTTTTTATTTCCATTTCTCTAGGAGGTGGGTCATAAAGGATCTTGCTGTGATTTATGTCATAGAGTGTTCTTCCTATGTTTTCCTCTAAGAGTTTTATACTGTCTTGCCTTACAATTAGGTCTTTAATCCATTTTGAGTTTATTTTTGTGTATGGTATTAGGGAGTGTTCTAATTTCATTCTTTTACAGGTAGCTGTCCAGTTTTCCCAGCACCGCTTATTGAAGAGGCTGTCTTTTCTCCATTGTAAATTCTTGCATCCTTTATCAAAAATAAGGTGACCAAATGTGCATGAGTTTATCTCTGGGTTTTCTATCCTGTTCCATTGATCTATATTTCTGTTCTTGTGCCAGTACCATACTGTCTTGATTACTGTAGCTTTGTAGTACAGTCTGAAGTCAGGATTCTTCCAGCTCTGATTTTCTTTTTCAAGATTGCTTTGGCAATTCAGGGTCTTTTGTGTATCCATACAAATTGTGAATTTTTTTCTTCTAGTTCTGTGAAAAATGCCCTTGGTAGTTTCATAGGGATTGCATTGAATCTATAGATTGCTTTGGGTAGTAGAGTCATTTTCACAATATTGATTATTCCAATCCAAAAACATGGTATAAACTAAACATAGTTCCCTCTATGCCTCCTTTGGGGAGGGTTTTTATCATAAATGGGTGTTGAATTTTGTCAAACGCTTTTCCTGCATCTTTGAGATGATTATATGTTTTTTCTCCTTCAACTGGTTAATATGATGTATCATATTGATTGATTTGCATATATTGAAGAATCTTTGCCTTCATGGGATAAACCCCACTTGGTCATGGTGTATGATCTTTTTAATGTGCTGTTGGATTCTGTTTGCTAGTATTTTGTTGAGGAATTTTGCATCTATGTTCATCAGTGATATTGGCCTGTAGTTTTCTTTCTTTGTCACATCTTTGTCTGGTTTTGGTATCATCATGATGGTGGCCTCGTACAATGACTTTGGGAGTGTTCCTCCCTCTACTATATTTTGGAAGAGTTTGAGAAGGATAGGTGTTAGCTTTTCTCTAAATGTTTGAAAGAATTCGCCTGTGAAGCCATCTGGTCCTGGGCTTCAGTTTGTTGAAAGATTTTTAATCACAGACTCAAATTCAGTGCTTGTGGTAAGTCTGTTTATATTTTCTATTTCTTCCTGGTTCAGTCTCAGAAGGTTGTGTTTTTTTAGAATTTGTCCATTTCTTCCAGGTTGCCCATTTTATTGGCATATAGTTGCTTGTAGTAACCTCTCATGATCATTTCTATTTCTGCAGTGTCAGTTGTTACTTCTCCTTTTTCATTTTTAATTCTATTGATTTGGATCTTCTCCCTTTTTTCTTGATGAGTCTGACTAATGGTTTATCAATTTTTTTTTTATCTTCTCAAAGTACCAGCTTTTAGTTTTATTGATCTTTGTTATCATTTCCTTAATTTCTTTTTCATTTATTTCTGGTCTGCTCTTTATGATTTATTTCATTCGGCTAACTTTGGAGATTTTTGTTCTTCTTTCTATAATTGCTTTAGGTGTAAGGTTAGGTTGTTTATTTGAGATGTTTCTTGTTTCTTGAGGTAGGATTGTATTGCTATAAACTTCCTTCTTAGAACTGCTTCTGCTGCATCCCATAGGTTTTGGTTCCTCGTGTTTTCATTTTCATTTGTTCCTAGGTATTTTTGGATTTCCTCTTTGATTTCTTCAGGGATCTCTTGGTTATTAAGTAGTGTATGGTTTAGCCTCCATGTGTTTGTGTTTTTTAAAGATTTTTTTTCCTGTAATGGATATCTAGTCTCATAGCATTGTGGTCAGAAAAGATACTTGATATGATTCCAATTTTCTTAATTTTACCAAGACTTGATTTGTGACCAAAGATATGATCTATCCTGGAGAATGTTCCATGAGCCCTTGTGAAGAAAGTGTATTCTGTTGTTTTTGGATGGAATGTCCTATAAATATCAATTAAGTCCATCTTGTTTAATGTATCATTTAAAGCTTATGTTTCCTTAATTATTTTCAGTTTGGATGACCTGTGCATTGGTGAAAATGGAGTGGTAAGTCCCTTACTATGAATGTGTTACTGTTGATTTCTCCTTTTATTTTTGTTAGCCTTTGTATTGAAGTACTCCTATGTTGGGTGCATAAATATTTACAATTGTTATAACTTCTTCTTTGATTGATCCCTTGATCATTAAGTGGTGTCCTTCTTTGTCTCTTATAATAGTCTTTATTTTAAAGTCTATTTTGTCTGATATGCGAATTGCTACTCCAGCTTTCTTTTGATTTCCATTTGCATGGAATATCATTTTCCATCCCCTCACTTTCAGTCTGTATGTGTCCGTAGATCTGAAGTAGGTCTCTTCTAGACAGCATATATACAGGTATTGTTTTTTTATCCGTTCAGCCATTCTATGTCTTTTGTCTGGAGCATTTAATCCATTTACATTTAAGGTAATTATCAATATGTATGTTCCTATTACCATTTTCTTAATTGTTTTGTTTTTGTTATTTTAAGTCTTTTCCTTCTCTTGTGTTGCCTGCCTAGAGAAGTTCCTTTAGTATTTGTTGTAAAGCTACCTTTGTGGTGCTTAATTCTCTTAGCTTTTGCTTTTCTCTAAAGGTTTTAATTTCTCTGTGAAATCTGAATGAGATCCTTGCTGGGTAGAATAATCTTGGTTGTAGGCTTTTCCCTTTCATCACTTTAAATATGTCTTGCCACTCTGGTGCCTTTTATAGTTTCTGCTGAAAGATCAGCTGTTTACCTTATGGGGATGCCTTTGTATGTTCTTTGTTGTTTTTCCCTTGCTGCTTTTAATATTTTTTCTTTGTATTTAATTTTTGATAGTTTGATTAAAATGTTTCTTGGCATGTTTCTTCTTGGATTTATCCTGTATAGGGCTGTCTGTGCTTCCTCAACTTGATTGACTATTTCCTCTCCCATATTAGGGAACCTTTGCAACCATAATCTCTTGAAATACTTTTCAGACCCTTCCTTTTTCTCTTCTTCTTCTGGGACTCTTATAATTCGAATGTTTGTGCATTTATTATCATCCTAGAGGCCTCTAAGACTGTCCTCAATTGGTTTCATTCTTTTTTTCTTTATTCTGCTCTGCAGTTGTTATTTCCACTATTTTAACTTACAGGTCACTTATCCTTTTTTCTGCCTCAGTTATTCTGCTATTGATTCCTTCTAAAGAATTTTTAATTTCATTTATTGTGTTGTTCCTCATT
This sequence comes from Aethalodelphis obliquidens, assembly GCF_003676395.1. Lineage (NCBI taxonomy): Eukaryota > Metazoa > Chordata > Mammalia > Artiodactyla > Delphinidae > Aethalodelphis > Aethalodelphis obliquidens. The sequence goes on from NW_020837960.1 coordinate 6,997,285, forward strand.
GTTTGTTTGCTCTTTAGTTCTTCTAGGTTCCTGTTAAATGTTTCTTGTATTTTCTCTATTCTTTTTCCAAGGTTTTGGATCATCTTTTTTACCACTATTCTGAACTATTTTTCAGGTAGACTGCCTATTTCCTGTTCATTTGTTTGGTCTGGTGGGTTTTTACCTTGCTCCTTCTTCTACTGTCTGTTTTTCTGTCTTCTCATTTTGCTTAACTTACTCTGTTTGGGTTTTCCTTTTCACAGGCTGCAGGTTTGTAGTTCACATTGTTTTTTGTGCCTGCCCCCAGTGGCTAAGGTTGGTTCAGTGAGTTATGTAGGCTTCCTGGTGGAGGGGACTAGTGCCTGTGTTCTGGTGTATGAGGCTGGTGTTGTCCTTCTGGTGGGTAGGACCAAGTCCAGTGGTGTGCTTTGGGGTGTCTATGACCTTATTATGATTTTAGGCAGCCTCTTTTGTAATGGGAGGGGTTGTCTTCCTGTCTTGCTAGTTGTTTGGCATAGGGTGTCCAGCACTGTAGCTTACTGGTTGTTGAGTGGAGCTGGATCTTAGCAATGAGACGGAAATCTCTGGGAGATCTTTCACCATTTGATATTACATGGAGCTGGGAGGTCTCTGGTGGACCAATGTCCTGAAATCATTTCTCTCATCTCAGAGGCACAGGTCTGGCACCCGGCCAGAGCACCAAGACCCTGTTAACCACACGGCTCAGAAGAAAAAGAAGAAAGAAAGAAAGAAAGAAAGAAAGAAAGAAAGAAAGAAAGAAAGAAAGAAAGAAAGAAAGAAGAAAGAATAAATGAAAGAAAGAAAATAAATAAATAAAAAGAAATAAAGTTATTAAAATAAAAAGATTATTTAAGATTAAAAAAAATAAAAATGTAATAAAAAAAGAGAAAAGAGAGAAAGAAGAGAGCAACCAGACCAAAAACAAAATCCATCAATTATAACAAGCACTAAAAACTATAGTTAAAATATAAAATAAAATAAATGGAAAAACAGAACCCCAGGACAAATAGTAAAAGCAAAGCTATACAGACACAATCACCCAAAGAAGCATACACATACACACTCACAAAAAGAGG
>NW_020837960.1:6998760-7022370 GCF_003676395.1 Aethalodelphis obliquidens
TACTAAACTAAGATAAACATAAAACCAGAAACCAGTCAGTCACATACAGCAAACCCCAAGTCTACAGTTGCTCCAAAATCCACTGCCTCAATTTTGGGATGATTCATTGTCTATTCTGCTATTCCACAGAGGCAGGATTCATCAAGTTGATTGTGGAGATTTAATCCACTGCTCTTGAGGCTGCTGGGAGAAATTTCCCTTTGTCTTCTTTGTTCTCACAGCTCCTGTGGTTTAGCTTTGGACTTGGCCCTACCTCTATGTGTAAGTCACCTGCAGGTGTCTGTTCTTCACCCAGACAGGACGGGGTTAAAGTAGCAGCTGATTAGAGTCCTCTGGCTCACTCAGGCTGGGGGGATGGAGGCGTATGGAATGCAGGGCGAACCTGCAGTGGCAGAGGCCAGCATGATGTTGCAGCAGCCTTACGTGCTCCATGTGTTCTCCCAGGGAAGTTGTCCCTGGATCACGTGACCCTGGAAGTGGTGGGAAGTGTGGATAGTGACACATGCTTGCACACAGGCTTCTTGGTGGCTGTAGCAGCAGCCTTAGCATTTCATGCCTGTCTCTGTTGTCCACGTTGAGAGCCGCAGCTCATGCCTGTCTCTGGAGCTCGTTTAGGCAGTGCTCTGAATCCCCTCTCCTTGCACCCCCTTAAACAATGGTCTTTTTCCTCTTAAGCAATTCCAGACTTTTCCCAGACTCCCTCCTGGCTAGCTGTGGTGCACTCGCCCACTTCAGGCTGTTTCACACAGCCAACTGCAGTCCTCTCCCTGGGTTCTGACCTCGGAAGCTGGAACCTCTGCTCCCAGCCCCCACCCTCTCCAGCTGGTGAGCAGACAAGCGTCTCGGGCTGGTGAGTGCTGGTCGGCATGATCCTTTTTGTGGGAATCTCTCCATTTTGCCCTCTGCACTCCTGTTGCTGTGCTCTCCTCCATGGCTCTGAAGCTTCCCCTCCTGCTACCTGCCATCTCCGCCAGTGAAGGGGTTTCCTAATGTGTGGAAACTTTTCCTCCTTCACAGCTCCCCAAGAGGTGCAGGCCCCTTCCCTATTCTTTTGTCTCTGTTTTTTTCTTTTGCCCTACCCAGGTACGTGGAGATTTTCTTGACTTTTTGAAAGTCTGAGGTCTTCTGCCAGTGTTCAGTAAGGGTTCTGTAGGAATTGTCACACATAGAGATGTATTTAAGATGTATTTGTGCAGAGGAAAGTGATCTCCATGTCTTACTCCTCCACCATCTTGAAGATCTCCCCGAAATAGTTATTTTGTAACTTTACTGATTAAAGAGAAGAAATAATTGAAAATAGAACAATGAATATAAATTTTAGGCATTATAATCATTCTTTCCTAGATTAAAACAAATAAAATGTTAAGTGGAAGTTATTTACCTTAATGGTGGAATACAGTCTTTCCAACCCATGGAATGAGACACTCATGACTCTCAGCTGCAACTAGACATTTATTTTATGAGGATTTTTCATAACTACTAATATTGTAGTGCTCCAACATTCTCTTTAAGTCTGCTAACAGATATATTAAATATAATGTAATTACAATGAAGATGAAAAAATATGTTCAAAATTCAAAGACTAAGAAATGACCATGACAAAAAATAAAAATGGTAATAGTAAATACATGAGTTTTAAATGAAATGTGTTTGTTTTTTACTTCTCATCTGTCATTTGCTTCTTCACCACTGTATTTTGGTCATGAAGGACTTTTATATCTGAATCAGTTTTCCTGTTATTTCTTTACCCACCACTACCAATATGGTTTGTGGCTGTCTCAGCAGAGCACAAGTTTACTAGAACAGGAAGCAAAAATTTTCATATTGGGTCACTAGGCTTATTGTTTCTACTCCTTGAATCCTGGAGCTATGGGAGAAATAGCACCAAATGTTGGATGTTAAGATCATATAAAACATTTGGATAAAGTTGCCCCCACCCTGCAATGTGTTCTCACCTAGCTGGCAGATATAAATAATTCTTCAAAAGAACATTTCACCATTCTATCAAACCAGCTGCCTCAGGATCGTGGAGAAAATCATAAGAGCAGTAAATTCAATGAGCATGCACCCATTATGTGATGACAGGCATAGCTGGGGAGAGATGCTGAATGGTATCCACAGAATGGGTCATCCTACCCACTTGATTATTAAAATCCTCTGCTAATGTCACCCTTTGGTGAACATTCATATGGAACACAAACATATTTACATTTTTTGCCTATTCTGAAGGGTCCATCCACACGTCTTCCCCAAATTTTTGGGTCACAAAGTTTCCCAGGTTCACTGCTCAAAGTTCTGTCCATTTCAAGAATATTCCTTCACCATTGTCCTTCAGGGTTGTCCCAGAAAGAGGTTATTGTGCCACAACTGTCTACTTTTGAGTGGCATCTGCATATTCTGCAGAACCATCTGTCTATCTGGCTCAGATCTTCTCTTCTTCTGTCAACTGAGTGTGGAGAATTCCCCATATGGTTATAGGTGTAGGCTGAGAGAAAGAGGACTGTAGGGCAGAAGTGGAGATAATAAGCATTCAAGGACACATCTTTATATAACTTCATATGCCTTCAAGATATGCTGAAGCCCAATCATGTATATGCCACTTCCATTTGATGATGGAGTACAGCTGTGCATGCCCAGTTGTATGGCTTTGTGAGTCAGATAACACCCAGTTCGTGATGGGCAGCTAAGAGCTCACAGAAACTTGGTAGCCCATGGTCAAGTGTTCAGTCTTTACTAAAGCCCAGTAAATGTCCAATAGTTATTTCTTAAAAGGAGAATTGGTATCCACAAAGAATGGCAGGGCTTTGCTTCAAAATTCAAAAAAGCTTGCACTGTGATTTATCTAAAGGGCTTGCCAAAGTCTCCAAACAGCGTCCGTATCTGCCACTGACACTTCAAGTGTCACAGGAGTTGTTTGATCATACAGCAAAAACAGCAGAGTAGGTTACACAGCAACCTTCTTATTACACAGCAACTTCTCTTATTCTGGTCCCACTCAAATATAGCAGCTTTTCAGGTCACTCAGTAAATAGGTCAGAGTAACACAACCAAAGGAAGAATATGTTGCCTCTAAAATCCAAAAAAGCCTGCTAAGTATCGTGTCTATTTTTTTTATTGTAAGAGGGCCAGATGCTACAACTTATCCTTCACCTTAGAAGAGATATCTTAGTATGACCCACACAACCACACACACCCCCAAATTTCACTGAGTTAGAGGGACCCTGAATTTTTGTTGGGTTTATTTCCTACCTTCTGGCACATAAATGTCTTACCAATAAATTAGAGAAGTTGCTACTTCTTGCTCCCTACAGCCAATCAGCATAGTATCATAAATGTAATGGATCAGTGAGATATCTCATGGAAGGAAAGGCTATCAAGATCCCTGAAAACTAAATTATGACATAGGACTAGAGGGTTCATATCCCCTGAGATAAGACAGTGAAAGTGTGTTGCTGGTCATGTTGCCTGAAAGCAAAATGCTTCTGTTGATCCTTATGGAGAGAGATAGGGAAAAAAATCACTTCCCATATCAATAGCTTCATGCCAGGTATCAGGGGATATATTAATTTGCTCAAGTAATGACTCTGTACAACAGCTGCATTTGGAATCACCATTTTGATTAAGTTTTCAATAATTCACTGTCTTTCTCCAAGATTCATCTGTCTTCTGCACAGTTCAAATAAGCAGGTTGATTAAGGATGCAGGGAGAATCACCACCCCTAGTCCTTCAGGTTCTTGATGGTGGCACTAATCTCTGCAATGCCAGGAAGCATGCGATATTTCTTTTGGCTTACTATTTCCCTAGATAAAGGAAATTCTAGTGGCTTCCAGTTAGCCTTTCCTACCATGATAATCTTCACTCTCCAGGTCAAGAAACCAATGTGGAGATTCTATCAGCTGCTGAGTATATCTATTCCAATTATGCATTCTGGAACTTGGGGAGTAACTAAAGGAAGCTTCAAGCACCCACTTTACTCACTGTGAGGTGAACCTGAGCAACAACTTCACTGATCACTTGACCTCCATAAATCTCTACTCTAACTGATGGGCCACAGGGACATTTTGGGTCTCCTGGAATTAGTGTCACTTCATAGTCAGTGTTCAATAATTGCTGAAAACTATGATGTTTTCCCCCTAGATTCCAGTTATCCTAGATCCCTTTGGAGAAGCTGGGAAAACATTAACAGTATAGATTTTTGGTAGAATACTGAGGTCATTCTTTAAGGGGACACTGCCTCCCTTTCATTCAAGGAGTTCTAGGTCTGTAAACTGGTTCAAGTCTGGGAATTGATTAAGAGGCTGTGGCTCTCTGTTTTTATGATTCAGGCTGACTTTTGTTCACTTGACCTAGAACTTTTCTGCTTATACAGATAAAATAAGAATTTAGTACACTATACAGTTCAAGTGAGAACATAGCAGGTTTCCTATCTATTTCACTTCTAGGAACACCATGAGCAACTATCTAACTTCATAAGTCTGTGCAAGTCAGACTATTCTGATTGCTACTTTTACTCTTCTGTCCAAACCCATCTTGCTTTTGGTGGTTGAGTGCCACCACATGGTCCCTGACATCCCAGGATTTGATTATTCCCATTGCATTTAAGTTTCCCAATTCAGTGACCACAGTTCCCATTGTAAGGTCTTTCATACCTACAGAGAAGAGCGATCAAGGGATCTTCAAAATGTCAGTGGTCCCCTCACAAATTTATTTCTCTCAGTATTGGTGAAACATATGTATTCTGGATCCTCTCAGTGTGAGTGTGTATGTCTTAAATGACAAATCCATTCTTTCTAATCTACTTAAGTCATTGAATCCCTTCTTCTACCTTAAACCATGGCAGGTCTGGTGTTACTGAGTAGGCTCACTGTGGGGCACTTTTTGTTCCATGTTTCAGTAACCACTCAAATAATTAGAATCTTCTTAGTTCCTGAATTACAATATTAAACACAGAATCTCTTCTTAGTGAGCAAATATCAATAAATTTAATCTGATACAACTTTATATTTCTTCCACCATTATCTCACATCATTAGTATCCATCCCCACACATGTTTTCTGAATTTTGCTTGTATTAATTAGAAAACTCAAGTAGTTCTTTTGTAGTGAAGCACATCTTCTTATGGGTCACATTTTCTTCCTTGCCTTTATGGGCCTGCTGGGACTAAATCTAGATATGGGTCTAGAAGCAAAGAGGGGTAATGGTGGTGTGTTCTGAGGGCAATCATTATTGTCTTACATGGCAACTGCCTCAGTGAAAGACATTTAAGTCTCCTCGGGTAATGCAGAGCTAATCCCCTCAGAAGAGAGTCCACTCCCACTTGGGGGTGGGGAGGTTCTTCCACTGTAAAGAACACTAATCTGAATTGAGGAGCTCAATGTACCTATCTTCATCAGACTGTGGGAATACCCATCCTAATTTACAGGACCCCATTCATTCTTAATCAATGCCCTCACTTTAAGAGTAGACTCCCTATGAGACTGGAAATTCAACTTTTGTTTTAATTCAATCAGTTGCAGGATGAGATTCTGTATTTGATTTTTGGCAATCTTAGTCCTGGGTCTACAGGAGACAAGGGTATCCTTCATGTCCCACATAGGAGCTTCCAGGTTATTTATGCATGGTTGAGCTGGTTATTCAAATCACTGAGCTCAACCTATTTTTCTCCACTTTGTCCAGGAACATGAGGAACAACCAGTCAACTTTATTATATTGATTGTTTTCCAAAAATGTTTAAAAGTATTGTATATATTCAGCATCTTGATTCTTATATGTGGTTGATTAGGAGTATTCAATGAAGATATTCTGGGAATCTTTATAAATAGTTAATGTTATGATCTCTCAGTGCTGTCTTTACTACTAGGAAAAGAGTTATTTGTGTCTATAAATCTAATAACATTGGAGAGACAAGGTCAAAAGCTTCAGAACAAACTAAGAAAACTCATCTTTAAAATTCTGTTCTTCTAGAACCAGTTTTGGTACAAAAATCATCTCTATTAGTCAGGGTTCTCTGAAAAAACAGATATACACTCATATATATGAAATGTGCCATAAAACACAGTAGAGTCAGTGGTATAGTTCCAGTCCAATTCCAAGAACCTGAGAATGAGGAGAGCTGATGATGTAAGGTCCAATCCAAGTGCAGGAGAAGACATCTGTCCCAGCTCTAAAACATGCAGAGAGAGCAAATTCTCTCTTACTTCATCTTTTGTTCTATTCAATCCTCTATGGGTTTGGATGAAACCCATAAGTATTGGGGAGGACAAACTGCTTTACTCAATCTACCACTTCAGATGTTAGTCTCATCGAGAAATATCTTCACAGCAGCACACAGAATAATGTTTAACCAAAATTCTGGGTACTCTGTGTTGTACTCAATTTGAGTACAACATAAGACTAACCCTCCCAGTGTTCCTCCTCCATCCAAGCAGAATCTCTAAAACTAGTCCATCTTTCTATCTTTCCTCCTGTGGGACCCAGAGTGGACACTTCTTTCCTCTCTATCTTAGTTATCTCTATCTCAGTCTGTCCTATCTTCTATGGCATTGCTCCCTCTGGATTTCAGCCTTTTTCTCTAGTCACTCTTCTCTTTCATAGTCATTTTCCTACCTTTTGAATTTTTAAATTTTCTAAAATTAGAAATTAAATACATCTTACTAAAGTATCAGATGACTCTATATTAAAACACTACTTGTAACACATAAGCCACATGCAACATGCTTTTTAGAGCTACAAAATGTGACAAGACATATGGTATGATTGACAATACACTGGGAGGTATATGCAAGAAAAATACATTAGAATTTAATTAGGCTTTTGTATTGCAAGGGGGTGAGATCAGTAGGAAAAATTAAAAAGAAGAAATTTAAAATATTTAAATTATAGTTTAAAAGCTGTTAAAAGGCGTAACGCAAGTCTAACTTTGAAAACAAAGAATATGAGAGATGCCACTTTATATAATAAAAAGTTGTCATCAGTCTCCTTCCTGCTGTTTTAAATTATCACATCTACTACAATAATTGGGGGTAGGATAAAATTTATATTATTAAATCTGGAAGCTATGTGCATAAGTCATAGATCTAAAGTTAAAGATCCCACGTCAGCATTATATAGTGTTATGTTCGGTATGAAGTTGTAAAGAATAATTACACCATGGTCTGAGATAGGGTTGTGAATAAGGTTATAAATGTGTAATGAGAAAAAGTACAACTATTCAATAACACAAAAAGTATTCAGTATCAACTATTCAACTAGAACCTGAATTAAAAGAGTCTATTGTGCTGTTGACTTCTTACCTCATTAAATTAATTCTAGAAACTGAACACTAAATATAAGGATCGGTGACTCTTTGCCAACAGAACATTCTGCCAAAACCTGCAAAGATTGTTACTATTTTTGAGCATTTTTGATACTGAAATGAGTGTGTTGAGCAATACAGAGATAGTTTGACTAAAGAGTAAAGGCTGACTTGAAATTAAGCCATTGCCTGTAATTTACATTTTGTTTGGTGGCAACTTGCAGAAATTGTTCAGTGACTCACTTCATAAATATGTGGTTCTCCACCGCTCATTATACTTTTCTTCTATGGTACATTGACATGGGAAATATGTTAGAACCAATGAAAAGCCTTACTTCTTTTGACCCCTACTAATAAGATCTAATTGGATTTTTCCCTTTATTTCCCTTTATTTCCCTTTATTTCATTTTCATAATGTGTTAGGTATTCAGTTCTCACTTGCTCAGCATGATCATCTCTGTGTTTCTAAACTTGCCTTTAAGAGACAATGGATCATTAGCTAATGACTATAGTTGACTGTGATAGTCTCTCAAGAGCAATGAAGGGTAATGAGGGCAGTGACTAAAAACAGAAAATCAAAAAGAATATACCTTTAATAAATATAGAGTGCAAACCACTACAGGATGAAGATATGTAGGTCCAAGTGGCAAAAATCATGAAATAGCCTTGTTGACATTAATAGTCTAAGGAAAGTTGAGATAGTAAAACAAAAGAATCTAAGCACTTACAGAATTGAGGATTCCAAGGAAACATTAAAAAAGACAAATTCACTTTTTTAAAAAATATGACCTTAAAGTTATACTCATGTTTAAAAGACAAATGAGGAAACAAAAATGTGTATATTTTGTGATTTTTTTAAAGGTTAGAATTCTTGAAATTTCTATTTGAATGATTATAATTTGAAATAAATAGGTGGAAAAACAGTGCATTTAAAAAACTCCTCCAGAACATACAAGCATACAATTCAATAAGGGGAGCAGATGAAAAAATCGTGTCTCTGCTTTATGTCAAAGTGACTAGTGCTATTCAGGGATATGAACCATCTTTGTTTTCTAGGCACCAAGAGAGCTTGTTTATCTTATTGTTATTCAGTCTTGTGAGACTGCTTTCTCACTTTCCTTCTGTTTTCTTAATTTACTTCCTTTACTCAGACAGTATTAGGAAGTGAATTTTGTACGTGTGTAATTCCTTGTTGCAGTGTATAATTTTGAGATCTGGAGGGTGTAACTGTCCTGCAGTCTTATTTATTTATTTTGTTAATTCTCATTTTGTATACTAAGCCACTTCTCTTCATCTTATTTCCCAACTGCTCACATTCGCACCTATATTGCTTTTCATGTAGTAAGGTGTATGCAACTTGGCACCTGCAGTGAGCTGGTATATACAATATGAAAATTGAGAAGAACCGAGCGTAGCTTATCCACAATCATTACTGAGACTTATCTGTATGCCTTGCCATATTGTGAAAGATAGAATTTTATTCCTAGAACACAATTTACATACCTACCAACTTGCTCCAAAAAGAATCCATGGTAGAAGCAACGGGCAAAGGACTTAAAATGTCAGATTTGGAAGAGAATCTAATGATGACAAATCAAAATTTAGTCATTTTATACATGAAGAAATAGGTTCTTTTCTGAAGTCTTAAGAGTGGACATTGCAAATGAGAAGTTGTTTTTTAATATGAGTGAATTTGTTCTAAGTCGCCAACATACACAATAATAAAAAAGATAGGTGGATGGATAGATAGATGATAGATAGGTAGATAGATAGATAGGTAGGTAGGTAGATGATAGATAGACACCCAGCATATAAATATTAAACTTGTTCAGTCTCAGTTTTGGATGAAGCATAAATACAATCAATATTGAATATAAAAATATAACTTTGACTATTGTTTCCTTGAAGAAGAAGATTAGCCAAAATTGATGATTGACTCTCAGCCCCCTTATCCACATGATGGATTAAAAAAGAAAATGTGTTAAAAAGAGAGAGGCTATTCTTTGAGTATTTTTTTTTTTTTTTTTGGAGAGGGCAGCATCATGAGGCCCTATCCTCCAGTGGTACAAAGTGGGGTGAGTAAAATGTCACTCAATGAAGAGAAAGGAGGAGCTTGATACCTCTCTGCTTCATTGCATAAATTTGTGTGTGCCTCCCATCTGAGAAGTCTAGAGACAGGAAACAAGAGAAGTGGAGTGGCTAGTTGATTTGGCAGGCAAGTGGAGAAGAAATGCTGCTATTGGAAATGGCATGCACTCCTAGAGTATGTAAAAATAAAATGAATAACTGACATGAATCAGAGTATGTTTTAGACACCTAGCAGGGCTGGAAAGTACAAAGCTTGTTTATGGCAGCATAAGGTGACTGCCATAACTGTTGCCTTAACTCTCCTCCCTGAGCTGGCCACAAATTTTAGCTAAGTGGATGAGGAGGTGGAAAAGTATGAGGGGAAGAACAACACCATCCTAGCCTCCCACAAGAGGCCAGCAAGTGACATGTCCCCAAAAGATCAGGTAGATGGCATTTTCAATCAGATGTGAGTTTCATTACCATTAAGAACCAGGTGTATGTAACATCTGAGCTGAAAATATGTTGTTTTTTAGTGCAACTGTGTGACATTTTATTATAGGAGTAAGTAAGCCAAAAAGCAGGACACTACCTGAGTTTTCAACCAAGGGTAAACGAAGAACTTTATCGCTGAACACATTTTTAATAGACAACTAGAGAGAAAAATAAAGATGCTTTCTGATTATATCCACAAGTTCTGGTTTCTCAATGCACCATTACAGTATACAAACCATTTGTGCTTTCAACAACAAAAATGTAGATATATATATGTTCAGAGGACATAAAACTTACAGTAGTCTATTAGACTGATGTGCAATGAAAGAACTATTGTTTTATTGCTCAAATCTTATCTCTAATTTAGCCTTAACTCTCCAAATGGTGGACAACATATTCTAGTCAATTTAATGTGTTTTACTCCTTCAAAAGAGTATTGTTTCAGGTAATTCATGATATACAATTCAATCTTTTAAAGGTAAACTGTCATTTCACAATTCTCTTTTCTTTTCCTGCCTTAGCCCTTGGGCTGATTTCAGCTTCCAGAAATTGAGAGGAGGATGGGTTTTTTCTGGCTGACTTTTGATGAAATCCAGCTTACCTTCTTTCACCTTTGTGCTTGTCATGCCTCTGTGTCTACTGCCGAAGTATCCACATGAACTAATTTCCCTCCAGCAACAAGCTCTGAACATTTGGTGTTCTTCTCTCTAGCACTGCAAGTCCCTTTCAGGACTGTGAGTTCACTGTTTCACTCCCTTCACTCTGGGAGATATAGGAATCCTTTAAGTTATTTCCTCTCCATGCCAGGACCACAAGGAGTGTGGATTTACAAGGGCAGTTCTCTCCAGCCCCCTGCCCAGCTGCCAGTGCTATCTTACAATGGAAACCAAGTGCTGGTACTGGGATATAGGTCAACTGAGGTAATTGATATGAGAATCTTCAGGATGGGAGAGGAAGGTGAGATTCTGGGGAAAACATGATCAGCAACAGCTCTGCAGTCTATTCTCTCAATGTGAGGAGTTGTGTGCCCAGGGGAAAGAAAGAAGGAAGGTAAGCTGGACAAACCTCCTTGTAAACATGCTAAAGACAAGCTTCTTGGCTAACACATTAATGATACTTACTATCAAAGACCCTTTATTTATGTAATGCTCTTAGCTGGATGTTCCTGGTTTGTCTAGCATTGTGTATGGTAAACAAATCTAGAATATGAAAATTTATAGGCATAGCTCCCTGGAAGAAGTCATGTAAGCTATGTAACTATCTGAGTATAAAATGAAGATGTTTCAGGAGTGAAATGTTGTCTCCACTTTATGTACATAATCCAGCCATATATATTTCTTAGAAATGTAACATATCAATCTGGACAGAGCACATCATAATGTGGCAAGCAAAGTCCTACTGAAAAGTACTGATGGTCTCAAACCTTCACATATATCTAGTAGTTAATTATACCCTTTAAATGATTAGTAAAGTTTGGTACCAGGTAAAATGTCTGATTAATGCAAATCTGACTTGACAATTTAATTCCTTCTGTTATACATAACTCACTTTCACTTCCCAAATATAGAAGCTATTACACAGATTGATCTCTGTGCAGATAGCAAGGTTAAAAACAAGTTATAGTGTAAATTTGATTAAGATTTGATTACTTCTAATGAATAAAGCAGTTTATAAAATATTGCAAAAATTGAAAAGGAACATGTTTTGCTGAGCATCTATTATAAAGCAATTGTACTACTCAGGAATTATTGCTTTGTGGGTTTTCCCCTCAGACTTTATTTCAAGAAGCGTCAAACTTACTGAAAGTCAATAGAACAGTCGATGAACATTGTTGACCTTAAAAATGAAATAACAAGGTCTGTAGCTAGCCAAAATGAGTTTATTTGGGAATAACAGAGGAACTGTAATTTCAGACAAGCAAACTATGGCAAAACGTAGGCAAGTTTAAAGAGACCAAGGGAAGGCCAGATTTTACTGGGTTTTAGAAGGAAACTGGGGAGGGCTTTTTTGTTTGTTTGTGACTTTTTTGTTTGTTTGTTTGTTTAAGCTGCAAGCAGTGGGCAGCTTATTGCTGCTGGGTCAGAAGAAGGAAATCTTTCTTCCTGCTGGGGTCAGTAAACTGCAGTTAGTGATACGTTCATGAGAGCCCTCCCTGCACGGCTTCCCAACTCCATTCTGACTTAGGTTTCCCTTGCTCATTTTCTCAACACACATACATCATTCACCTGGATTCATTAATTGTTAACATTTTTCCATGTCTGTTTTATCTCTCTATATAAATATACATTTTACTGATGCATTTAAAAATAAAAGTTGTTGCAGATTTTATGATGCTTTATCCCTAAATATTTCAGCATGTATTTCCTAAAGCCATTGATTTATAGAGCCCCACTATTATTACTATACCCAAGGAAACTAACATTTATCCAATTATATTACCTAATATAGAGGCTATATCCAAATGTTCCCAATTCCCCAGTAATATCTTTATAGCTGCTCTTAGTTTCCACTGGTGAATTTTTGAGGATTTTCTCACTTGTAGGCTACAGACACATAGTTCAAATTAACTAAAGTATAAAAAAGAAATGTATTGGCTCATAAGATTGAGAAGATCTGCAATTCATAATATATATAAATGTTGAATCACTATTTCGTACACCTGAAACTGACATAACATTGTATGTAAATTATACTTCAATAAAAAAGAAAAAGAAAAAAAAAGATTGAGAAGATCTGGACTGATTTTAGGCAGAGCTCTAAGTGCTCAATATCATCATCAAACCTCTTCTTTCTCTCTCTCTTCTCTCTCTTTCCTCTCCCTTCATCTTTCCATTTTACTCTCTTCTCTATTATGTTATTCTCAGGTAGGATTTCTCTATGTTGTGCAACTGTAGCTTACATCACTTACAGTTTGGAGTTCAAAAGAAGAATGCTTTTCATCTAAGAACTCCAGCAACCATCTCAAGGGTTTATTTTCACTGGCCACATCTAATTTTTTGTCAGGGGCTACTCCTGAAATTATAATGTTGTTCAAGCCTAGGGCACATGTCAGCTCTTAGAATGTGAAGTTAAGTCAGCTTAAACCATGGTGCAGAGAAGGGAAAGGAGTAGTGGTCCAAAAGGGAAAAGCATTCAGATTAGTTTAAAAACAGTGGGAGGTATCAATACAACCTTGAGCCAAGAATTTAAAGATGAATAAATGTTCCAAGGCTAGAAGCTCCCACTGTGTGGATGGGGAGATGAACAAATGCACACAACATTGATACCAAGTGCAATAGTAAAGGCCTAATTCAAAGTGAAGTTATAACATGAAAATATTCACTTAGATGCTTTTTAATCCAGAGTATCTACCTTCATGTGTAAAATAAAATACTTGTTCTTGACCTTTGCTCAAACAAAATGTAACTATATAATTATCACATTTTGGTTTTGGAATTATTTTTTATATTAAATGGCTGAAAAACTCCAGAGTAGGCTGTCTCAGGGTTAAAGGGTAAAAAGTACATTACTTCAGTTCTACTTTTGCACACCCATTATTTCCAGCCATTCTACTAACCATTGGGATAAAAGCTTTCAAGAAGCTTAAAGTTCAGCAAAGCTGCAATAGAAAATTGCCTTAGTTGTGATGCCTGTCCTTTTTAATGGGTCCCAGAGCTTATTCTTCTCCTTGACTTCACCTATTTCTCATTTCCTGTCAATGCCCTGCATGCTGTTGGTACCTATTTTGCTCTGATTTCTGTGTGATTTGTATCTTCTTGGTTCCTGGCTGTCTACCTAAGTTCTGGCCCCATCACTTTCCTGACCCCAATTTTTCATGTATGTGCACCACTTTGCTTCCCCAAACCCAGTAAGTTTTTGACTCACTAGCATGAACACGTTCGTGTAATAATGCGTGTAAAAGGTCAAAGCAGAACTAGTAAAATAAACATCGTATTTTACACCTTCACGAGCAATAACACATCAAAAGTAACATTATGATGTACCTAAGTATTAATTATGACATCTTGTCTATGTTAGCTAACTAGTTCTAAATATGTGTTTTCCTGCCCAGATCTTGTCTCATAAATGTATTATTTAAGAACTTTTCATTTTTAGAGTTTTTATTACTAGAAATAACATTATTTTGCACACTTTCACATATATGTCTTAATGTCCAACTCTATCAATTTCCTTGGAATAAACTATGAACAAAATACATAAATTAGGATAAAAGTGGGATAAAATTCATAAAAGTGTTAAGGGTTCTTTCATTAATATTGACAAATTTATTTCCCAAAAGATGGACTAATTTTCATTCCCACCAGTAGCATGTGAAAATGCCTTTTCCTTATTCCTTAATTATTTATATTACCATTTGTTTCAAATCTTTGCAAAATCGAGAAGCAAAAGATACTTTAACCAGTTTCAATTTATTTATTTGATTACTAATGACAGCAAACATTTATAGATATATTGATTATACATTTGGATTTCCTCCTCCATTAAATATGTATTGTTATTTCACCTAAAGTATATATTAGGATATTAATGCTGATCTTACCAACTTATATCCACACTGAGTAACATATATATACTAATCTACTTTCTAACATATTTATGGTAAATATGTCTCCATTTTACTTTGTTGCCTTTTAAATATATCATTTTGTTTAATTTTTTGGTTTAAACATAAAACATATATTTTCTGATGGTTAGATTCACATCCAATTCATCTTTGTGTCTTGGTATGCCACTATAAGAAGCATACTGATATTTTTGCATCAAACAAACATATGTGTACGTGTATGTGTAAAAATTTCAGCGAGTGATTTGAATTTTGTTACACACTAAAAAAAAAAAGATGGTTTGATTTATCATAAATATAGCTAATGATATCATAGATAAGAAGAATCCAATGTTTCAGGATGATAGAGGTAAATTATCTCCCCTTTTCATTTATTTTTAAATAGCCTCATTTGTATTTTGGCCAAAGTAAAGGACAACATGTCAATTTAATACAAATATATCATTTCTGAAAACTTCATTTTTATTAGAGTGTGGGGTTGTGATTGGGCTGACATTTCTTTCATAAGCCTTTTCAAATATCTTCATTGTGTCTTTAGCCATTAAAACCTCTCTCACAACTGTCCACTAATAATTTTAAATTTGACAGTGTTATCTATGTTGGGGCATTTTAACACTGACTAGGTAGATAATTGACCTATGGTTGTTTTCTTCTTGCCAATTCAGACATGAAATCCTAAAAACAGTTATCCAATAGTAAGAGGCATGAGGACTTGACAACTACCTTGTGACATCTAAGCACCCAATTTAGTGTTTCCCCTTGCATCTTTTAGACATGTGGAATATCTGCTGTATAATTAAGGAAGTTGGTAAATAAAAGGTATTTTCTTTTGCCTCAAAATTGAAGAAAAGCCTCATTTTATTCCTGAATTATTGTTGCTCTTTGACTTTTTGGCTTCTATTCAATTTAGCTTCATGGCAGGTAGACACCTGCACATTTAATTTTCATGTCTAGTACTGTCCATCACTGCTTGTTCTGAGTATTAAAGGGAAGAGGAGACCAAGTTTGAAAAAAGAATCCCAGTAAGTTTCAACCTTTACTAAATAAGAAGAAACATGAAGTAACTAGTTCTCTATTGGAGAAAACTAATGATGGCAAGAGACGTAGTAAGCTATGCAACTACCCACGTTTCTGATGTGAAGCTGTAGACTGAGGAGTGGAAGCTGTAGAGAAAGGCCACATTTCTGCTGAATAGCTGAGCACTGGGAAAGTAAACGTAATGAAGTGAGTAGCTTATCCGAAGTGTGGAGAATCTTCTCTTAAGCATATTATCTCAATGACTGAAAGCATCTGTCATGGCATAAGGGATCATACTCTGGGCCAAATTGACATGTTATCCTCCCTGCATATTATAGAAATGGAAGATACCTATAGCTATAATCATCTATTTAAAAGTGTAAAAACAAACCATTTTTTCATACATAAATACAGGCCTTGGAGTAATGCCACAGAGCAATTTTTCAAGCAGGTTTTGTGAAGCAGCCTTTGAAATTCCATCCAGTAATAACAAATGTCTTTAGAAAGCCAAATTGGCATCAAAGGACACATTTGTTTACTATAAACTCTCCTCATGATACACTCTTAGCTGTCACCATCTTTGTTGTCATAGATTCTTTGAAGTGCCAATTGTTAACAGCCAGAAACTTTCAGAATTGGGAAATTTGCTATAGTTTCTTATCAGTTGTGTTCCTTCTGATAGATCAAAGGACCTATTCACATAGATAGCTCATATATTGTAGATGTTTAAAAATTTATTTAGCATGTCACTGGTTTATTTCACAACTAATATCTAATAACGAGAAAGGCTGCAAATTTATTTACATAAATACAGAGAGTGCACATGAAAAATTGGAAACTATATCAAGGAGAGACATTTCAAGTATTCTTGTCTTTTGAAGAAAAATGAAACAAAGGGAACGCGTAGACAAGACTATCAGAGACAAGAAATTGAGCGTGATTTTGATTTGGAGTAGAATTTAAAAATTGTAAAAATAGTATTTAAAAAAACACAAAGTAGAACTCAAAATTACTTTCACTTATTAAAATGCAATCAAGATTTTGTTAGCTTTTATTGGAATATCACTCAGGATATGTCACCTCTAAAACTGTATAAGATCACTAAATGGGTTTCTGCACAGATCTTAGGTACATGCTCAAGTTCATTTCCAAACACAGATTTTGGCTTCACAATACTGACAGGAAATGTGGCTCTCATGGTTTCCTGTAGGTTGTTCAAACTGCAAACTGTTCCAGGAGTTACCATATGTGTTGGCATCTCTCTCTAATCCAGTTTTGAAGGACAAACTAAATCTAATGTAGAACCTCTGAATATGTGAGTATAGTGTCTTCTAAAAATATGATAAAAAATAATAAATTCAATGGAGTTTATTATAGCCTCCAAAGCCAGAGGGAGAGAGAGGGAGAGAAACAGAGAGTTTTCAATTCTTGTTTTCCTGGATTAATAACAGTGAAATTGTGGAAATAAAAGGGTAAGAAAAAGTAGTAAATATAATTCAATAATAGAACAGCAGCAACCAGTTCCAACTATGCCTTGTTAAATAAACGCTGGACCGTTTTACCTGGGTATTTGAGGGTGATTAATATGAACCTCACTTATTCTATATCAATGATTATACATCTCTGTGTGGAAGCCCTGGCTCAAGGAATATGAAATATATTCAATTTTTATGCTTTATCTGTGGAACTTAAAAAATGATTTTTTAAAACAATTTCAAATTTCTAAAGAAAGTCTAGAGTAATAAAGTTTAGCATTCGTACTGTGTACCAACCATGATCCATGTTAAATACAGAATGAGGTCTCCATGTGAATCAGCAAGACATTATTGGGCATTCAAACATGGGTGAGATATGGACCAATACTCTCTCTGATCCACCTCCCTGCAATTCTTCTTAAATAAAAATGCTACTGTGTTAATAATCAAAGAAGTCAGATTAAAATGCAGAGTGAGTCATTAATTAAGCAGAGAGGAATGTAAAACACAAGGGGACCTCAAAAACACTCTCATAGCTGATCAACTGTTAAATTTTCAATTTCTGAATGAGGAAAAGTGCTATGCTTACCCCTCCCTTTCTCTTTGCTCTGCTTCTTTGACTTTGCCTCAGTGCTCCTCCACATCCCTGGCTAAGAAAATAAAAGAGCAAAATCAGAAGTTTAAAACTGAATCACTATAAAAGTTTTCCCTTACAGAACACCAATATTTAAAATGTTTAGAAGCCATATAGAGCACAGGTGTTAATGAAACAACAGCTTTCCCAACTGAAGGAGAAAAAAAAATCATTGCCAATATTGTGTTTTCAATATCATCATCATCACCATTATTCAGATCATTCTTACTCATTTTTAGGAGAATTTTGTAGATGAATATGATCAATTAATAAACATTTGACCAGATGATTACAAGTTAAGAGCATGGGCTTTGAAAACCATCCATCTGCATTTTTCTTTAAATCCAGGCTTTTAAAATGTGATAGCTTTGCATCTATGAGCTTCGTTTTCCCATATTTAAAAGAGAAAAATCCCTACTATCAGTCTTCAATTAAAGTTTATGTAGAGGATATATTCAAACACACATTGGTAGACTGTATTATTTTTCACAGATATTGAACACTTCTATGGTAAGGAAGATTTACTTCCCCTTCTCGGTGATACCAGGCCAATGACATAGACTTGATTTTGCTTGCAGTAATTTTGCAGACCTGATGTGTATCATTTGTGGGCAGACATTTTGAGAAGCATCATGTGATTTCCCAATATATCTCTTTTTTTTCTCTTCCACAGATTGCTGATACTTCAGATAGAGGTGTTGCATTAACTGGGTACCAGAGTGAAGGTGATGCAGAGTAGAGTTGTAGCCAACCTGCAGTGAACATGTGGCATGAACAAGGAATAAGCTTTTGGTTTTGTAAGACAGTAAGACTTTAGAATTGTTATTTTGCCATAAGATGGGTTATCCTGAAAGATATAAGTACACTTAATATACTGATAATGAATGGTGATTATAATAAATTTATTCACAATGAAGAACTTCAATAATCAGAATATTTCCTCTTCTGATATTTCAAGAGGAGGTGCCCTAAAATAAAAAGGTATTGTCCACATTACAGAAACCTGTTAAAACAAGCAAACAAACAAAAAAATGAATTCTAGGGTGTGACAAAGGATACTTTGCTTGACCAAACTTTAATCAGATCCCCTGAACCCTCTCCCCAGCAAGACTCATCCATCTGCTTCCTTGCAGAATCTGGTTTTAACAAGAATCCTGCTAAGTTAGTTTAGAGATAAATCCCCACTACTGATACCTGATCACACTCCTAATACCCACTATCCTCCAGATGATATCTGATCACCTTAGCCTGCCTTCAGCAAGAATTCTGTTTGGTCAGTTCAGCCAGAGTCCTCCCAGACTTGATGTCTCCTCTTAGTAATTGTCCATTCACTAATTTCCCCACCCACATGCTTGCCATTTGGCTATAAATCCCCACAAGTTCTTTTCAGAATAAGCCCAATATTTGGAATTTAGCCCAGTTTTATTCTGGAGTCTCTTCCCTTTTGGCAGTATTTTTTTGGAATAAAATCTATGTTCGCTGCTTTAATTTTTGTCTGGCTCTGGTTTTCATTAATGAGTATATGGTGAAATCAGCACAGATTAATCCTAACGCCAGATAGTAAATTTTGTAGCTGAACAAGATTTACCATTTAATTTTGAATACTTCGCCTACCTTATTTTAGCAATAGGGAAACTGACACCCTATGAGCTGAGGCATTTTCCTAATTTCACTGAGCTATTAAAAAACACATCTAGAATCCAGGTCAAATTATTCTTAGATGCACAGTGTTAGCACTGACCCACAACTAAAATATAACACTATCCATATATTTGATGGTAAAGGGGAGAAGGGGCATCAGATGCTACATACTTGGGAATTATTAGGAAAAGGATAATTTTTTTTAAGTATCTATTTTCTAAGTTGGAGTAGGAAGCACATTTTAGAGAAACATAGTTCATATGTATACATTTTTGTACCTATGGTACCTTTTCTCAATGTGGTTCATAAAATATGACATAACATGTAGCTAGATTAAACACACATGTGAAGAAATTTGGAATAAAGAATAAGCAGACAAGGTGTTTCACTTTTTCTGTGCAGATAAAACCTCAGTGAAGTCTTATGGCCAGTTGTAGGTGCTGGGTCTCATTGAAAAGCCATGACCAATGGTGAAGGTTTAAGGCACAGGTGGAACAAACTACTGCAGAATTATTTTCTCACTAAATATTAAAAGAGAAACCATAACATATAATTGAATACACATACATCATCTATTTAATGTGAACAGAAAGCGTAGGAAACAGCAAAGACTTGAGAGTTTAAAATTCCATTTCAGAAGAATATTGGAGAGGTGAGAAGATGATCTACAATCAACTTTATGGGCTCTGTGTGGATTGCTTTCCTAGCCAAAAGGCTAAGAATTCAGATGGTATGAGAATGAATAACTGCTTGGGGATAAAGAAACCAGCAAATCTGGAGGGACAAACTTGAAGACTTGAGGAGCCTCAAGTAGAGTATTGGCTGATTCTGCCCTGAGAATACAGTTTTGTCTGCCTCTAGTTAACCTTTTATCCAAGGTATTTGTCAAAATGCCTAAGAACGCCTTATAAGAACAGGTGGTGTGTCTGCTTGTGTACTTTCTTGCTAATGAATTTTGCACATTTCACAGAATTCAGTCTGTGATTAACTTTCATTGTAACATATTTCCTGTAATGAGCGTATGGATTAAGGAACATCGAAGGTAATAATAGCTGCTATCAAAAGTAAACTTCCAAATTTCAGTGGGTAAACACAACAGAGCTTTATTCGTAACCAAGAGCAATGGATTTTCTACCCTCTTCAATATATGGCTTCTGAAATCTCCATGTATATTAATATCAAAGAAGAGGAGGTAGACTTAGAATAGACCGATTTGGTCCACATTCCATTGATCAAACTTAGTCAAGGAGAATAGAAAATACTGTCCTATGCTGGACAACACTATAAACCATAAAGGACAGCAAAATCCTTGGCAGAAAGATATATCTCTCTGCATTGGTCCACTTCTCTGATCACCAGATATCCTTGTAGTGCCTTTTTGCAGCATCTATTTCACACTCCCTCTTCCTCAAGAGGAAAAAATATCTCAAAGTCCATCTAGTTTGTTTCCATTTGTGCAAGTACAGGTGGACAAAATTTGTCTTAACAATTGTTTATCAAAGTCTTTTACATGCAGTTTCAGGGTTTCTTTCATAATACAACTTCCTAAAAAAATAGTAGGATTGTTTTCAATTTTCTTCATATTAAATTCACATATGATACTGAAAGTTCTCTCTGAGACATAACTGTCAAGTTTTATATATCCCATTGTTTTCTCAACCTTAATATCTCTCTAATGAGAGAATAGTGGTTATTTTGTGACTGTCTAAAATAATGGGTGGACAAAACACTTCTTTTTTCTTTGTCTGAGAAAGGCTTTATTTCTCTTTCATTTTTAAGGATGATTCACAGGGTGCAGAAATTCTAGGTTAGTGTTTTTTTTTTTTCTCTCAATACTTTAAATATTTCACTCTACTCTCTTTTTGCTTGCATGATTTATGAACATAAGTTGGATTTAATTCTTATCTTTGTTCCTCTATAGGTAAGGTTTGTTTTCCTCTAGCTTTTTTGCAAAAATTGTCCTTTTTCTTTGATTTTCTGTAGTTTGAAAATGATATGCCTAGTTATAGTTTGGGGGGGGGCTTTGTTTCAGGTTTTTTGCTTGTTTTTTGTTTTGGCATTTATCCTGCTTGGTTTTCTCCGAGCCTCCAGGATCTATAATTTAGTTTCTGACATTACTTTTGGGAAACTCTCAGTCATTATTTTTTCAAATATTTCTTTTGTTCTTTTTTTTTTTTCTTCTTCTGATATTCCCATTACATGTATGTTACACTTATGTTGTCCCATAGTCCTTGGATATTCTGCTCTTGTTTTTTGCTCTTTTTTTTTAGTCTGTTCTGTTCACTCTTCAGTTTTCAAAGTTTCTATTGATATGTCCTCACTTTCAGAGATTCTTAGCCATATCCAGTCTACCAGTAGTACCATCAAAGGAATTCTCCATTTCTGTAACAGTGTATCTGATCTCTAACATTTCTTTTTGGTTCTTTTCTAGGATTTTCATCTCTCTATTCATATTACCCATCTGTTCCTGCACACTGTCTACCTACCCATAAGATCCCTTAGCATGTTAATCATAACTGCTTCAAATTGTGTTTTTTTTTTGCCTTTTACTATGATTTGTAACATTTTCTTGATAGCCAGACATGATGTGCCAGGCAAAAGGAACTGCTGTAAATAGTTGTGCAGTGATGTAGTGACAAAGTGTGTGGGGAGGATCAGTGTGCTATAGTCCTATGATTAGGTCTGTCTTTTTGTGACTTTATGTCTCTAGACTGTGAACTTCACAAGTATTTCTCAATTTCTTCTCCTCTCCCCTTTGGTGGAAAAGTATTGCTAGAATGAGCTGAGTTGGATGTTTTCCTTCCTCCAAGTCAGTTAGGCTCTGAAAATACCCCAGCAGGTTAGGTTCTGGTTAACTAGTTTCTCCAAAATGTAGGCCTTGTTAAGAACGAGTAATCTGGCATATTTCAAAAATGTTCTTTTTCACTTTCCCCTGCCAGAAGTAGAAGGGGATTTTTCTCCAATATCTACTATGGTAATCTAGTCTTTCTCCTGGAGGTGAATTTCACAAGACTGTGGGAGTCCCACTATGACTGGGTCCTCATTGAGATTTCACTCTCAGAGTTGTCCACTCTGAGCCTCCAGCAGTTGGTCAATTATAGTTCAGGTTTTCACCTTTGTGAGTCTCTGCTCCAGTAAGATGTGCCTCCCATATTCACCTGTCTGTCTCTCCAATATTAGGGGCAGTGTCTTTCCCTGTGTCTTCCTCTCTCTTACTGATCCAAGAAAGGTTTTGATTTTTCAGCCTGTTCAGCTTTTTACTTGTTGTTAAAATGGGGTGATGACTTCCAAGCTTCTATATGTGAATCCCAAAACTGGAAGTTAAGAATCACCTTGAAAAATTTCTGGAAAATTTCTGTTTTGATTTATTTTGGCTTGCAAACCATCTAACCTTTTCTTAAGTGCATCTCCTTTTTTTTGACATTTTGCTATATACTACCAGTAACAATCAACAAACATTAACTTTCTGTTTTTCTAATGATCCCGATAGAGCTGTAAGCTCCATAGACCATCTGCTTCCCATGTAATTTTGGTCAGCTTTACCAAATATTTTGTAACGTGGGACAGTTTTTAGAAATAGTATTACTCAATTCCATATAGTTAAGGTAACTATAGCTGATGAAACAAACATGCCCTAAAATTTCAGTGGTTTGCCACAATAGTTTATATGTTAATATTTTGCCATTAGATAACATGGGACAGTTTTTCGAAATAGTATTACTCAATTCCATATAGTTAAGGTAACTATAGCTGCCGAAACAAACATGCCCGAAAATTTCAGTGGTTTGCCACAATAGCTTATATATGTTCATGTAAATATCAACTGGTGGTAGTGAAGGTAAGGAAGAAGTGCTAT
The DNA here is from genome assembly GCF_003676395.1 of Aethalodelphis obliquidens. Lineage (NCBI taxonomy): Eukaryota > Metazoa > Chordata > Mammalia > Artiodactyla > Delphinidae > Aethalodelphis > Aethalodelphis obliquidens. The sequence goes on from NW_020837960.1 coordinate 7,021,805, forward strand.
GCTCAATACAGTCAGTCATAACATATGCCATCTTCAATGTGTAGCTCTCAAAGTCGTCCTGAGTTTCAATATATCACTGGCACTAAGAAGAGAGAGGATGAGGAATCACATTTGGGTTCAGGCTTGGAAGTACTATACTTCATTTCTGTCCACAGTTTATTGTCCCAAATTTACTCATATGGCCCCAGAAGATAGAAGGAGACAGGAAATTTAGAAAAATACAACTCTCCATCATGGAAGGGGAGCACAAATCTATGTTTTATGGTCATATATTTTTCTCCAAGCCCCTGCTCATCTCTTACTGCCAGTGGTTACTGATATCAGCCAAAAATACCTTGATAATTCCTAATTAGTTAAATAAGATGAAACTAAGGGAAGCTAAGTGCTTGAAGTGAATGCTGTGTGGTCTTGCTCTGTGGGTGGGTCCGACAAATGACAAGACACAGTTGCCTCAAAGCTTTCTATGTCATAAAGCAAGGGGAATATAAAGGACGTAATGAGTCACATAGCATATAAGAGTAAAAAAAAAAAAGGTATTCTTTTTTTTTTTTTTTTTTTTTTTTTTT
>NW_020837960.1:7022470-7199623 GCF_003676395.1 Aethalodelphis obliquidens
TTGCGGTACGCAGGCCTCTCACTGCTGTGGCCTCTCCCGTTGCGGAGCACAGGCTCCGGACGCGCAGGCTCAGCGGCCATGGCTCACGGGCCCAGCCGCTCTGCGGCATGTGGGATCCTCCCGGACCGGGGCACGAACCCATGTCCCCTGCATCGGCAGGCGGACTCTCAACCACTGCGCCACCAGGGAAGCCCAAAGGCATTCTTTAGAAGTACAATTCTTTCTAAATCTGAGCTCAGGATGAAATTTTATCATAAGACTTTAGATAAAATGCTTCTACAGTGACAAGGACCTTCACTGTAATTTTTTATAGTGTCCCTCAGTGTGGGCTTACTGTAAAAAAAATAATAAAAAATAATTGAAAGATGCAGTAATAGAAATGTTGCCTGCTGGACTTCCCTGGTGGTGCAGTGATTAAGAATCCACCTGCCAATGCTGGGGACATGGGTTTGATCCCTGTTCCCAGAAAATCTCACATGCCTTAGAGTAACTAAGCCCATGTGCCACAACTACTGAGCCTGCGCTCTAGAGTCCGTGAGCCGCAACTACTGAAGCTCACGTGCCTAGAGCTTATGCTCTGCAACAAGAGAAGTCATGTCAATGAGAAGCTCGCAGAGTGCAACGAAGAGTACCCCCCACTTGCTACAACTAGAGAAAGCCCCCTTGCAGCAACAAAGACCCAACACAGCCAAAAATAAATTTAAAAAAAAATTAAAAAGCAAAAGAATCTGCTTGCCATTACAGGGGCATGGGTTAGATCCCTGTTCCAGGAAAATCCTACATGCTGCAGAGCAACTTAGCCCGTTTGCCACAACTACTGAGCCTGCACACTAGAGCCCGCAAGCCACAACTAATGAGGCCCGCGCACCTAGAGCCTGTGCTCCGCAACAAGAGAAGCCACTGCAGTAAGAAGCACGTGTACTGCAACAAAGAGCAGCCCCTGCTCACTGCAACTAGAGGAAGCCCTCACACAGCAACGAAGTCCCAACTAAGCCAAAAATAAATAAATTTAAAAAAATTTTTTAAAAAGTAAAAGATATGTTGCCTGGCTTTGTTCAGTGGAAAATTTTCAACCACCTAGTGTTGAAATGTAGATCTTTCAGGAGTCCTCCATCCATTTTAGTTTTTGAATTGAATGTTATTAGTAGCAGTACATTTGAGGGGATCACCCTGAGAAAGAACCAAACTACAGAAAGCCTCCCTACCCTTAAGTTCTGATACATATGGTTTAAAAGCCACCTGGGTAGAGAAAGGATTATCCTTTTCTTTTGAAGTTTGAGATTCTAAAGCAGACACTATTCAAATAGAAAATCTTTCCACTGTTGCATGAAGTTGAGTCAAAGAAATGCCATTGTTAAATGGAAGATTTTCCAAAATTTGCTACTGTCCTCCACCCACAGAATAGATAAATGAGGGCCCAATGTGCCTTCCAAGGTTCCTGGCTGTAAAATTATTAGACTGAAAAAATTCTCAAAATGTGTTATCAAGGACCTATAGAACACTATTACGGGTACTGACTTCCTACAGTTTTATTCCATTGATTTTTCTAATGCTTTGAGTCATGGAAATGAAAATATTTGAAAATGCTAGAGTTTTGAAATATCCATGCACTGAGCCATAAGCTCTCTCACAGTCCAAATAAACCACCTTTTAAACTTGGAGAAACAACTAAAGGAATTGTTTGAAAAAAATATAGTTCTAGATAACTTAAGGTGCTTGATTTTCTCCAAAGTGCTTTCATTTTATCAATCAAATACTAGAGAACATATTTCAAAGTGATATCATTGTCTATTCAGTCTATGATTGTCTATAATTACATCTCAGAGTGCATTGCTTATTAGGTTATTGGTAGATGGTGACAAAACAACCCCATATCATTGTTATACAAGATGATGTATATATGTTTTACCACATTAAACAGAAAAGTGAGGCAATAAGCAAAACTGTGATAAACTACTGGGTAGAAGAAAACTGTAAAGCCTTGGGGACAAGTGGGAACGGAATCTCTGATTTGCGTTTGGGGAATCATTACTTGATTCATCCTGAGACTCTTTATCCTTATTCTATCTTGAGAGTTTACGTGCAGTTCAGTAAGATTGTCAACACCTGTATTAAATTCTTAGAGGTTAGCATCTTAATGATTCTTGTACTTTGAGTCACAGGGCATGAAAAGGTCAATAAGAACTGTCAATGGCCTTGTGCTATTCTTAATAGATTTCTCCAGTAGGTGACTTGGGTCATAAAAATGCTCAATAACTGATAACGGTTTTGAAAGTCTATATAATCTGACATTAGAATGCTGGCCTAAAAAGTCCATGCAAATTCTCAATAAAGAGCAAGGCATACGTTATATGCATATATATTAACTCATTCTGTGCATGTATTTGTACATGTTCAACAAAAATATACATTATATTATACAGGCATACATTATATGCATACATTACATGCATACATTATATGCATATATATATATTTTTTAAGTTTTTGATATTCTTTTTTAAATTAAAGTATAATTGATTTAAAATATTTAGTTTCAGTTGTACAGCATAGCGATTCAATATTTTCACAGATTATACTCCATTTAAAGTCATTATAAAATAATGGATATATTTCCCTTTACTGTACAATATATTATTGAAGCCTTTTTATTTTATACATAGAAGTTTATAACCCCTACACTTTTCTTGCCCCTCCCCCCTTTCTTCTCCCACTGGTAGCCACTAGTTTGTTCTCAATTTCTGTGAGTCTGTTTCTGTTTTGTTATATTCATTCCTTTGTTGTATTTTTTAGGTTCCACATATAATTGATGACATACAATTATTTATCTTTCTCTCTCTGGCTTATTTCACTAAGTATAATACTCTCTTGTCCAACAATATTGTTGCAAATTTCATTCTTTTTATGGCTTTGTAATATTCCATTGTATATATATCTACCACATCTTCTTTATCCATTCATCTGTTGATGAATACTTAGGTGGCTTCAGTATCTTGGTTATTGTAAATAATGCTGCTGTGAACATTTGGTGCATGTATCTTTTCAAGTTATTGTTTCTGTTTTCTTAAAATATACCCAGGAATGGAGTTGCTGAATCATATGGTAGTTTCACTTTTAGTGTTTTTGGAACTTTTTTACTGTTTTCCATAGTGAAAGCACCAATATATATTCCACCAACAGCATACATTTAGCTTTATTTTCTGTCTTAAGATTACTTTGGTTTTTTGGTCTTTTGTGATTCCATATAAATTTCAGGATTATTTGTTCTGGCTCTGTGAAAAATGCCATGGGTAGTTTGATAGGGATTGCATTAAATCTGTAGATTGCTTTGAGTAGTATGGATATTAACAATATTAATTCTTCCAATCCATGAACATGGGATATCTTTCCATTTATTTGTATCATCTTCAATTTCCTTTATCAATATCTTATAGCTTTCAAAGTGTAGGGCTTTCACCTCCTTGGTTAAATATATTCCTAGGTATTTTATTATTTTTGATACAATTGTAAATGGGATAGTTTTCTTGAATTTTTTTTTCTGATAGTTCTTTACTAGTGTATAGAAAAGTAACATATTTTTGTATGTTAATCTTATATTCTGGAATTTTACTAAATTCATATATGAGTTCTAATAGTTGTGTTTATGTTTGTGTGTATGTGTGTGTGTGTGGAGACTTCAAGATTTTTTTTTATTTATAGTATCATGTCTTCTGCAAATACTGAATGTTTTTAGTTCCTCCCTTCATTTGGATGTTTTATTTATTTTTCTTGCCTGATTTCTGCGACTAGGACTTCCAATACCATGTTAGGTACAACTGGTGAGAATGAGCATCATTGTCTTTTTCCTAATTTTAGCAGAAAAGCTTTCAGCTTTCCAACATTGAGTATGATGTTAGCTGTGGGTTTGTCATAAATGGCCTTTGTTATGTTAAAATATACCAACTTTGATGAGAGTTTTTTTCATGAATCAATGCTGAATTTGGTCAAATTCTATTTTGGGGTCAATTGAGATGATCATGTGACCTTTACCCATTCTTTTGTTAATGTGATATATCACACTGATTGATTTGTGGGTATTGAAACATCTTTGCATCCCTGGAATAAATTCCACTTGATTAATGGAATAAAGTGATCTTTATTATTTCCTTCTTTTTGTTGACTTTGGGCTTTATTTGTTCTTCTTTTTCTATTTCCTTTGCATGGTAGGTTAGGTTGCTTGTTTGAGATTTTTTTGTTTGTTTGTTTCCTAGAATTTCTTTTGCCATGTCCCATATATTTTGGAAAGTAGTGTTATTTTCAATTGCCTTGAGGTATTTTCTGATTTCCATTTTGGTTTTGTTATTGACCCTTTTTTTTTTTTTTTTTTTAGTAGCATGATTTAGTCTCCACATGTTTGTGTTTTTCCCATTTTTCTTCCTGTAATTAATTTCTAGTTTTGTATCATTGAAGTAAGGAAAAATGTTTGATATTATTTTATCCTCCTAAACTTGTTGAGACTTTTTCTGTAGCCTACCATGTGATCTATCCTGGAGAACATCCTATGTGCACTTGAAAAGAATGTGTAACCTGCTATTTTTGGATGGAGTTTCCTGTAGATACCTATTAAGTCCAATTGGTCTAATGTGTCATTTAAGACTACTGTTTCCTTACTGATTTTCTGTCTGAATGATCTGTCCATTGAAGTAAGTGGGGTTTCAAAGTCTCCTTACTATTATTGTATTATTATCAATTTCTCCCTTTATGTCTGTTAATATTTGCTTTAATATATTTAGGCACTTGAATAGATTTATAATTATTTAATATTACAAATGTTTTATAAGAAAGTTAAAGAAACTATAATGAAGAGAGTCTGATTTATATTGATAAGGGAGGATTTATCAAAAAGGGTGCTGAGGAGGAGATTTTTAAACAGTAACCCAAAGAATGAGTGTAAATTATTCAACAAGATTAGAAAGAAGAGTTATGAAAAATGCATAGATGCCTATGCAGAATATTTGCATCTAGAAAAATGCCTATTGAAGAAAGATATTTAATAAGTAGGTTAATGCTTTGTGGGAAGATTATATTGTCAATGAATAATAAAATTAAGCTGAAACACATTAAAATCTCAAAATAACAAATAACAAGAAAAGGAGCCTTAGTTTACATTCTATCAAAATATAATAGATTCCACATAAATATTTGCTGATGAGTTAAAGGACATAAACTAAAATTACATGTGGCTTAATCCTGAATGGAGTTTTATTTATTTATTTTTTGAGAGAGTGCATGACCCAATATATATACATATATATATATATATATATACATACACATATATATGTATATATATACACATATGTGATTTATTTATATTTTTTTAATTGCTAAAGTAATATATACTTACTGTAAAACATTTGGAAAATGTTAGAAAAACAAAAGGAATAAATATTTTCTATAATTCATTGTCCCTATTATAATCACTGAAGTGTTGACATTTTGATATATATTATTCCACTTTTTTATGTACGTGGCTCTAATATCTATTGATATAATTATACAAACCAATATATATGCAAACAAATATGTATCACAAAGTTATATAATTTATTTCTGTTTTGAAACATAATTTTTATTTTTTAATATATTGCAAGTATTTATAATTTCAAATATATGCTCATATAAAATAAAATTTAATGTCTATGGTAATCTATCATATTGCATAACACATTATAACTTTAACAAGTTTTCTTTTAAAGATTTGCTTATTTCTATTTTCTCCATGTCACACATTAGAAAAATATACTCAGCAAATTATTTTAAAATATATTAATTAAATTTGTAATAAACTTTCTGTATACATGTATGATTTCTTCTCTCTGTTCCTTTTATATAAAATGTTATCTATACCCACTGTCTGTAGTTTGCTTCTTCCCATTTCTTTCAGTGGCTAAAGTGGATACATTTTCCCCCCACCCATTCCAGCAAAACAATTTTTTGTCAGGATAACTCTCACATTGTCAAATCCACTGATAAATTCTTGGTACTTATCTCTTGCCCTCTCAATGCCATTTAACAGATTCGAATGTCACCTTAAATACACCCCTAACTTTGTTTTAACTGCACTGTCCATTTCCTTTTACCTATATTCTTCTCATTATCCCAAACTCTTATTTTCCTGATCTCTAAATTGTGGAGTGCTTCAAGCCTCAATCCTCATATCATAGTGTCTTTGTTCATGGTAATGCCATTCTCTCTCAAGGCTTTAAAATAATCTCTGAAATTTAAATATCTAACTTAAACTAGAACTGATTATAAATGAATAAACAAATAAATGAGTAAAAAATGAGTTCTTGAGGTATACCCATTTAAAACATTATAATTAACATTGAGGTTACAAATTCAGCTTCCTAACTAGTAAGTACATAAACAGATGCCTGGCCATAATTTGTTAAATTCTTGCACTTATTCATGGAGATTGACATGAAGAAAAGAAATAGAGGATAGGTTTAGTATTCCATATGCCTTACAGAATTTATTTAATTGTGGCTGATTGCTGAATCATTTTCTTTCTATTCAGAAAGGAAATCTGAATTTTTTTTCTCAGATTTACAATGCAAATTGTCATAGGAACACATTTCCCAATCTTCTGGAGTGTAGGCATGAATGATGACTAAGAGGGCCAATGAAATACAGCTAAATTCTGTGTATAAAGAAAAAAAATCCTTTCTCCTTTCTTCTTCATTTCTGCTGCCTTGAGTGTAGATGCAATGCCTTGAAGATTATCATCCATTTTAACCCAAGAGATGGGTTTGAGGATGAAAGCCATGGATGATTCACCAAAAAGAAAGAAGGAAACTGTGTCTCCAATAAACACATGGAGTCACCGTACCAGCCTCCAACTATTTTTCTGCCTGATATGTTTATGTTACTGTTTTGATGTCTCCATTATTCTAATCCAAACCTAATCTTAATTGGTATTTTACTTTGCATTTGAAAGTAAAATGCTTAAAGTAAAATAACTTAAAGATAGAATTTGGTTAAATAAAGGATTTGAGGCATTGAGGGAAGTGATGGCAGATTTTATAGACTAAAAAGCTGGAAAGCGTTACCAATTTGTGATAAAATATTTTACAGGTAATTTCCTATACCTTGTAAGTCTTGCTGTATATCTATCACTAAGAGCAATAATTGAAATAATGAAATTTCTTGTATGTTTGCACTTCTTTGATGTATATTGGTCTATAGTAAGGACCTATGAGGCAGATAAAATCAGACTGAAGCCAGAAGATCTTCAAACAGAAATGGATAAATTAAGATAATCGTACTTACAACGTGTAAACTAAGTTGACTGAATATTCTGTAATTTGTAATTCTGAAGGCTGAGAAAATTTTTGCCTTCTTCTGTTTCTTAAATTAAAAGTTTTGTAACTTGTGGAATTGAAATCACAACCTTAAGAAAATATGAGTGAAAATAATATAAAGATCATAAGTCTTTTGAGAAAGAAAGTGGCAGATGTGCTGGTTTTTCATTGAAACTTATAGTTTTAAAGGTCTAAAGATAGCTACACTTTTTCTGAGGGCTAGATTGAAAAGCAGAATATACAGGCAAGTAACAAAATGATGATGTTCAAGCTTAAAACCTGTTAGACTGTAGAGAAAATATGCTTTATGCTTCTACAGGCTTAGGACTTTTGTAGAAAATTTTACTGAAACTTAGGACCTAGGCTCCCTAGAAGTTAATTTATGACTGATTAGCTAATGGGGACTCCAGAGAGATTTACTTTCTTAGAGGAATATTTCAAGAGAGGGTAAGACTTGGGACTATGAGATACTATGGATTACAAAACTGGAAACACTGGTTGTTTCTTTCTTTAGGAGAAATTTACTTACAATCTAAAGAATTACAATAACAACTCAGGATTCTTTCCATTATGCTTCCAAGGAGACACTTACAGATAGGGAGAGGGGACAACTAACATTTTCTCCTACAATTAGATTAATTTTATTGGGGTTCCTTGCCTATGATACAGAACCCATATATGGAGAGTAACAGCTGACTTTTATTGCCTCAGGGTAAGAATTTGGGCACAGAGAAACCACATAATTATTATTTGTAGTGAGTAAAAAATAATCTACTCCATATCAGAAACCAATATGTTTCAAAAGGTTTGACTGTCAAATCTGTCTGGGGAATTTAAAAACAGCAAACACTAGAAACGGGTTGGGTTTTTAAAGAAATTGTAATGAACAAAACCCTAGCCTGAATTGAAACAGACCAAGACTATTAAATGTTTAACAGAGCACAGGATCTTCTAATTCCATTTAATAAGAAGCTTCCTGCGAAAACTGTGAAGCCCCTATGTAGTACATCCTCTCCAATGTCCAACTCAGCTATGGGCCAAAGAATAAAGAGCAAGCAAGTCCTTCCCTGTAAATAGGAGGAGAATCTGCAAAATTAGTGAACATATTATCTCATTCCACATCTTGTACATGGAATCTCTACTACCCCTGCTCAGGAACTTAATTTGTAGGGTCTGCTGTGTTTTCCATTTTTCTCTCCACATGGGTGTTTTTACTATGGCTATTATCTTTATTCTCCATTGTGTTAAGTGCAGATTAGTATTTATTTTACAGTTTGCTGTACCACAAATAGCCACACAGAGACCTGATGGATAGATCGTTACTATGCTCAGAGATTCTAGAATTTGAGCTATATACAGTAATTGTTATTTTTTTTTTCTCTCAGAGAAGAGGATTATCTGCTATTATATAGATCAGTGCAAATTTATCAGTATTTATGCAGCCAAAGGAGTAATTATGAAAATAGTGCTAGTTTCTTGATTCCTTTTTATTAAAAGAAAATTGATTGTGTTTGGGGCAGGGCTAGGATTATGTTTATGTTTTCCAGCTTTCTTTGAAGATAAGCACATATGTATGTAAAGTACCATCAATAAGTTATAGACAGAAGTTCTTGTGTAGCTTTATGAAGGCTACTTTATAGGAAGGGGGTAAATGCTTCTTTTCTCTTCTTTATTAATGAGACAAAGAAAAGCTGATTAGCATGAAGATATGGTAGAAGGAAAGACCAAGGGCTTAAAAAATAAAATAAACTATTTCAGGACCTTTAATTAGTTCAGGGTAGCTAAAATATTTGGGGAAAAGAGTAAGTATAGGACTGACAAATGATAACTGATAAAAAATGAAATAGAGAATAAAAAAGCAGTTGAAAGATCAATAAAAATGAGTTGATTTTTGAAAGGGTAAACAAAATTGACAGATACTTAGCTGAACTAAGAAAAAGAGAACACCCAAATAAATAAAATTAGAAATGAAAAAGGACACAAAACTGATACCACAGAAATACAAAATTTCACAAGAGACTGTTATGAAAAATTATACACCAACCAACTAGAATAAACACTCCAATTAAAATGAAATCTTATATTGGATAAACAGGCAAGGCCCAATTATGTGCTGACTTAAATTTTACCAAGCATAAAATTTTGACATGCATATTCTAAAAGTTATAAAACAGAACAAAGGTAATTGAATAGCCAAAATATCTTGAAAAAGAACAACAAAATTAGAAGGCTTATACTTCCTGATTAAAAAAAAAATTACTATGCAGCTAAAATAAATAATACTGTGTAAAATTTGCATTAGTATCAAGTAGGTCAACAGATGTATAGGACAAAGGAACACTGCAACAGAAGAGTTCAGAAATACGTAAACACCTATACAGCCAAATGATTTTTGACAAAAGTACAAGATAATTCTACTGAGAAAGATCTTTTCAACAAATGGCCTTGGTCCATAAGATGTTAATGTTCCCATAAGCTTCACACAGCTTTGGTAGATTGAGCTAAAATAAAAGTTATCTATTACACAAAGCACTTCCCTAGTTTCCTGTATGCCTTATTACAGCTCCCAATTTCATTTCCCTACTCACAATTCCCTTCTTTAATTTTGTTTCAATCCTGCCCCTTAATCTCCATCCCATTTCATTATGTGTATCTATACAGGGGCACTGCATTTCATAACATCAATGGCTGCCAGGAATTTTCTGTGTACCTCAGCTGATGTAAATACATAGTAGTGGTAAAGCTCAGTACCACCTTACCTTGTTCAGAGTAAGAAATAAGAAACTAGTGGAAAGGGAACAATTGGAGCACCTGGAGGTGTCAGCCTAAGCAGAGGACTTATTGGGTGGTATAGATCTCTTTTTAACATGTGTGACTAACCCCATTAGTGGTTGAAGTGTTGACTAAGGCAAATGACAAGGGCATACCCAAGAGTACTTCTTTTTAGCTTAATAAAGTTGGCTTCTACTAAGAATCAGCTAGGATATTCTGTCTGAGATGCAGTGTAAATGTCCCACTAATTGAGAATGATTAAGTAAATGTGGACATTTCAATTAAACAGAATATTATATAGATATTAAAATTACAATTATAATGAACATGTAAAAGAGAAAAGGTAGGTTACTATTAACATCTTACAGACGAAGACTTCCACTATATGCCTCCATAAATGAGCTAGTAGTGGTAAAGCTCAGTGTCAATAAAGAAAAATGACAATGGCATATGGAAAAATAAGCATACCAAGAGCAGCAGCACATGCAAGCTGTGCAGGGAACGTCTAAGAGCAAGGGACTGATGTATCATGGGTAATAAATCAAGCTGCCTTAATTGGCAAATATAATGTGGCAGTATTGGCCTCCACAGACATGAAATAGATAAAGAAAACACAAAACAGCACAGGTAAGGGCGGGGGTGACAGGCAAGGGGTAGCAGCACTAAGGTCATCTAGTTCTTTTGATGGGGTGTTATTGAATTAGAAAAAGCTGAATATGTACCTTGCATCATGAGACAATGAAGTATTGTGTTTTGTTTTCTTCATTAATTCAAAGAGTTTCTCTTGCAAAAAAGTCAGAGAACACTTAAATTGGTATATTTCATTTAGAAATTATAAAAATAAAACCCCATTTTGTATGTTGGAGGAAAACAAGCATTTAGGTTTCTGTTTTTGAGGATATATATTTTTTAACTTCTTAATTCAAATTTGAAATTCAGTTTTCAACTAATTCATTTGAAGTTAGTTTATTTTTTATGGAGAAAATATGCATTAAAATTTAAATTTATATTTAAAAATACATATAGCATATATAGTCACAAGTATAGGTTCTTTACATGCATATGTCTAAAAATGCATGTATATGCATATGTAAGTGTTGGTTAACAGCACTGGAAATCAGTGTCTTCTTATTTTGCTTGTAATCTTATCTTCAGTGGGATTCCTGTTTTGCTTGTCACTTCTTGTAGTTTGTACTAAGTGAGAAGATAGAATCACTGATTAACTTCTAGGTGTTGTCACTTAGGAGCCAACTGTAAACATAAAGGATGTTTTCAAAGTTTTTAAAGGTACTTTTTTTATAGTTTATAAGAACTTGTGTCACTTTCTTATTTCCTGCTAAACTTTTTATGTCAGAAAAATGTTTCCCATTCTAATAACAACTGAAATTAGTGTGAATAAAAAGCTAATTAAACATTCACAATGGAAAACCAGTTTTCGTAAACCAGAACACAACACATCTTCACATTTGAAAATGTTAATGAGATTCATTGTCATCATTAATAATAGTTTATTTAAAATATCATTATTTCAGGGTCAGCCATGTCAAAGGAAGCATAAAAATATTTACTAATATTTACATCAAATAACAGCAAATTTGCTTTTTTATCACATAAAATTTTTTATCCTAGGGAACATAAATGTGTCAGAGATTCAAAATTGGGATCCAGTTAACCCTCTGAAAACGCCCTATTATGCTAACATAATGGAACAATAGCACTCCATTGTTTAGCTATATTTTAAATGGTACATCTATTATTATACTAATGATTACAAACCATATGGTGTAACCAATAGGGTTTTCTTTAAATACACTAATTACATCAAGTGCAGGCAATAAAACAGGTGCTAAAACCATATTCTCACATACTGTTTTTCATTTACAGCTCCACAGAAGACCTTTAGCACAGAGCTTGGAATTCCAATCTATTTCCATAGACTCCATTTGACATTTAAAGATCCTGCAAAACTATCTAGTCAACACCAATTTAAGCAATAAATATGCTATTTGTTAGTAAACCTACAATTTTTTTTTTTTAACTAAAGATAAATGGATGACAGAAGAGCAATCTAAAGCAATTAGTGTCGATTTTTATTGGGAGTTCTAAAGCCAATTTTACCTATTATGTCTTGTGTCATTCTGCATTTACATAGTATCCAATGTCTTAGATATTCGAATAATATGAAAAATATCCAATAAGGGACAATAATAATGTAAAGGCAAGAGCATAGGGCTAAGTCATGGTCTCATGTCTATCATCAACCAAGTGACTTTGAATAAGCAAACGTACATAAGTATTTGGTGCTTTCCTCTAGAAAGAGCATAGGTTGACTCAGGCTATTTGTCAGGTCCTCTACATCTTTAAAATTTTGTATTTTTTGTGGTAAATTGATGAGACACTCTACATCAGGGGTCCCTAACCCCCAGGCTGCGGACTGATAGCAGTCCATGGCCTGTTAGGAACCAAGCCACACAGCAGGAGGTGAGCAGTGGGTGAGTGAGGGAAGCTTCATCTGCCGTTCCCCATCACTCACATTACTCTCTGAACCATCACTCGCCTTACCACCTGAACCATCCCCCCACCTCCGGTGGAAAAATTGTCTTCCATGAAACTGGTCCCTGGTGCCAAAAAGATTGGGGACTGCTGCTCTACATGATCAAACATTAGTCAGTTTCTGCTAAGCCATTTTCTTTACAAGGACTTGACCTTGGCCCATATCCTTGCCAGACCTGCATAGCCCAGTTTTAGCAATAATCCTGCTAGGTCTGTTTAGAGAGAATTATTCCACCCTTGATATCTGATCACTTTCAATATCTGATCAAAGTTCTCATCCTCCAACATTGCTGTCCGATCACCCCCACCTGCCCAAAGCAAGAATCCTGTTAGGTCAATTTAGCATGAATTCTCCCTACCTCTGATGTCTCCTGTTAGAATTTTCCATCCAACACTTCCCCCTTTCCCAACGTACTCCTTGGCTATAAATCCTCACTTGTGATTGTTGTATTTGGAGTTGAGTCTGATCTTCTCCCCTGATGTAATAGTCTTGACACCTATCTCAATAGTCTTGAATGAAGTTTTTTCCTTATTATTTAACAAGTGTCAGAATATTTATTAAAACAGTTAGAAATAAGATTTTTTAAGCACAAATGTCAATTTTTCGCAAATCAATAAATGAAGCTGGAATCAAACATTTTGGGGTCATATTCCAGGCTTAGAAGATTCCAGTTTTAATCATATTATCTCTAAGTTTTGAGAATATTATTCAATGTCTTTCTATCATAGTTTCTTCACATATTTAATGGTTTGTTTGATAATAACAAACTCATAGAGCTGTTCTGAGGATTAAGTGAGGTTAACCTTGTAACCTGTGCTGAACCCTTGCTTGGCACATAGTAAATACCAAATAAATGCAAGATATTGTTTTAATAAAATAATTATGAGCACAAACATACCAAAATATGTATGCCTATAAATATATTCCACAAGAGAATTAAGAAATCATAAAGATTAAAAAGTAAAAAAAAAAGTGTTAGAATAAATTGTAGAAGACATATTATCTTTTAAAAAAAATAGTCAATATTTACCCAAGAGCTTACTCAAATCCAAATATATATATACATAAATCTACTTTAAAAATCTTTCTTTTTAACCAGCAAAACATTTAAAATGAAACGTGTATAGCCAGATTGCAAAATATGTATATTTGTATACATATATTTTGAAGAATTAGCAAACAAATTGCCTATTTGCAAATTAATGACTGGTATGTAAGTAGCCTAAAATGAAAATTGGTTCTCAAATTACTAGTCTTTAATGAGATAACAACTTTAATGAGAGAGTAAGTAGTAACCAGCATGTTGGGGAATAGGAGAGCACAGTTCATCAAAAATCTCTATTAAAAGATGTTGTTTTTTACTTAGGCTGAAATGACATGGTGTGGAGGGAGTCATGGAGTTTCTGGCAAAAAGATGGACTTTGTGAGTCCCCCTAGTCTCTGGTGTCCGTGGTTCTGCATGCATCCCTACAGGTTTTGCTTCTGGACATGATGCGGACTCCTACATGACTTCTCTCACAAGCAGAGCCTCAGCAGCCTTCCATTTAGACCTGTCTGACATTGACCTCTTCACAATGAGAAATGAGGAGATAATCATTATGTCAAAAGAATATTCATGGAGAATTCATTTAGCTGAAACATTAAGTTACTAAAATGAAGATCCAGGATCATATGAGGATATTAGAAGTGACTGCCAGGGTTTGGAAATTTTCAGTTGGTCAGATGTCACTTAACATGAAGTAGCAGGTTCAATGAACTTGCAGAATGCCTGAAATCACTCTATGTGAGGCAGCAGCAGGAGACCCTTCACTATCTTTTAGCCATATGCTCAATCAGCAGGTAATATCAACAGAGCACTGCCAATAATTCCTTGCCTCCTCCCTCCCTCCCTCCCTCCCTCCCTTCCTTCCTTCTCTCTTTCCTTACTCCTTCCTTCCTTCCTTCCTTCCATCAGTGAAGCTCCTTGCTTATAACTCTTCAATAACCTCTGTGCAAGATGTTCTCTGCCTAATTTCACAATATTATCTATAAACAGCTTTCTACTGCATCATGATTTCTAGCCATATGACCTTTTGTTTATCTCTTGAACAAATATAAATTAGAGTTTTTGTATTTTGTATTGTCTGTCTTGAATAATCTTCCCGCAGAATGTTGTTTGGTTGACAACTTTTTATAACTTAGGAATCAATTTAAAGTTTACCTTCTCACAGATGCCTTATTTTTTTCCCCCCAGCTTTATTGAGATATAATTAATGCAAAGCCCTCATGTGACTGTTCACTAGAGACAAATTCATAAAATCAGAACACAAAATTTATGAAAGTAAGTAATTTACCTTATCCTCTATCATATAACCAACACCTTTAACTGTGCCTGGCACATATATATATATATATATATATATATATATATATGTTAGTTATTCAATGACTCATTAAATAAATGACTATTTTCTGCCAGGCCTTTGGTAGCACTGAAAATATATTGGCGAAAACCTTAGAAGTAAAGCTTGTAGTTGAATAAAACATATATATATATATATATATATATATATATATATATATGCACACACATATATACAAACATATATATCAAATTGTAAAAATATAATAAAATAAATAGATGGAATAATAATAATGGAATAGAGGATGGAAGGGGAGTAAATTTTAAACAGGGAAGAAATTTCTGAAAGATTTAAATTAATATCTGAAGAACAAGAAGGGGCCAGTCACCCAAAGAAAATATTATAAGGACAGGGAACAGCATGAGTAATTCTCTGGTCAGTTAAGAGCCTAGGGCACACTGAGAAAAATGATTCATGCTGAGTTGGAGGAGATTTGCTTCAGCAAAATAATGTAAATTATCAGGGCGCTGTAAGCCATGGAGCAATGTTTGGATTTTATCCCAGCTGCAATGTGAAGATATTAGAGAGTGGAATCTGGGGAGAAACTGATTCGATTTTTAGTTTTTATATTCATTTAAAAATCTTTCTGATTTCTGTATAATAGAAGATCAATTGGAGTCTAGCAATGATTGACAGAGGGGAACATGTTAAGAGGTCAGAGACAGAAGCCAGATTGGAGTGAACAGAAGGAGTGGGAGGTAGAAAGGTAGAGAGGACAAAAACAACTCTTTCCCAAATTTGGCCTTGAAGGAAGGTAAAGAATGTAGAGGGTGGAGGAAAAGGGAAACTGGGATAATAAGGCTTTGTTTTTTTTTTAGGCTTGTATTTACCATCTTTTGTTTTTTTTCAAACCACAACAATCTATAATTATCATTCTGTTAGAAATGTTATAGTTAGTCAATCATCTCCAAAGACCTACAGATGGCCAACAGACACATGAAAAGATGCTTGACATCATTAATTATTAGAGAAATGCCAATCAAAACTACACTGGTCAGAGTGGCCATTATCAAAAAGTCTACAAGTAATAAATGTTGGAGAGGGTGTGGAGAAAAAGGAACTCTCCTACACTGTTGGTGGGAATGTAAATCAGTGCAGCCACTATGGAGAACAGTATGGAGGTTCCTTAAAAAACTGAAAATAGAGTTATCATATGATCCAGCAATCCCACTCCTGGGGCTCCACTACCAATATTCCTTCTGTTCCTACTGTTCCCACTGAAAGCAGTGGGGGTGGGAGGGAGAATGAGCTGCAGTCAGGCCAGAGGAAAGTGAGGTCAGTTCTCAACATGCAGTAAGGCCATCATGTAAGATCCTGAGCTCTGTAGTTGGACAAACCTAAGATGTCATCTTAAGGCCACTCGCTGTGTGGTGTTAAGCAAATGACTCACCTCTCTGGACTTGAGATAATTAAACTATATGATATATAGTGAGGCCCCCTACACCTGCATCCCAACCCAAGGGAGGGTAGAAGCTTGGGGAAGACTCCTTTCTTTCTTTTCCTCATATATCCTGAAAAGATACACGCAGCCCAGTGTTCATAGCAGCAGTATTTACAATAGCTAAGACATGGAAGCAACCTAAATGTCCAGAGACAGATGAATGGATAAAGAAGATGTGGTATATATATACAATGGAATATTACTCAGCCATAGATAAAGAATACAGCAACATGGATGGACCTAGAGATTATCATACTAAGTGAAGTAAGTCAGACAAAGACAGATATCATATGATATCACTTATATGTGGAATCTAAAACAATGATACAAATAAACTTATTTACAAAAGAGAAATAGACTCAGAGACATAGAAAACAAACTTATGGTGACCAAAGAGGAAAAGAGGGGGAAGGGATAAATTAGAATTTGGCATTAACAGATACACACTACTATATATAAATAGATGAACAACAAGGACCTACTGTATAACACAGGGAACTATATTCAATATTTTGTAATATATTGTAATGGAAAAGAATCTGAAAAAGAAAAGAATATGTGCATATATATATAACCACTTTGCTATACACCTGAAACATTGTAAATCAACTATACTTCATTTAAAGTAAATGCTATAGTTGGAGGAACAGAGAACGCTCACAATTGTTCCTTAAGCTGTAGAGTGACTTAAGGATTCTTGATAAACTTGATAAAGGTAATCTCAGGCTTGTTCAGCAGCTCAACGTTACCATCAAGGACCTAAGTCATTTCTATTTTTCTCCTCTACTATCCCTAATACATTGGACTTTTTTCCTTAAATGATTTGAAAGTGGTCAGCATATGACTTCTAAAGGTCAAGGAATCACAACCACTTTCAGGGCAGAAGGAAAAAGAAAAAATCAGCACTTTTCCCATATAAGGAAGCAAATGTCTTCTCAAGACTAACATGGGCTTCCATTGGGGTCTTAGTGTTCAGAATTTTGTCACACAGCAGTTCCAATGATAAGTAAACCTAGACAAATGAGTGGCATTTCCAAATTCTTGCTTATTGTGGAAATAAGCAAGGAAAAAACTGCTGAATGCTAACTAAGAAAATCTGCAACAGCCATGTAATTGAAAATTATTAGCAAAATA
The DNA here is from genome assembly GCF_003676395.1 of Aethalodelphis obliquidens. NCBI lineage: Eukaryota > Metazoa > Chordata > Mammalia > Artiodactyla > Delphinidae > Aethalodelphis > Aethalodelphis obliquidens. The sequence goes on from NW_020837960.1 coordinate 7,040,117, forward strand.
TGAAAATAACAACTTGAAAAAATAGAAAATGAATATGTAATTATAAGAGAACTTCTGTACAGCATTGCAAATCAACTATAGTTCAATAAAATAAATTTTAAAAAAAACCCAAAAACTTCTGGAATACGTTTTCCTACAGGAAAAAAAGATGGATTAGCTTGAAGCCATTGTAGAGTCAAAAGATGGATTTCTGGCTTTCTTATTCTTCTTAGGATATATTATAATTAAGAAAATTGATCCCATAAACAGGAAGAAAAAATTGGTGGAACCACGTTATCGTGAAGACTTGAGATGGTACATAGCTGAAGCAGTAGATGGAAATATGTAGTTCATCCAGAAAAGATGATTTGCTTCAGACACCAGGACATCAAAACCCCAGTAATGTTAAATATGCCTAAAATGATGCCATGTCACCGTTATAATTTCCTGGGGCCACTGTAACAAATTGCCAAAATTTGGTGGCTTAAAACAATGGAAATTTATGTAGCTCTGGAGACTAGAAGTCTGAAATCAAGGTATTGGCAGGCCATACTCCCTTTGAAGTCTCTAGGGAACAATTTTTCCTAGAAGAATACTTCCTTGCCTCTTCCCAGCTTCTGGTGGCCCCCTGTCATCCTTGACGTGTCTTGGTTTGTAGCTGTATCACTTTAATCTCTGCCCCCATCTTCACATGATCTTCTTTTCTCTGTCTTGGTGTGTCCTTTACTTTCTGTTGCAAGAGCACTTACCTTAGATTTAGGACCTGCACTAATCCTTTCCTTAATTACATCTGCAAAGACCCTATTTCCAAATAAGTTCACATTATGAAGTTCTGGATAGACATGAATTTTAGAGAAATATTATTCAACCCTAAAGGCACTTATACCCAACTATCATCTTTACCATTGTTTTGATAGAAAATATTTTTCCCATATCAAATTTGATACAAAGAATGATCTCAGAATTATAGATATTATGTCATAATTATCAAAATTGAGATATTATACCCTCTGTCAGAGCCCAAGTAGGATGTATACAAGGAAATAGTATTCATTCCTTGGAGCCAATATCTTAGTAGTTTTATTAATTATAGCAATTGTGTGAGAAAGATCATCTCTTTAATATTTGTGAGTTTAAGAGTAGATAGCAATTGTTAACAATAGAAAAGGAGCAATGTTTTCTGAAAGAGATGAGCCTGACAACTGAATAAATCATTCAGATCTTGCTTACTCTTGGTTCAGGGTCTAGCACAATCTTTTCAGTAGGGAAGCACATTGAAATAGTCTGTTTAAATGGCATATTTTTCCAGCCAAATTTTATCAACTAAGATAAATAAAATCATCAGAATTCTTTGCAGATTATGTTTCTAAATGCTAGCTGGCACACAAAATATATATTTTATTATATACTGTATGATATAAATTATAGAATATATGTAAGTTAAATCCATTTATACAAAGATTTGAAAAATCAAATATCCACTAATTTTAAATAACCCTTTAACTAATACCAAACACCTTGAGTAACTCATCCCCAAAACACTATGGCAAACTAAATATTTAACATTAAACATACACTATTTTATTAGAAACTTCATTCAGAGCAATTGCCCATTAACCAAGAAAATAATTCCATGTTTTATTTGCTAGGAGTGATATTCTTCTCCTTATACAGAAATGATAACCTATTATGTAAATATGTATTAAATGTACAGCTATGTTTATTTCTTGAAAACTTCTATAATACAATATTTTCAATGTATTATTCTAGACTCTTCAACTGCAAATAACTGTAAATAACAAGATCTAGAGAATAATGTGCTATATTTTATATGCATGCATCTCTTTTAGTTCCCAAAGCACTACAGAGATATAGCAAATACAAAGGAAAACAAAAACAAAGTAAACAATAACAAGAAAACTTTTATTTTTAAAAGTGTAAAGAAGGGAGTAAATCACTTAACAGATGGATACCCAATACCATATAATGTACTAGATTTCAAAGAGTTCAGAAATAGTCTATCTACTTGTATAATTCCAAGGTAATAATAATGTATAAGGCTCACATTGACATGATACTATTTGTTGAACTAATTTAATGTAAATTAATGAAACTAAGATACTCATGAAATAAAATTCTTTTTGAGGCAGGACAAGAAAAAATTTAAACATAAGATTCTCTCTCTTTTCTTTTGAAGCACTACCCCTTACCTTTTAGTACCCATTGTGCATCTGCATTATACATTAACTAGATCCCCTTAGAAGACACGGGAATGCTTACTCACCAAAAAAAAACAAAACAAAAACCAATTTCCTCCTGGCACCGGCAAGGTAATTCCTTAAGAAACAACATTCCCTTCTCAATCCTGTAAGGGGTCACAATAACCCAGTACTTGCCTTGTTGAACTTTGTGAACTGTCAGTATGTTACTTTGATATATAACCCTTTGTCTCAAAAACTTGTATAATTGTGCCTTGACCTCTAACAGGTGGAACAGTCTTCAGAGCTTTCTGAAAGATTGTTTTCTGGGTTATAATCCTCATGTTGGCTCCAGTAAAATTTTCCATTTCTTTCTTAAATTGACTATAGATTAATTTTTTGTTGACATGCCTTTCTAAGCTATTAAATTATATGGAATAATTATGGGGGAAAACAGTTTAAACATATATTTCCTTTCAGAAATGTTGTATAATTAAAATCTAGGACTAAATTGAGGCTAATTAATTGTCAAGGTAACCAATATATAGAAGTTTTCCTGCTAATAATATTTTTAATTAGTTTCTTAAACCAGGTATGAGAATAAATACATATATTAAAAGACTAAAAGGAAACATATTGCACTGAGTAAAATCAGGCAACAAGCCTAAAGGAGATATAATGTGCTTTTCCTCACCATTTGCTTTCTCTTATTATGTAGTCAGTTTAGTCAGAGATACATAGGGTGTTCATTTGCAGCAGAATATTTAGTTCTTTCCATCAGATAGAATGATTTTACTACTCAAGGGAGGTAGTAGCAAAATAGAACAGTGTTAATGACACTATGAAGAGAGAGGTACAAACCCTATGGACCAAAAGACATGTACAAGAATTCTGGGAAATGCTATACTCTTAAAGGACGACTTTTCTTAGTTTTCAATCTCTATCTCCTTTAAGCCAGGGAATTCTTTCTACCAGCCAATGAATCATCGTGACTAAGGCCACTTCTGGCATTTTCTCAGGTACCTGCAGTGCTCATTCTGGCTGTACTATATCCCACAGTGTGGGCAGATGGCTCCAAAAAATTGACTAATGCAGACAGCAGTGGTCTCTTTTGACATGTTGTGAATGGGTGATACTTCAGACCAAAAATAATCCTTTTACTTTTTCCAATCTCAAATGTAAGGAGTTCCTATCAAGTGCTCTTCATGGAGAGTAATATCTCATGCTTCTCAGAAATCCTGCTTCTTTTCAGAATTAGTGATTTTATTCTGAGAAAAACCCTTTTGAGCATTATATCCTCAAGGACAGAAAGAGGCTACAAACACAAGGTACTGGGAAGTAATAATATGTTAAAAAGCTGTATTTGTATTCATGTAGTGTATGGGTCAAAGTATGACAACTTTTAGTAGTTAAAAAAAAAAAATAATCTAGAAAAACACTTTTCCTCAAAGAAAAGTAAGTCCAAAAACTAAAATGTTTTGTATGATTCTCCACCTTAAAAGCATATATCAACAGCAGTATAATGACACAAATTAAGTTTGACAGGTAGCTCAAAGAATGCTTAAAAAAACACTTCTGCTTTCATAGAGTGTACTAGGATGTGCATACAGTCACAATAGAGTAATCTCTAAACTGCATCCCATTTATTTCTTTAATCTCCAAAATTCACTGTGCGACAAAGAGATTAAGGAATGTCACATTTGTGCAGACAGGTTATGGGACAAGTAAAGTCATATAGTTAGGTGTATTTATGAGACAAGGTGGGAAGAGCAAATGAGGTTAAAGATTGTATTATTTCAAAATAAAGTCACATAAAAAGCATAAGAAGTCAGACAATACAAAAAACAAAAATCTGATCTTTGAAATCCATTTATTTAAATGTTTGATTTTTAAGGAAATAAATAAATATATATTCTTTGGTAAGAAAATAGTTTATCTTGCATTTTCATATTTTATAGAATAATTTGAAGAATTTCCAATGGCATAGCCTGACTTATGTTCAGATACTGTAAGTGATATATACCTCAAAAGCAGAAACATTGTTCAGAGCCTCTGTATTACATATAGTTCAAGTAAACAATTAACAAAATTACAGATTAATTAGCATAAATAATGCACCTGAGAATGAATCTGCAGCAGTGTATGGGAGAGCTGTCTTTGAAAGATTACTTTCAAGATTAAACAAAACATATTCAAGAAGTATAATTTTGAGTTACTCCATTGGGGAAATTTACTTACAATTATATTTTCAAGAATACTGATGTGCTTTGTCATCACAGTAAATTAGTTGAAGTAATAAAGAAAGAGCCCATTATTTTGATGACTGGAATTTAGGGATAAATGAATCTTACTTACATAAGACTTAATTCAACACTTCCCACTGAATTAACTTTGAGATGAAGAAAGCTGTTAGTAATTGGGACCCTCTGAAGATACTACAAAAAGATGAGGAGTATAAATATACAGAGGTCTGGACACAGTCCGGATTATAGCAATTCCTGATCCTCAAGCTTCTGTTGAAGCTCCTAAGATCCAATTCCATACATCAATCATTCTACCTGTCCATCATCACTCAACTCCTTACTAATTCTTGACAAGAGATTAAGAGGATAGAAGGGAGTCAACACAGCAGAGCCTGACTATAGAAGGAACCATTACTATCAGCCTCACACATCCAGACACTTACTTCTTGGGAGACATCTAAATTGTGAAAGATGCTCACTAAGGTGCTGCCCTCTTATGCTCTATTATACCACCACCACCCCCAGAAAGGTTTCCTTTTTCAGGAGTTTGAGCATTATGAGTGTTCAGTTGTGTCTATTTCTCATACCACCAATTTGAGCCCAATATTTGATACTCACTTAAGTAGCTTATCAATATTTTTTTATTATAAATAATGTTGCTATAAAAATTCTTGCACATGTAAATGTATGATAATATGAAGAGTTTCTTTAGGGTATACACCAAGAAATGTACTTGCAGCATCTGAGGGAATGTATCAGCAAGCTTAATAGATAAAGCAAAATTGTTTTTTTCAAATTAGTTGTGCAAAACCATAGCTCACCAATAAAGTTTATGATTCCCCAATGCTCCATATAATTATCAGTCCTTAGTATCACTGAACTTTTTATTGTTTTGACAATCACATGCATGGAAAATTAGGAATTTTAAGAAGTCATAATATGACACTGTGTATAGTTTCCCCAAAAGATATCTAAAATATTTGTAAGATTTTTTACATAGATAAACTATATAAGCTTTTTGAATGGCATGGTACTTATTTTGTGGTCTTCATATATCTATATCTATGTTTATATGTGTGAGTATAAATATATGTATAAAGGAATATATATATATATATATATATATATATATATGCAACATTTTATATTTGAACTCAGAAAGAATATTTTATGTTTATTTATAACGCCAAAAGAGTCCATTTCTTACATATTCTCTGACAGAAACTCAATAAATATCCATTAATTAAGATATCAACTTAATAAGACCAGACACAAATATTACTTTCAATTTCATGACAAATTCAAAGAAAACATATTTAAATTTTCCCAAGACAAATTAAGATGCCTGAATTTAACTAGTCCCACAAGAAAATTAAGCATGCAAGTGAGAATATGATAGTATGTATTTGGTAGTTTGGTCAAACAGAATAACAGCTTAAAATTTTGTAGGTGGGTGTCACTATTTGCAAAGGATGTTTGTATAGATTTTTAACTATCATGTCACATAAATCTCTGAGTTAATAGGACACATTAATGTTTCCACTTTATAGCCAAGGAAAATGAATTTTAGACAGGTTGTATTTCAGGATTACATAGTTCATAAATGTCAGCTTATCTATCACCTGTTTCTATCTATCTATCTATCTATCTATTTTTCTATATCTATGTTATTAAGAAAGAGTTTATATCACATAAAATTTACCCTTTTGATTTGTACAACTCAGTGCTTTTTAGAACATTCACAAAGTTGTGCAATCATCACCACTATCTTATTTTAGAATACTTTCATTAACTGAAAAAAGAATCTTATGCCCATTACTAGTCACTTCCTACCCTACTACCATAACCCCTGGAAAGCATTAATTGGTTAATGAGTGTGTTGTTTTATTTCCACATATTGATGAGTCTCCTGAATTTCTTTTTTTTTTTTTAGAGATTTCTCATTTAACTATGCTTTTGCCAGAAAACATACTTTGTAGAATTTCAATCTTTGTACAATTACTTGGGCTTGTTGGCCTAACATATGGTCTATCCTGGAGACTATTTCACGTACTCTCAAGATGAATCTGTATTCTGTTGTTAGTTGGTGTGTTAGAGATATCTATTTTGCCAAGTTGGTTGATAGTGTCATTAAAGTCTTATATTTCTTTATTTATTTTTGTCTAGTTATTTTACCCATTGTTGGAAGAGGTATGTTGAATTATCCAGCTATTATTCATGAATTGTCTATTTCTCTTTTCAATTCTGTCAGGTTTTGATTCACATATTTAGAAGTTGTGTGAATAGGTGAATATATACTTATAATCATTATATCTTCATGAAAGATTGACTCTTCATTATCAAAAAATGTCCTTCTTTATCTTTGGTAAGAATTTTTTTTCTTAATGTCCATTTTGTCTAATGTTGACACAGTAACTCATGCTCTCTTCTCATTTCTGTTTACATGGTCAATCTTTTCTCTCTCCTTTCACTGTCAATCTATTGATGTCTTTGAATATAATGTATGTCCAAGCATAGATATCATATGCTTGGAGCATTTCTTTTTTTATCATTCTACCAGTCGCTGCTTTTCTATTGGAATTTGAATCCTCTTATTTTTAATGTATTTGTTGATAAGGTATGGTTGAAGTCTGCCATTTTCCTGTTTGTTATATGACTTTTCTGTTGGTTTTTATTCACCTGTTCCTCACCTATTTCTGTCTTTTTGTGTGTTAAATAAACATTTGTCAGTGTTGCATTTCAGGGTCTTGTTCTTTCTTTTAATATATTCTTTGGAGTTACTTTTTTAGTAGTTGTCCTTGGCATTAGAAACAACATTGTGCCTTAAAATAATCTAGTTGGATTAACATTAAGTGAATTTTAATTGTATACAAAAACTCTCTTTCAATATTGCTCCATTTCCTCCTCTGCCTTTGTACTGTGATCAACATACAAATTACATCTTGATACATTATAAGCTCACAAAATTTTTTTAATTATTCCTTTATGCAGATCTCTTTCAAATCAGACAGAAGATGAAAAGAACTACAAAAAATATGTTTATAAAATATTTTATATTTACCTATGTGATTACATTTATTCATGTTCTTCCTTTCTTTATGTGGTTTTGAATTACTACTGACATATGTCTTTTCAGTTATTATTTCCTGTAGAGCAGGTCTGCTAGCAACAAAATTATTTTTCATTTTTTTGTTTGTTTTAATATATCTGGAAATGTCTTACTTTACCTTCTCTTTTTGAAAGATAGCTTTGCTCTATAGAAAAGTTTTAGTTGACAGTCTTCTACTTTTAGCACTTCAAATATGTTATCCACTGCCTTTGCCAACTATACTTTGTAATGATAAGTCAGCTTATATTCTTACCGGGGACCCCTTTTGATAAGTTGTTTTTCACTTGTTAATTCCACAATTCTTTCTTTGTTTTTGGCCTTTGACAGTTTATGGTGTAGCTAGTCATGGATCTTTTTGAGTTTTTCTACTTGGAATTTGTTGAGGTTCCTGGATGTGTAAATTAATGTTTTTCAACAAATTTTAGAAGTTTTAGGTCATTGTTTCTTTAAATATTCTCTCCACTTATTTCTCTCTCTCTTTTCCTTCTGAGACTTCCATTATGATTGTACATACACTTAATCATGTTCCACTTTTTTTTTGAAGGTATGTTCATTTCTTCCTTTTTCCTTTCTATTTATCTTATGCGGATTCTTATATTTGTTGTTTTTGGTTTGTTTGTTTGTTTTTTATGCAGTTTTTCAAACTGAATACCCTAAAGTGACCTATCTTCAAATATTCTAAATATTTTTGTCTGTCAGTTCAAATATACTTTTCAACTCCAAAATATCTATTTTCCATATAATTTTAATCTCTCCATAGATATTCGCTATTTGGCATGATATTGGTTTCTACTTAATTTTATTATTTAGACAAAGTTTAATTTTTGAACACATTTATAGTTGCTGATTTAAAGTATTTGTCTAGAAAAACCAATACCTGAGTTTTCTCAGTGTCAATTTCTATTGCCTTCATTTTTCCCTCGGCATGTGCCACACTTGCCTATTTCTTTGAAGTTCTCATTTTTATTTTTTCTGTTGAAAACTGCACATTTTAAACAATATAGTCTGACAATTCTGGAAATCACATTTGACCACACCCAGGGTCAGTTGTTTTCCTATCTGTTGTTGTTAGTAGTTTGTTTATTGTCATTCCTAAACTAATTCTGTAAAATTTGTATTTTTATTTGAAGGTCACCTGTGAAATCCCTGTCCCTTTAGCTTACTTGGTCACTAATGATTAGATAAATACTTTTTTAAAAATTCATAGAGGGCTTCCCTGGTGGCGCAGTGGTTGAGAGTCTGCCTGCCGATGTAGGGGACACGGTTTGTGCCCCAGTCCGGGAAGATCCCACATGCCGCCGAGTGGCTGGGCCCATGAGCCATGGCCGCTGAGCCTGCGTGTCCGGAGCCTGTGCTCTGCAACGGGAGAGGCCACAACAGTGAGAGGCTCACGTAATGCAAAAAAAAAAAAAAAAAATTCATAGAGCCAGTAAGTCTCCCACTGTTTTCTGAGGAGTTCTGGGTGTGTGTTGGGTCATTCCTTCAACACCCAGGCAGGCAGTTTACCACTTTGCCTTAGCCATGACTTTCTGCTTGCACACAGCCTGAAGATCAGTCAGAGGTTAGCAGTTTGAGCATTTTCAGTCTTTCCTGAGAATGTGCACAGTCCTACACATATGAATGGCTTTATATATCTTTGGATTGTGTTGGAGCCTTTCAAAACCTTCCATGGATATCTCACTCTCAAGATTTTCCTTTTATGATTTTGACAAGATTACGTTTGTCCCAACTGGTAGTGCTGCCTCAGACACACACTGCAATGATAAACAACCTCCACTGATTATTTTTTTTGGCAAATTCCCTGGGGATAGCGTTTTCCTCACTTAGTGATCTTTGAGTCACCTCAAAGAAAGAAAAGTCCCATTGAAAGGGATTTCCAAGGAGCAGCTAGACAGATCAAATAGTGACAGATTTCAGGGGGTTAGGTTTTTGAGGGAAATCCAAAAACATTCTGCCCCATCTGGGGGCTGCTAGGATGCTGGTTTTAACAGCTAACATGTTTCCTAAGCTGCTGGTTTTTGAGACTGCCACAGAGCTTGCGGGGGGAAAAGGGATGGGAATAGGGCAAACATAAATGACACAAAGCTTGACTTCTTACCCAGATTTACATCCCTTTCTTGAATAGATTGTGAAAGAATTGTTGCAAGCTTTTGGTTAAATAACTGAGTTCTGAAAAAGTTTTGACAACTTTTACCAGTGCGCTCATTGCTTTTATTGAGGTACATTCACACATTTTTATTTCACCATTCTTAAAGTGCTTTGTGTCAATATTTTAACTTTTATTCATTTATTTATTATTTATTTATTTACTTTTGCCGTACACGGGCCTTTCACTGTTGTGGACTCTCCCGTTGTGGAGCACAGGCTCCGGACACGCAGGCTCAGCTGCCATGGCTCCCGGGTCCAGCCGCTCCGCGGCATGTGGGATCCTCCCAGACAGGGGCACGAACCGGTGTCCCCTGCATCGGCAGGCGGACTCTCAACCACTGCGCCACCAGGGAAACCCTTAACTTTTATTTTTTGAATTCAACTTTAAAGCTTTTTGCTATATCACATTAATATGGAGAGAATACCAGTAAGATAGACCGGAAAAACTGGAAGAAAACACATGGAGAAAAAGCCAAAGATGCTTGAGAAAGTCATTGTATTGTGGAAAAAAATCACCCTTTGAGTTAAACTATATTTGGTTTAAATTCTGGTTATTGACACTTCCAAGATGTTGAAATTCTCTTTCTAATCATTGGTGCATGTATGTTTTCCCACTTATAATAGGGTTAGTAATATCTTCTAAAAGTTTGTAGCAAATCTTAAGGAATATATATTGGAATTTTAATAAGTTGAAATTTTGTTTTGGATTTTTCAAGTATACGTAAATTGATCAATACTAAAAGGTATTAGAACAATTTGCCATTCGAATCATTAAGAAATGCTGATTTCTGCCTCTAGATTCCATGTTTCCTGGAAGTAAAGAGTTTGACTCACATCAGCAGGCTTTAACACGAATAGGAGAAACCAAGGATCAACAGCTTTAATTTAGGTGATAATCTGGTTTTATTTTCAGCTAATTTTTTTGATCTATAAAATATTTATTTAATAATGTTATTATCAAAAATATGTTTAATCTATTGTTAATTAATCACCTTCAGGATTTTGTAAAGTTTTACAGGCTCAGAGACATAAAACTGACTTATCCCAGTATTTCCAATCTGAGCTTTTCTGAATCTGCTTATGGATTCTTTGATATTGATGTGACTTGTCTAGAAGCTGGACTTCCAAGAGAAACTAATGTCATTAGGAAAAATAAAATAATTTTCCTTCTTCCCTCCATCTTATGATCAGGTAAACTTTTAAACTCAACTCTGAATAGAAAAAAAAAAAAGTGTGTTTGAACTTTTTCTTTATCTTTAATGAAAGATTGAGGGAAGACTTCAAAGCACCTGTCACAAAAAGACATCATACCTTGGGTTGAAGGTGTGATTTCTACAGACCTCAGTTCAGCCCTCAGGGATGCATATAGATCTATCTCCAAATGGATACAAGACTGCCTTAGATCTAATCATTTCTTAAAAGTAAAAGTAGACTTGCAAAGACAGGATATAGAAAGTAAAATTTAAAGCACCCAGAGCCACTACACAAATTATCAATATTGATTTAAATTGAATTTCTTCCATGAAACATAGCCTCAGTGTCTTGTTTACTTTTCTCTCCTTCAACAGCAAACAAATCCAACTCTAAGAGAAGCCAATGTTCCTACTGGAATCTGGACAATAGCAAGAAATTTATTTAATCCATTTTGGCTCTGAATTACCAACCTCAGGAAGAAAGGGATTGAGGAAAGAAGGGATAAAGAAAAGAAAATACACATGCGATTACTCAGCAACCTCTAGAGATTTGTCTAAGTATGTGGGTATTTTTGAAAAATCTAAAGAATCCATATCTCATTTATGTAAAAAGTTTTATTTGGGAAGCTCTCACTGTTAAAACTAGTATTCAAGATTTGGTCTATTAGGTTGCAGATAGCCTATTAGTTTTAGGAGAATACCACCCTTCTCTAAATTGAACATTGGAAACTTTTTCATTTCTTTCTTTTTAACTGGAAATTTGATTTCACCACAAACCAGCTCCCGGCATATAGCTGCCTCATCGTATTTTGACCATCTGTTGTCCAATCCACAGCAATAGCTATCACTCAAAATGCACACAAATGTTCCAAATAGTTTTTCATTTTTTTCAATTTAAAAATGTGTAAAGAAGGAAAGAATACATTCCTGCATCTCCGTCTGTATCTTCTTTACCAAAACTTTTCCAAATCAGCTGATAACCAGCTCTAGTAAGTCAAACTTGTAACTTTCTACCACCTGTTCTTTCTCTCATTCTTTTAACTTCTAAGAAAAGCAACAAAAGGCTTACTCATCTTAAAAAATAAATTCTAATCCATGACAGGAACACTCATTGCATATGTGAACAGTAGACAGTCTAGAATCACTAAGTACTACCCTTCCTATTTCCTATCTGGTCAAGAGTTAACACACACCTGTGGGATGTCATCTTCATCTTCAAAACTATCAACAACATTACCTGAATTTTTGTCACAGCTAACAGCGAAAACGTGGGTGTTTACTATAGATGTATTATAAGTAATCCAATAAGTTTAAAAGTCAGAGAGCAAATAGGTAACCCTTATGTGACTTAAAATGGGAAACATAGTTATGAAAAGGATGGCAATGCCCTGGTAGACTGAATTTAAATAACATATTTAGGCAAACTGATTTTTAATCTAGGTGTTTAATGAAAGAGAAGGTTAAAGTAGTAATTAATAATAATAATAAATACACTTTAAGCTTGGAAAACTTAAAACTGTGCATTATAATAGATAGACTCATTTTTTGTCTGATCAAGGCCTGAGTTGCATGATAAACATATACCAAAGCTTGATTAAAAATTCCACCTTTCTTCATAATTGATTTTCATATTAACCTAAAATAGGTGAATCTTCATAATTGATTTTTCTTATTAACCTAAAATATGTGAAACTAAAGTTGCCTCCTCTCTTTTTCCCTTCCTCAGCATAATTTCCCAATGTCACCTTGAATGTCTTCACACTTTAGAAGTTATACTTATTTTTATAAAATTCCTCTTCAGAAAATTTCTAGGATTTAAAAACATAGTATTATGAACATATTAAAACCCAAGCAGCAATAAAATTGCCAACATTTTCTTTCATAATGAGTGCTCTAAGTGAAATTAACAGACATGCTACAATATAAAAGCATGAGTTTAAACTGTATAAAATTTATTAAGTAGCATACTCAAGCTAATTTTACATCATTTTAACCATTGTTCTGAATATTTTTTTTTATAGTTGTCACAGGGGGTTTGAATACAGGTGGCCAATTCTATCCAACTCCAAGTGGTAGGTGGTAAAAATGGTTACATTTGAATTAACATTGATCCAACTCAGTTTTTTTTTCATTTTTATCTTTTTTGGCACATTTGTAGTTACCATTTATCATAAGTCCTGGTTTAAGCAGGTTAATGGAAAAAAAAAAAAAACAGCAGTTATGGCTTCCCAGAATATCCTATTTAAAGTGGCATCCATCTCTCATTTCTCTCAATCTCAACACATAATTCATTTCTTCATAACTCTTATGGTTATGTGAATTTATTTATTTATTTATTTACTTACTTACATGAAGGCCAGAATCTCTTTTGCTTTTCTATTCATGTCTCCCATATACCAAAGCACCTGGCTTATAGAATTTTTTTGTTTTGCTTTTTTTTTTTTTATTGGAGTATAGTTGATTTACATGTTGTGTCTGTTCATACTTTGAAGTAATTAATAACTAATGAATAAATGGACGTATGAAGAATGAGCCAATGAATGAACAAACAAATTTAATTAAAATGAATGCATATTATAGGAATTAGGAAGTCAGAGCTAGTTTAACTTTCAACATAATCTTACAAAATGTTGGCTTGTGACTTTAATAACATTTGCCAGGCTTCCCTGGTGGCGCAGTGGTTGAGAGTCCACCTGCCGATGCAGGGGACACGGGTTCATGTCCCGGTCCGGGACGATCCCACATGCCGCGGAGCGGCTGGGCCCGTGAGCCATGGCCGCTGAGCCTGTGCGTCCGGAGCCTGTGGTCTGCAATGGGAGAGGCTGCAACAGTGAGAGGCCTGCATACCGCAAAAAAAAAAAAAAAAAAAAAAAACATTTGCCAAATTACGGCATTTTAATAAATTATTCTTCCTTTCCACTTCCATGCCACAATCTGTGGACTCATCTATTTACTGCATTTTCTTCCAGCTATATCCTTTATTATCTATTCCATTTTGCATTACCTCTGTTTATATCACTATTGCCCATGAATTTTTTTCTCTGCGTTTTGTCCATTCACAGCAAGAGAGTATAAAACAATAACCGTGTAGGCTCCTCTGTTGTAAAAGTCCATGTGTTATTGTGCTTATCTTTAGCTTGTGTTTTACAGAGTATGGTTTGTTTAATACGAGTTTCTCTAGAAATATATTTTGTACCATCCTCTTATGGCCAAAAGCTGTGCATAGGGAAAAGAAAAAAGCATAGATTCGAAGGGGAGAGCATTAGAGAGAATCATGTTACAAAGATTGCATTTCCTTTGTCCTATATCTCATTCACATTTTCCCTTCTTATATTCAGATATTCTCCTCCTGTCTCTATATTCTCTTCCATGTTAATTTACTTTCCCTGTATTTATATATCAGTTTCCCCCTCTGGCCTGTTAATAGAATGTTCAACAGTATTGCAAACTTGTATCTTACAACCTGAAAGAATCAATTCACTTCTCTAAGGACCTATTTTGCTTCCAGGAAGTAACAAAAGCTCCTGGAAGATGTGTGATTAAAAACACACAAACAAAACAAAAACTTTATTTTTTTTATTAAACCATGTTTTCTCCAATATTATAAATGGTTATAATTAAAAACCATAACTTTTGAGCCATGAAAATAACAGTAACCTATTTTTCCCATTAAACTTTGTTTAACTTTGGCTTCAAGGAACTATAGCTTTTAAACAATGCTAGATCATATGGTCTGATATTTCTGTATAGCCATACAGATTTGTAAACTTGAACTTTATCTTCTCTAAACATGCTCCTCCCCCAACATACATACAGAGAAGCTAAAGAAAACAAGATCAAGTTTGCAGATATCTGCCAAATAAATAAGAAATAAAAATTGAAAGTATCCCGGATTTACAATCCTCTCAGAAAGAAATCATGGTAAGGTGGACTAGGGCAATTAAAGAGCTTTTTGATCTTTACTTTGAAGGATGTCTGGGATGGGTTTCTGAATTAGAAGATTTAAAGTTTAGGCAAATATCCACCTCTTCATGATATATGGGCCTGTAAATTCTAATCAGTGTTTTGGTGTTGAAATATTAAATTGCTGGGATATTGATTCCAAAATAGAGCTATTCTTGCCTATGCAGGGGGATTTTTAGGGAGATAATATATTGAATTTGATGAAAATCAACCAGACGGTATGACAATCAAATTCTAGTAGCTTGGCCTATTAAGCCCAGAATTAAAAAAAAATAAAAAATTGGTCAAAATTGCAGACTATGCAATGAAAGAAAACAGTTATAAACACATACAGAAATGATTATATGGGACTGGTGAATAAGCTAATGTAGAATTATGGAAGTTCAAGGACCACATTTTTATTATATGCTGTGAATACGTAGACAGAACTAAAATTAAACCCCAATACTGTGCCCTAGGTTCATTATTTGTGAGAGTCATGTAAGATACTAACCATAGCATTTATCACAGTGTTTGAAACATAGCTAATGATAAATAAGTGTTAAATTATTATTTATTTATTGCTTCAACCAAGGTTTTATGAGTTCCTATTTTATGTTATAAAGTACAGGTATTTTTCCAGATGCTCAGGATATGTCAGTAAACAAAAGAATAAAAGCAAAAAGTATCTGATGCCATAGAATTTATATTCTGGCAGGATCAAATAAATAAAAAATTATTTTAAAAATGTGTGTGTCTGTGTGTATGTGTATGCTATACTAGAAAGTGTCAGGTGTTATAGTAGGAATGTGTGGAAATTTTAAATTGTGGTAAGGGAATGTGTCACTGAGAATTTGACATTGGAGCAAAAATCTTATGGAAGTAAGTGAGTGAACCATGGGGATATATAGGGAAAGACATTTCAAGCCCTGAAATGAGAGTATGCTTTGAGCAATAAAGAGTCCGTTTGACAGGGGCTGAGTGGAGGAAAGAGTGATAGCGAGGGAGGTTACCAAAATTGAGAGGATCAGCCCAAGTAGAAATTTGTAAGGCAATGTAAAGACTTTGAATGAGCTGCAAAGCCATTTTTAAAGATGCCAATAGAACAGTGATAAAATAGGATATACTATTCAAAAGGACACTTTGGTCTTTTTCTGTCTTTAGAATAGCTTCTGTTTTGAGTATAGAGGAAAGGGTGAAAGCCGTAAAACTGAAGGGCAAATTGAAATAATGAATGTAGAATATAATGATGACTTGGAACAGGATGGTTGTAATGGAGATGGTGAAATACAGTAGATTCTGAACATAGCAACGCATAGTAGTTTCATACATAGTAGTTCGAAAGCAAAAAGATGACAGGACTACTGATGTGTGCACAAGAGTAACAGAATGTAGATGTGAGAAAGAGAGAACAGTTAAGAATGATACTCGGGCATTTGGACTACGAAACCGGAAGAATGGAAAATATTGTGGTTAGAGCAGGTTGGGGAAAGGAATGCCTGGAGTTTAACATTGGTCATGTTTAGTTTTAACTATTCAGGTGAAGATATTGAGTTTGTAATTGGATGTATGCATTCACACATTTTGAGGGAAATCCTGACAGTATATTCAGATTATAGAGGGTATTTAATTTCAAGGGCTTGGATGAGATCTTCAAGTTAGAATACAGGTGGAAAAGAGGTATCAGGGAACAAAAACAGAGAACTCCAACATCCAGAAATCAAAGGTCTGAGCATGTTCCACAAAAGAGGCTGAGAAGGAGTAAACCACATTAAATAGGAAAGAGTAGTTTCCAGAAAAGTAGTGCTGAGTTGAGAAGTACTGAGTGATTAGTTGCATCAAATATTGCAAATATGGCAACATCATTAAGACCAACTCATTGGGTGTTGGCACCTCGTCTACTAGCAAATAAAAGCCAATTGCATGTACTCCTTCACACTCTGTGTCCATTGGTATTAAGGTGGAAGTTTGAAACTGGCCATGGCTGGACTATTTATACCACAGAAATCAGCAGACTGTTAAAACTGAACCTTTTTTTCTCTTCCTAAAAGGTACTATTAAATTTTAACACCACTGACTAAGACATGATTATTGGATTTAGTAATGTGTGGGTCACCAGAGATTGGGTAAGCTGGCATAGAGAAGAGGCATAAAAATGTCAGATTCATTAAACTGGCTGAAGTTAGAGGAAAGAAGGTCTAATTACTGAGAGATCACATTTTGAAAAAAGCATATATGTGTTTTTTATAAACACTAAGAATTATGACAGTAAGAAATTTCAGTAAAATTATGAGTAAGAATCTAAAATCTACAGAGACTGAGGGAAAATGATTCCTAAAAGGAGAGATATCATTTCACACCCATCAGAATGGCTGCCATAAAAAAGAGAGATAATAACACATGTTGATGTGAAAAAATGGAACTATCATGCATTGCTTATGGGAATGGAAAATGATACAGATACTTTGAAAAAGAGTTTGGCAGTTTTTTAAAATATTAAATATATATTTACCATATTATCAAGCAATTCCACTCCCAACATTTCTAAGCAAGAGAAATGAAAACATATGTCCACATAAATTCACGTATGCAAATATAGACAGAGAATGACTCATAATAGCCTATATATGGAAATAATTCAAATGTCCACAAACTGGTAATTTGACCAAGAAAATGTGTATATATCTATACAATGGAATACTATTCCTCAATAAAAAGGAAAGAAATACTGACATGCTACCACATGTGTAAATCTGAAGAACATTATACTAGTTGTAAGAATACAGAAAAGACCATGTATTCTATAATTCCATTTGTGGGAAATACCTAGAAAATACAAATCTATAGAGACAGAAAATAGATTAGTGGCTGACTGAGGCTGGGATAGGAAAAGACATTAACTATTAACTAGCAACTTATGAGGGTAATAAAATGTTCTGAAACTGGATTATGATAATGGTTGCACAACACAGAAATTTTACTAAATGATTACTAGAAATCATTGAAATGTACACTTAAAATGGATGTGTTTTTGTAATATGAATATTATCCCTTAATTAATTTGTTTTAAAAAGAGAGCTAGGGCTTCCCTGGTGGCACAGTGGTTGGGGGTCCGCCTGCCGATGCAGGGGACGTGGGTTCGTGCCCCGGTCTGGGAGGATCGCACGTGCCGTGGAGCGGCTGGGCCCGTGAGCCGTGGCCGCTGAGCCTGCGCGTCCGGAGCCTGTGCTCCGCAATGGGAGAGGCCACAGCAGTGAGAGGCCCGCTTACCACAAAAAAAAAAAAAAAGAAAAGAACTAAAGTGGTTTTACAAAAGGAGGGATAGCAGTTGGTTTTATTTGGTGACATGAGATTCAAGGCTGACTTTTATGGGGGGGGGGTGCTGGGAAAGGGGAGAAGAAGAGGGAGATTTGTATGGAAACAGCAATCAGAATGGGACATATTCACTTTAATTCTAGCTCCATACTGTGGGAGAAAAAAATCACTTTCCACTAGAGAGAATCAGCACCCTCAAGGTAGAGACAGGAGTCAGAGCAGGAAAGTAAAGAACATTCAGAGAAGGGGTTCAGAATATAATAAATTTTGCTATGGACTGGGAGCATTTCTAAGAGCACAGGAGAAGTGTTTTGAGAGCCCAAAAGGAATGAGAAATGGATTGTAAAATGGTATATACTCAACTTTAAGGAAGTGAGAATCAGGGATAACCTGGGAGTCCTGTTTTCCTTATTAATTGGTATAAACCAAGATAAAGGGTATTATGAAGTGTAAAAACTCCGAAATTTTACCCCACTTGCAAGCCAACAAGTTATCCTGCCACTGTTTCATAGATGCTGGCAGAAGACATTAGATTCCTGCATCAGAAACAAAGAACTCCACTTATCACAGTCCAGCCAGCAGCATGTCCTTCCTGTTCATGCTTGTTTCTCTTGTCCCACAAGTTCCCTGAGAGTGATATAGAGTGCTCCATGTGGTAGCTGTGCATGTAGTGTGTTTGTATCATGGATAAGGAACACCCAGCTTAAAGAAACCAAATCTTTTAGATTTGGCTACAAGTTAACCTGCCTGATCTTTGCACTGGAAAAGTCATTATACTGGTTACTTTGTACTGGACAATAAATAGAAACTCTCTCTGCTCCAGAAAGTAACATAATATCTATCTTCCAAGACAGATATCTTGGAATATCTTGTATCTGTTTGCCATACAACATCCTAGAAAAGATAATCTATAACAAACGTTATCAGAACATCTAATCACAAAATGTTTTGAAATGAAGGAGACCTGTGGATAATCTTCCAACTAAGGGCAAAATGGTACTAATCTTTGTGGCCTCAATCAGATTGTCATAGTAAGAGAGATGACCATCA
Organism: Aethalodelphis obliquidens; assembly: GCF_003676395.1. NCBI lineage: Eukaryota > Metazoa > Chordata > Mammalia > Artiodactyla > Delphinidae > Aethalodelphis > Aethalodelphis obliquidens. The sequence goes on from NW_020837960.1 coordinate 7,059,294, forward strand.
CAGAAGTACAGGGAGTGGTGAGGAGTTCTGGCTAAGATCACAAAATAATTTGGGGCACACTCTTTTCTCCTCAATGTATGGAAGTCAGAGCAGAGGTCTTATTGGAAATACCTGGAGCTCTGTGGCTCTCCTCATTGCATACAAGTTAGAAATTTAACCACTTCTCAGATTAACGTAAAGACTCTGAAGAAGATTGGGTCACTGCTCACAGATGTTCACTTTCTTCCCCTCAATTCCATGGTAGATGAAACTTCCTCACTCCTTTGATGATGAACTAAACTTATGATTTTCAGTAACACAAATGGGATGTTAATAGGTCTAACACAAGTAGATATTTGAAACGTACTTGTAGTTGGTCTTGCTCTTTTACAGCCTCTACCATCTCTGTGGGAAGAATATAGGGGAACCAGGTGAATACAGCCTAGATGGGCCAACCCCCAGAAGCAAAAGTGGGTTTAGCTGAGATAAATGGGGTCACCCAGGTTAGCAATTCTGCAAGTAAGTAAGAATGAAATGATTGGGTTTTCTAAGCCATTGAATTTAGAGAGTTTTGTTTATTGGTGTTTGGTGTTTTGTTTTTTGTAATAGTTTTCTGATATACTGATTGAATAGAGAAAAGGAATATTTTGGCTGAAGAAGTAGAGATAGATATTTTGGGAATATGGAATACCAAAGAGAAGGTTAGTTTGCTATGGCAATGCATAGTGTATGTGTGTTTTCACATATGACAAGCAGCCTGGGAGTAGACATTCTAGGAAGTGTGTAGTGGCCCTGATATGCATTCAGGGAGCCAGGCTCTTTCTAGTCCAAAGTTCTTAGCATTCTACAAATTGTTTCAAACGGCAAAGGGCTACCTCACAACTTGCATTATATTTGATTTTTTACTTAGAATTATTAATAATAATATCTAACATTATTTAAAAATCTTATTAATAATTATCCCCCAATAATAAAAAGTGAAGCTGTGATTATTAGACTTAACGACCTGGTAAATTGTATCATGGACATAATTACAACTCGTGTACAGCTTGCTCTTGACTCACAAAATCCTTGAATTAGCAGCAATCTGTGTAAGGAAAGGGATATCTTAAGAATCATAGTCTGGTATCTTTTTTAAGTTTTTGTTTTTTATTTTTGAGTGAAATAATTACAAACTTGAACATAAAGAATTTGACTAAGAAGTCTTTTCTTTTACAAATGTATAGAATTAATGGTCTATTAATATTCATAAATATTTATCCACTATCACATCATATAAACAGTGATCCACATAGAACCCCTACAAACAAATAATACATAAACAAACAAATGTATCTTGTGTCTTATGTATGAATCAGAAATGATTTTCCACAGCAGTAGTTTTTATATATGATTTTTATAGTTGTAATACTAAACTTTTTTATCATGTTTTACCTATGGGAAAATCTGAAATGAAAAGTGGCAATACTTATTCTGCATGTAATATGAGCAATTGTATTCTGAGTTCCAAATCATTGAATCAAATATTCACTTTTGGAAAGGAAAGAATGAAATAAATTTCATGTTAGATATGTAATATTATCTCATTGAAACCTCATAAAATCCCTTAAGTTTAGCATTACTTCATTTTTAATTTGAGATATGGGGAAAATCATTAGAGTTATATCTTAGCCATGTTTATACATCTAATTAAGGATGCACATTTTTCAAAACTGGTCTCTGAATCAAAACCCACTACATATTTTTTATTTAAAGTTTCTTTTCTACATACATCAAATATACAAACTAATTATGATACAACTTCTGCAAAGTCATCAACTTGCTCTACCCATAAAAAGGCAAACTGAGAAAAAGAAATTAGAATGATATTAAAAATAAACATAAGCAGCCTTATTAATATTATTGTCTCTTCAGTCATACAAGCTAAAATAATTATTGCACATGTATGAACTTAACCATTTATCCTTTTTTTAAATTTATAATTCACCTAAATTTATATTATTTTATAATTAAAAATATTAAAACACATTTAGGTAATTTCTTTTTCTGCATTTAACATTTTTGTGATGAAAATCAGATTATTTGAAGAGAGAGAATCAAAATCATGGTGCTCCATATAAAATTTCTAGTTAGATGATGGAAATAAACAGGTTTTAGAAGTTAAAAAAAAAAAAGTGTGTGTCTGTGTGCGTGTTGACACTGACATTTGGTAAAGTTTGGCAAAGATCTGAATTTCTAGGCCAGTGTGTCACATTTTGATATTATGCCATACTTTTAAAATTTGGTATTTCAATTAAATTATTTCTCATAGAAACTGAGCAAAGTAAATGGACCAGATTAATTTAATCTATGAAAATAACAATTTATTTAAAAAGCAAGTATATAATTTTGTGTTAGCTTATTTCACTTAGTATGATATCCTCAACTTTCATCCATGTTGTAGTATTTGACATGCTTTCCTTCTCTTTTAAGGCTGAATAATATTCCATTGTATTTATAAACCACATTTTCTTTATTCATCCATTGATAGATATTTAAGTTATCTCCATATTTTGGCTATTGTGATAATGCTGCAATGAACATGGGTGTGCAAGGAAGAATATATTTTCAAAGTGAAAAATATTTCTCACATATCAAATGAGTAATAAATTTGGAAATTGCTGAAAATTCTGACAAACTTCTCTCAACCACCACTTTTGAAATAAAAGCATTGAACATTTTTTTAACCTTTATGTAAAAAGAGAGTGCTAGAGTATTTAACAGCCTGTCTGCCAATATAAAAATGTCAATCTAATATCAAAATACATTTCAATATAATGTATTTTACTATAAAATTATATATTTCAACATGAAAGAGAATATTAACTATCATTATACATGTAATATATAAGTAATATAAGTAGGAGGGGAAGAGAAACTATAAGGCAGCTATATAAAATAAATCATTTATTATTCTTCATTTTTACTTCATTCACACATATTCAAAAAGCAAGCTTATTTCCTTAATGTCATCACGGGCTAGAAGTGCAAACAAGCATAGAGAAGTTTAACATCAGTTTAAAAATATTTGTCTCTAGTGAAATTATGAAAACATTAGTTCCCTAAATAACGATCTCAGAACTTATTAGTTTTTAGTTTGTTAAATACATGATGTGCCTCGTCCTTTTGGTACTTGAATTACTCTTTTGCCAGCATTGTATCTGAGACTGAAGAAGTTGCTTTTAAATCTCTTGTAAAGTTCAAGTTTAAGGCTTATGCTAAACCTAAGCTGATTCTCAGTTCACCCTTTAAATTCTTGGGTTATGCCAAAACCTAATGTTTTGCTCAAAGGAATGAAAAAAGAACTAAGAGCTTGAAGTGAAGGTAACCTCCCCCAAAGGGTGAGTGAATATCATGATTGCAAGTGTGCAGCATTCTGAAGAGTGGACCTTTGCCAGTTAGATTTAGATGGTTGTGGGTCTCTGGAAGTTTACATCATGGATAAATAAGAAGGATAACACAAAAAGAAATATTAGACAGTGAACATTGCAAAGAGAAATAAAAATGGAGAATTGAGTGGTGAAAAATAAATATGCTTTTAAAAGCAGAAGGATTTAAGTCACTTCTGAGATTAACCTTTAACCCTCCCAAATCAGTTCACAGGAGAAGCTCAGTTCCTGCTGTTTTATTGTTTTACTGCTACTCTTTTTCTAAAGTCAGTATCTTTGAAAGCATCTGAATTGATAAGGAATTAAGTCCTTCTCTGTATTTGTCCAACTTAATGGACAATGCATGATCTGAACTGCAAGAAAATCTTACAAGTTTAAAATCAGATAATGTGCCACTGACTGGTAACTGTGCAAATGAAGACACAGCAAAGACAAAATACTGACCTCTTAGTAACATTTCTACTTCAGTAACCAAGCACTGACATGGAGTCGTTATGATATTGCAGGAGAAGCAGGCTTTTGAAATATTCTATGTGCTATTTTTTAAAGAATTCACCTACAGCATCTAAAAAAATCTTCCCAGGGCTATCTGAATCTCCGTAGGCGACAAAATCACTCTTTGGTTCATTTGCTAATAGGCATAAAATCTACATAATAATATTAAAATTGCTGTAGGATGACAGTAAAAAAGGAAAAAATAGTGAGATAATTAAGTGCATAAACTTCTATTAAATATCATCTTCACTTAAGCATGCATAAATCCATAAAATTTGTAGAGGAATGAGTGCAAAATTTCACATTTCCAATAGCATCAACAGTGCATTCCACCAAGCATAAGGGAAGACCAAAAGCACCCTTTAAGGTTTGTATCTCCTGCTTTAATCTTTATTAAATACATGTCTTTCTCCTCTCCTGTGTACCTGTGTGCCCCATCTACACTTTAACAGGTTTTTATTCCTATGGTCCTTAGACTCCATTCTTGAGAAACAAAGTTTTTTGGACCTATTTTCTTGCTCTAATAGTAATTTCTAAAAATCATGCTTTCGAAATTCCTAATTATTAAAATGTGTTTGAGCTGTGTTTAATGAGAAAAGTTTGTAGTCTCTTCTGATGAATATTATCTAGCTTTTTAGGGTTGATATGTTTCAATGTTAGATTAATGAGGGAAGGGTAGAGAGGGTCAGAAAGGAATTAATATTTACAATAATCTACAACATACATTGTTCTTCTTAGTTCTACTTTTGTCACTTTTCATACCTAAGGGAAGGTGTATTCTTTCAAATCCAGTTATATTTGCAGAGTGAAGCTGTTGCACAGTTGAGAAAAAGCTCATTAATATCCTAGGGATTAAAGCTTACTTCACTTTTTTTTTTTAACATCTTTATTGAAGTATAATTGCTTTAAAATGGTGTGTTAGTTTCTGCTTTATAACAAAGTGAATCAGTTATACATATACATATGTCCCCAAATCTCTTCCCTCTTGCATCTCCCTCCCTCCTACCCTCCCTATCCCACCCCTCTAGGTGGTCACAAACTACCGAGCTGATCTCCCTGTGCTATGCGGCTGCTTCCCACTAGCTATCTATTTTACGTTTGGTAGTGTATATATGTCCATGTCACTCTCTCAGTTTGTCACAGCTTATCCTTCCCCCTCCCTATATCCTCAAGTCCATTCTCTAGTAGGTCTGTGTTTTATTCTCATCTTACCCCTAGTTACTTCATAACTTTTTTTTTCTTTCTTAGATTCCATATATATGTGTTAGCATACGGTATTTGTTTTTCTCTTTCTGACTTACTTCACTCTGTATGACAGACTCTAGGTCCATCCACCTCATTACAAATAACTCAATTTATTTTCTTTTTATGGCTGAGTAATATTCCATTGTATATATGTGTCACAAATTCTTTAACCATTCATCTGTTGATGGACACTTAGGTTGCTTCCATGTCCTGGCTATTGTAAATAGAGCTGAAATGAACATTTTGCTACATGACTCTTTTTGAATTATGGTTTTCTCAGGGTATATGCCCAGTAGTGGGATTGCTGGGTCATATGGTAGTTCTATTTGTAGTTTTGTAACAAACCTCCATACTGTTCTCCATAGTGACTGTAACAATTTACATTCCCACCAACAATGCAGGAGGGTTCCCTTTTCTCCACACTCTCTCCAGCATTTATCGTTTCTAGATTTTTTGATGATGGCCATTCTGCCTGGTGTGAGATGATATTTCATTGTAGTTTTGATTTGCATTTCTCTAATGATTAATGATTTTGAGCATTCTTTCATGTGTTTGTTGGCAATCTGTATATCTTCTTTGGAGAAATGTCTATTTAAGTCTTCTGCCCATTTTTGGATGAGGTTGTTTGTTTTTTGTTATTGAGCTGCTTGTAAACTTTGGATATTAATACTTTGTCAGTTGCTTCATTTGCAAATATTTTCTCCCATTCTGAGTGCTGTCTTTTGGTCTTGTTTATGGTTTCCTTTGCTGTGCAAAAGCTTTGAGGTTTCATTAGGTCCCATTTGTTTATTTTTGTTTTTATTTCCATTTCTCCAGGAGGTGGATCAAAAAGGATCTTGCTGTGATTTATGTCATAGAGTGTTATGCCTATGTTTTCCTCTAAGAGTTTGATAGTGTCTGGGCTTATATTTAGGTTTAATCCATTTTGAGTTTATTTTTCTATATGGTGTTAGGGATTGTTCGAATTTCATACTTTTACATGTAGCTCTCCTGTTTTCCCAGTACCAATTATTGAAGAGGCAGTCTTTTCTCCACTGTATATTCTTGCCTCCTTTATCAAAGATAAGGTGACCATAGATGCATGGGTTTATCTCTGGGCTTTCTATCCTGTTCCATTGACCTATATTTATGTTTTTGTGCCAGTACCATACTGTCTTGATTACTGTAGCTTTGTAATATAGTCTGAAGTCAAGGAGCCTGACTCCTCCAGCTCCAGTTTTCATCCTCAAGATTGCTTTGGCTATTCGGGGTCTTTTGTGTTTCCATACATATTGTGATTTTTTTTTGTTCTAGTTCTGTGAAAACTGCCAGTGGTAGTTTGATAGAGATTGCATTGAATCTGTAGATTGCTTTGGGTAGTAGAGTTATTTTCACAATGTTGATTCTTCCAATCCAAAAGCACGGTATATCTCTCCATCTATTTGTATCATCCTTAATTTCCTTCATTAGTGTCTTATAATTTTCTGCATACAGGACTTTTGTCTCATTAGGTAGGTTTATTCCTATATATTTTATTATTTTTATTGCAATGGTAAATGGGAGTGTTTTCTTAATTTCTATTTCAGATTTTTCATCATTAATGTATAAGAATGCCAGAGATATCTGTGCATTAATTTTGTATCCTGCTACTTTACCAAATTCATTGATTAGCTCTAGTAGTTTTCTGGTAGCATCTTTAGGATTCTCTATTTATAGTATCATGTCATGTGCAAACAGTGAGAGCTTTACTTCATCTTTTCCAATTTGGATTCCTTTTATTTCTTTTTCTTCTCTGATTGCTGTGGCTAAAATTTCCAAAACTACGTTTAATAATAGTGGTGAGAGTGGGCAACCTTGTCTTTTTCCTGATCTTAATGGGAATGGTTTCAGTTTTTCACCATTGAGGATGATGTTGGCTGTGGGTTTGTCATATATGGCCTTTATTATATTGAGGAAAGTTTCTTTATGCCTCCTTTCTGCAGGGTTTTTATAATAAATGGGTGTTGAATTTTTTCGAAAGCTTTCTCTGCATCTATTGAGATGATCATATGTTTTTTCTCCTTCAGTTTGTTAATATGGTGTATCACGTTGATTGATTTGCATATACTGAAGAATCCTTGCATTCCTGGAATAAACCCCACTTGATCATGGTGTATGATCCTTTTAATGTGCTGTTGGATTCTGTTTGCTAGTATTTTGTTGAGAATTTTTCATGTATGTTCATCAGTGATATTGGCCTGTAGTTTTCTTTCTTTGTGACATCTTTGTCTGGTTTTGGTATCATGGTGATGGTGGCTTCGTAGAATGAGTTTGGGAGTGTTCCTCCCTCTGTTATATTTTGGAAGAGTTTGAGAAGGATAGGTGTTATCTCTTCTCTAAATGTTTGATAGAATTAGCCTGTGAAGCCATCTGGTCCTGGGCTTTTGTTTGTTGGAAGATTTTTAATCAATTTTCAATGTCAGTGCTTGTGATTCATCTGCTCATATTTTCTATTTCTTCCTGGTTCAGTCTCGGAAGGTTATGCGTTTCTACGAATTTGTCCATTTCTTCCAGGTTGTCCATTTAACTGGCATAGAATTGCTAGTAGTAACCTCTCATGATCCTTTGTATTTCTGCAGTGTCAGTTGTTACTGCTCCTTTTTCATTTTTAATTCTATTGATTTGAGTCTTCTCCCTTTTTTTCTTGATGAGTCAGCTAATAGTTTATCAATTTTGTTTATCTTCTCAAAGAACCAGCTTTATTGATCTTTGCTATCATTTCCTTCCTTTCTTTTTCATTTATTTCTGATCTGATCTTTATGATTTCTTTCCTTCTGCTAACTTTGGGGTTTTTTGTTCTTCTTTCTCTAATTGCTTTAGGTGTAAGGTTAGGTTGTTTATTTGAGATGTTTCCTGTTTCTTAGGCTAGGATTGTATTGCTATAAACTTCCCTCTTAGAACTGCTTCTGCTGCATCCCATAGGTTTTGGGTCATCGTGTCTCCACTGTCATTTGTTTCTTGGTATTTTTTGATTTCCCTTTTAATTTCTTCAGTGATCACTTCGTTATTAAGTAGTATATTGTTTAGCCTCCATGTGTTTGTATTTTTTACAGATATTTTACTGTAATTGATATCTAGTCTCATAGTGTTGTGTTTGGAAAAGATACTTGATACAATTTCAATTTTCTTAAATTTACCAAGGCTTGATTTGTGACCCAAGATATGATCTATCCTGGAGAATGTTCCATGAGCACTTGAGAAGAATGTGTATTCTGTTGTTTTTCGATGGAATGTCTTATAAATATCAATTAAGTCCATCTTGTCTAATATATCATTTAAAGCTTGTGTTTCCTTATTTATTTTCATTTTGGATGATCTGTCCATTGGTAAAAGTGGGTGTTAAAGTCCACTACTATGATTGTTTTACTGTCAATTTCCTCTTTTATGGCTGTTAGTATTTGCCTTATGTATTGAGGTGCTCCTATGTTGGTTGCATAAATATTTACATTTGTTATATCTTCTTCTTAGATTGATCCCTTGATCATTATGTAGTGTCCTTCTTTGTCTCTTTTAATAGTCTTTATTTTAAAGTCTATTTTGTCTGATATGAGAATTGCTACTTCAGCTTTCTTTGGATTTCCATTTGCATGGAATATATTTTTCCATCCCCTCACTTTCAGTCTGTATATGTCTCTAGGTCTGAAGTGGGTCTCTTGTAGACAGCATATATATGGGTCTTGTTTTTGTATCCATTCAGCCAGTCTATATCTTTTGGTGGGAGTATTTAATGCATTTACATTTAAGGTAATTATTGATATGTATGTTCTATTCCCATTTTCTTAATTTTTGGGTATTTGTTATTATAGGCCTTTTCCTTCTTTTTTTTTTTTTCTTGCCCAGAGAAGTTCCTTTAGCATTTGCTATGAAGCTGGTTTGGTGGTGCTGAACTCTCTCAGCTTTTGCTTGTCTGTAAAGGTTTTAATTACTCCATCAAATCTGAATGAGATCCTTGCTGGGTAGAGTAATCTTGGTTGTAGTTATTTCTCCTTCATCACTTTAAATATGTCTCACCACTCCCTTCTGGCTTGCAGAGTTTCTGATGAAAGATCAGCTGTTAACCTTATGGGGATTCCCTTGTCTTTTATTTGTTGTTTTTCCCTTGCTGCTTTTAATATGTTTTCTTTGTATTTAATTTTTGATAGTTTGATTAATATTTGTCTTGGTGTGTTTCTCCTGGGATTTATCCTGTATGGGACTCTCTGTGCTTCCTGGGCTTGATTAACCATTTCCTTTCCCATATTAGGGAAGTTTTTAACTATAATCTCTTCAAATATTTTCTCAGTCCCTTTCTTTTTCTCTTCTTCTTCTGGGACCCCTATAATTCGAATGTTGGTGTGTTTAATGTTGTCCCAGTGGTTCTGAGACTGTCCTCTGTTCTTTTCATTCTTTTTTCTTTATTCTGCTCTGCAGTAGTTTTTTCCACTATTTTATCTTCCAGGTCACTTTTCCATTCTTCTGCCTCAGTTATTCTGCTATTGATCCCATCTAGGGTATTTTTAATTTCATTTATTGTGTTGTTCATTGTTGCTTGTTTCCTTTTCAGTTCTTCTAGTTCCTTGTTAAATGTTTCTTCCATTTTGTCTATTCTATTTCTAAGATTTTGGATCATCTTTACTATCATTATTCTGAATTCTTTTTCAGGTAGACTGCCTATTTCTTCTTCATTTGTTAGATCTGGTGGGTTTTTACCTTGCTCTTTCATCTGCTGTGTGTTTTTCTGTCTTCTCATTTTGCTTATCTTACTGTGTTTGGGGTTTCCTTTTTGCAAGTGGCAGGTTCGTGGTTCCTGTTGTTTTTGGTATCTGTCCCCAGTGGCTAAGTTGGTTCAGTGGGTTGTGTAGGCTTCCTTGTGGAGCAGACTAGTGCCTGTGTTCTGGTGGATGAGGCTGGATCTTGTCTTTCTGGTGAGCAGGTCCACATCTGGTGGTGTGTTTTGGGGTGTCTGTGGACTTATCATGATTTTAGGCAGCCTCTCTGCTAATGGGTGTGTTTGTGTTCCTGTCTTGCTAGTTGTTTGGCATAGGGTGTCCAGCACTGTAGCTTGCTGGTCGTTGAATGAAGCTGGGTTTTGGTTTTGAGATGGAGATCTCTGGGAGATTTTTGCCATTTGCTAGTACGTGGAGCTGGGAGGTCTCTTGTGGACCAGTGTCCTGAAATTGGTCTCTCCCACCTCAGAGGCACAGCCATGACACCTAGCTGGAGCACCAAGAACCTATCATCCACACGGCTCAGAATAAAATGGAGAAAAAGTAGAAAGAAAGAAAGAAGAAGATAAAATAAAATAAAGTAAAATAAAATAAAGTTATTAAATAAAAAATAATTATTAAAGAAAAACATTTCTTAAAGTTAAAAAAAAAAATGGATGGAGAGAACCCTAGGTCAAATGGTGAAAGCAAATCTTTACCTTTACAGACAAAATCTCACACAGAAGCATACACATACACACTCACAAAAAGAGGAAAAGGGGAAAAAATAATATTTCTTGCTCTCAAAGTCCATCTCCTCAATTTGGGATGATTCGTTGCCTATTCAAGTATTCCACAGATGCAGGGTACATCAAGTTGATTGTGGAGATTTAATCGCTGCTGCTGGGAGAAATTTCCCTTTCTCTTCTTTGTTCGCACAGCTCCTGGGGTTCAGCTTGGATTTGGACCTGCCTCTGCGTGTAGGTCGCCTTAGGGTGTCTGTTCCCACTCAGACAGGACAGTGTTAAAGGAAAAGCTGACTGGGGGACTCTGCTCACTCAGGCCAGGGAGAGAAAGAGGTACGGAGTGTGGAACGAACCTGCGGTGGCAGAGGCTGGTGGGACGTTGCAGCAGCCTGAGGCACGCCATGCGTTCTCCCGGGGAAGTTGTTCCTGGATCCTGGGACCCTGGCAGTGGCGGGCTGCACAGGCTCCCGGGAGGCGCGGTGTGGAGAGTGACTAGTGCTTGCACACAGGCTTCTTGGTGGTGGCAGCAGCAGCCTTAGCGTCTCATGCCCATCTCTGGGGTCCGCGCTGATAGCCGTGGGTCGAGCCCGTCTCTGGAGCTCCTTTAAGCAGCGCTCTTAATCCCCTCTCCTCGCGCACCGGGAAACAAAGAGGGAAGAAAAAGTCTCTTGCCTCTTCGGCAGCTCCAGACTTTTTCCCAGGCTCCCTCCCGACTAGTTGTGGCTCACTAGCCCCCTTCAGGCTGTGTTCACACAGTCAAACCCAGTCCTCCCCCTGGGATCCGACCTCCAAAGCCCAAGCCTCAGCTCCCAGCCCTGCCCGCCCTGGCGGGTGAGCAAACAAGCCTGTCGAGCTGGTGAGTGCTGGTAGGCACCAATCCTCTGTGCGGGAATCTCTCCGCTTTGCCCTCCGCACTCCTGTTGCTGCACTCTCCTCCGTGGCTCTGAAGCTTCCCCCCCACCACCCCCTGTCTCCACCAGTGAAGGAGCTTCCTAGTGTGTGGAAACCTTTCCTCCTTCACAGCTCCCTCCCACTGGTGCAGGTCCCGTCCCTATTCTTTTGTCTCTGTTTATTCTTTTTTCTTTTGCCCTACCCAGGTACATGGGTAGTTTCTTGCCTTTTGGGAGGTCTGAGGTCTTCTGCCAGCGTTCAGTGGGTGTTCTATAGGAGCACTTCCACATGTAGATGTATTTCTGGTGTATCTGTGGGGAGGAATGTGATCTCCGCGTCTTACACTTCCACCATCTTCCTCAACTCCCTTACTTCACTTTTACTTAAACTAACACTGAAGTCTAACATTTATTATGGAACTACTGAGAATCTGGAAAACTTCACATAAAATATCAGTCATAGAAATTTTTATAATGAACTGTAAAGTGTATCTCAATGTCTATTTCAAAACCAATTTGATGAATACAGAAAAGGTCAAACTAAAAATAACTAGACTGAATCAGTTATAAGTGTAGTAACATATGCCTCATTTAATAATGAACTTTAAATTTGCTCCACAGTTTAAGTAGTATCATGAATGCTAATTCTGACAGCAAAGGGTATGAACTACCTGTTGACTCGCACCTGACACAAGGTCGGGTAGTTATGAGCTAATGAAACCCTGGTGTACCAGAAGGTGAATGACTGACAAGAGTGGGCTGCTGGGAAGAAACTGCAGTAGTGCTGTGACACATTCAGAATGACACTGTGTCCTGAAACAGAAGGGACTGTGATCCCATCTGTTGGTAAAGTCTAACTGCTTCAGTTAAAACCTCGCTATGTAGGCAACATATTTCCTAGGAGATATATATGTATATTTTTTATCTCCATAAACATTCAAATGTTACAAGTGCTAAACAGTTTCCGGTTCTCCTTACATATGTATGCGGTTAGCTATTTCTAAAAGGTTTCGTTAAATATTTTTGACACATTGAGGCAACAATAAAGACTTGCATGCGTGGATTGTAGGATAGTCATTTTTACCCAAGAATGGATTCAAAGTTTCTGAGCGTGATGATGTACATGAAGATTTGTTTTAACAATTTTGTAGCCATTGTAGTGATCAAATGGAAATTTAATTTATGCTTGTTAAAATTCAGAAAATCAAAGGGAGCCCTAAGCATTGACTCTGATAAAGCTAATGTTGTTAATGTGAACATACTTTTAAATGTATATTCTATAAAGTCTGTACTTTTATCATACTCCCCAGCCATTGGAACCTTATGAAAATGAATCAGTTTTCCGTGTGTCTGTGTCTCTTTTGAGGACGTCTCCATAGCCCTAAAGTGTTTCCCCTCCTTATATAGTTGGCCTTTTAATTTGTGCCATGGGAGTGAAAGATAAGCAACGGCAATTTAAAAAAAAAAAACAAATGGAGAGGGGTGACTTTCACAAAAAGTCCTGTTCTAGAAGGCAATGTTAAAGCAAAGAGCAATTAGATGAAGTAAAACATACATACACAAATATTCTTGCACATACTAGAAGTAAGGAGCATTTGAAATATATATTTCAAATTATTCCTTTCTTGTTCCTTTAGGAAATCTTGATAATATTGTTATGGTATAACACTCTAAGTGTTTGGTAAAGTTTTTATCTTAGTCAAGAAATGACTTTATGTTAAAACTAAGTTTCCACATAACTTAACTAGGTTTACTTAGTACTTAGAAAATTGGAGGAAAACCACAAAAGTATTAATCCTCAGGTCAATTTCTATGTTTCTTCTTCTAATACCCCCAGCTACAATCATGACAATAAATTACAATGATCCCTATATCCACAACTGAGAATATTTCCAATTTCCCCAAAGAAATCATTTTGAGTAATTCATATTCATTTGTTTGTGGGACAAAGTTCATACCTTATGACTAATGAAGAGATACTCAAAAATGCTTTTTTTGCCCCTACTATGTGTTTTACACTAGGAATAAAAAGCTGAACAAACTATCTATTATCACAGGAATTAGAATTTTGTTAGCTATAAATCAAATAATCATATAGATACAAATTAAATTTAGACAAACATTTACATATATAATTTAAGTAGATGTTAATCAAATGATTGCATGACTTACTGTAAAATGATGAAGTGAGCAACTTTCTACAAAGGGGAGGGCAATGGGAGTAGGAAACATGATTCTATTGGAGAGTTTAACTGAGAAAAATAACCCAGTTTGGAGGTTTGGGGAAGGTGTCCAAAACAAATCAGACTTCAGCTGCTATCCAAAGCAAAAGAAGGCAGTAACTAATCAAGTGAGTGTAGTGAAATAAACCCACTCAAGGAAGGATTTAGTGTGTGCAAAACTCCATGGTGATAAAGACAGGGACGTGTCCCAGAAACTGAAGAGAAGCCTAGAATATACTGGAGAAACTGGAAGGACCATACTGTGGAGGGTCTTGCCAATCAGTTTAATGATCTTGCTTTTTATCTACAATCCAGTGAAAAGCTGAGGGATATGCAAGAGTGTTCGAGCATGTAGTCAAACTTAGACACAAACAGGCCTGGGTGTAGGAGAGACTGCTTGCTGACTTTAGCCGCAGTGGCAAGTGGGAACAAGAGCCAGGCTGAGGTGAGGCTGTTGGTGATGCTGAAATGAGGCTGGAGAGAAAAGTAGAGGTGAGAATATGTAAGCCAGGTTGCCATAATATTTTAAATGACCATAAGTATTTATCAGTGGAGACTTTACTAGGACTATTTTGGAGAAGCTGTGAAACCAGAAGTCATATTAGAGTGTGTTGAATGGTGAATGGGAGGGGAAAGAAAACAATTGCAGAAGTAATACATGAGAATCAGGACATTTAGAAAGAAGGCATATGCCAAAAGGAAAACAAATTCAATGCTCCATATTCTGACCCTTTTCTTTGAACTCTACGTTAGATTGAGTGTTCTCCTATCAAATACCTGCCATGTGAATATTTTTGTACTTGGTGTATTTGAACCATTTTTTCTTAGAGTTTCATTAAGATACATTCCAAGAAACTAAAATAAAATAAAATGAAACATTCATGAAAAATGTTTTCCAAACCACACACACACACACACACACACACACACACACACACACACACACACAAAGATGTTTCTAATGTCTTCTTTGATTGTACACAGCTGGATCTGTTTCTGCATATAATCTGTTGTGAAATGCCATTTCAGGATTTGTAATTGAAGAAAGTCAGAGCGCACACAGATACGTAAATTAGAAAAAGGAGGACTTCAGGGACCATATGAAAGAGTCTTTAGGGGACCTCCATGCACACTTTGACAAGCACTGATCAAAGAATTCAATACACCTCACACATTAAATATGGCAATATGTTTAATTGATGAAAGTTACCTTGCAGATATGGACTATGATTATGCTAAGAGTAAAACCCCACTAAAAAGTAAATTCTTTCCTAAATCTTCTAGCTAAAAATATTTCCCAATATACAACACTTTCAACACAACTGGTAAAATTATTTTGGCTTTGTCTATCTTTCAGAAGTCCTGCCTTCCTTCCTTTTTTTTTTTTTTTTCCCAGTAGCCAACCACAATGCCATGCACATAATGGGATTTTGGTAATTTTAAATAAATTTGAATATTGATATATCTTACATTATATTTGGCATCAAATTATTATTATCAGACTGTATGGTTACATACTGCAAGCTATATGTTATCATAGTATGATTTTTGTAGGTTTTTTCATCCCCTTGAAAGTGAAATAAATAAGCATGAAGCATTTTAGCAATAACTGTGGATAAAAGGTGCTTTGATCAATGATACATTGTGCCTTCTTTTCTAGTAAGGCTTCCATGGTAAGCAATGATTTATGATTTTATTGCTTAACTGTGTTGTAATTATCAGCCATTAATAGTAATCTGATTTTCTTTATGTTAATTATATGACACTGCTTTATATACATGGCATTACGTGCATTGGTTTTATTGACATTTTCATTTTACTAAATAATTTAACACAAGGTAGTGCCCTGCGTTAGTGCCCTTTGAAGATAATTCTGTCTTGGAAAAACTGCCCTTCCCTCCATAAGGTCTATCATAGTTTGTTGAGATAACAAGTATATATGGAAAGGACAATAACCCCTTTTGCCAGTGCTGTCCATTAGAGCTAGAATGTGAACCACATATAAAACTTTAAATATCCTAGAAGCCATATTACACAAATAAAGGAAACAGAGGAAATTAATTTTAATAACACACTATATCTAACCCAATGTATCTAAAATATTATCATTTTAATGTATAAGTAATATAAAAATTATTAGCAATCTGTCAAATCATTTTTATCATTCTGAGTGTATATTTTATAACACATCTCAATTTGAACATGAACATTTTGTTGAAAATATTTGATCTATACTTAGATTTAATAAAATTTACAGTTGAAAAAAGTGGATTCATATGCTGAAGCTGTTCCTGAGGTATTTAAAAGTTTTCCAGCAAACAAACTGAACCGAGAATCAATTTTAAAATTGAAATAAAAATGTTTTCAAACCATCTCTCTGAGAAGAGGTTAATATCCAAAGTGTATAGTGTACTCTTACAACTGAATAGCAAAAAAAAAAGAAAATTGATAGAGACAAATACTGTATGATGTATGTCACTTATATATGGAATCTAAAAAGCAAAACTCATAGAAGTGTTACTGAACAAAAACTTGGGTGTGCCAGCCCACACGCAGTAAAGCCAATCAACTGATACCAGTTTGGGGTTGTGGTGAAGGGTGCAGCATTTATTGTAAGGAGCCATAATAGCAGTCTGTGACAGCTAGTGCTCAAAAAGCCCACACTCCCTGATGGGTTTCAGCAAAGCATTTTTAAAGGCCAGGTGAGGGAGGGCAATCCAACGGTGTGTGATCAGCTCATGCACAATTCTCTGACTGGTTGATGGTGAGGTAACAGGGCCATGTCACAGGGGTTAACATTATCAATCCTTAGGCTCCAGTACATGTGGGGCAACATGCTCATGATCATCAAGTAGTTAATTTCTTCAATTTGGTGGGAGTTTTAGCAACTCAGGAATTGTTCATCAGATACTATTATCTAGGTACTTCAGAGAGGAGCTAAAACAAAGGATATGGAGAAGGATCTGCCTCAGGAAAGCCCCATAGGGTCCTGCTTCGTTAGAGAAATGGAGAGTAGAATGGTGGTTACCAGAAGTGGAAGGGTGTGGGGAAGAAACGGACAGACATTGGTCAGACGGTTCAAACTTCCAGTTATAAGATGAATAAGATCTGGGAGCCTAATGTACATCATGGTGACTACAGTTCACAATATTGTATTACATATTTGGAAGTTGTCAATACAGTAAATCTTACATGTTCTCACCACACACACACACACACACATCACACACACACAATGGTAATTATGAGAGTGATAGAAGAATAAGCTTTCTTATGGCAATCATTTCCTAATACATACATGTATTAAATCATCACAATGTACATTATAAACTGCCAGCTATATCTTGATAAAACTAGGATAAAACTTATATTCAAGTTACTTAAATTAAAATTTAAAAATCATTTCTCAGTTTCATTAGCCACATTTAAATTAACTACATGTGGCTAATGACTACTCACCTCAATACCACAACTTAAAAGTGATCATTTTAGTGTTTATAGATTTATCAGTGTATTTAATGGCATTTGACTCAAACACTGCCATTGGCATGAAGATAGAAACTCTTCCTAATTTTGTAACCTATCTAAATATTTTAAAATACACACTATTAAACAAAACACATTGTTATTATTTGTAAACATTTGACATAATGTCTTTGAATAAAAATATTTCCTATTTTATCTGGAAAGTATTTTTTTCTCCCTTAAGCAAGTGCATTTTTTTTCTTGAGCCAGTGGGAGAGGAAGAGAATAGCAACTTTTCCAGGGACAAAATTAAATCAACCAAACCAGTCAATGAGGTAGACAGATGATAGTTGCATCTGGATATCATATTTTCTACATGTCCATCTAGTGCAAATTTCATAAATTATAGAAGTGTCTGATGGTTTTGTAGAAGTGGTAGTGTAGTAAGGGGCTAAGATTATGAATCTTATTATCTTATGACCTTAATTATGTACTATTATCCTAATATTTAATACACTAAATACATTAATACATTAATGTGTTGTCATTTAGCTTGGATGGTTCTGTAGAGAAAATACACTTAGAATACTTAGAATTTGCAGTGTCATTGATAACACTTCTTTCTGAAATATAGTTTCTTAGTGTTACTTTTATTGCTTCCATTGTATATACTACAGTAGATAGATAGATAGATAGATAGATAGATAGATAGATAGATAGATAGTAGATGATAGGTATTTGGCTAAATTGGTTGTGTATTGCTACTATATAGATATACACACTAGTGTTCTCTAGAGCAGGGATCCCCAACCCCTGGGCCACGGACCAGTACCAGTCCTGGCCTGTTAGGAAACGGGTTGCGCAGCAGAAGGTGAGCAGTGGGCCAGCGAGCAAGTGCAGCTTCATCTGTATTTACAGCTGCTCCCCAGCGCTCACATAACCGCCTGAGCTCTGCCTGCTGTCAGATCAGTGGCGGCATTAGATTCTCATAGGAGAACGAACCCTACTGTGAACTGCGCATGTGAGGGATCTAGGTTGCTTGCTCTTTATGAGAATCTAATGCTGATGATCTGAGGTGGAGCTGAGGTGGTGATCCTAGGGCTGGGGAGCGGCTGCAAATACAGATTATCGATAGCAGAGAAGTTTGACTGCACAGAGACCATAATAAATCAATTGGAAAACAAGCTCAGGGCTCCCATTGATTCTGCCTTATGGTGGTATAATTATTTTATTATATATCACAATGCAATAATAACAGAAATAAAGTGCACGGTAAATGTAATGTGCTTGAATCATCCCAAAACCATCCAACCCGCCCCAGTCTGTGGAAAAATTGTCTTCCACGAAACCAGTCCCTGGTGCCAAAAAGGTTAGGGACCACTGCTCTAGAGTTACCTGATCCAATATGGTAGCCACTAACCACATATATCAAGCCACTAACCACAAGTAGTATCAAGCACATCTGAATTACAATGTAGTGTAAGGATAAAAATTATATTGGATTTCAATGAGATAATATTAAAAAGTCATATGACATCTCATTAATAATTTTTATTGATTGCACACTTCATTGATAACATATTATTTCACCTAATTATTTTTACTTATAAAAATGAAGCTACTAGGGCTTCCCTGGTGGCGCAGTGGTTGAGGGTCGGCCTGCCAGTGCAGGGGACACGGGTTCGTGCCCCGGTCCGGGAGGGTCCCATATGCCGTGGAGCGGCTGGGCCTGTGAGTCATGGCCGTTGAGCCTGCGCGTCCGGAGCCTGTGCTCCGCAGCGGGAGAGGCCACGACACTGAGAGGCCACGTACCGCAAAAAAAAAAAAAAATGAAGCTACTAGAAAATTTAAAATTATTTATGGCTCAATTTATATTTCTATTGGACTGTCTTGCTCTAGAGTGTTAAAATACCCTTTAAAATTTATTGAGCACATCCTACTTCCAAAATATTAGACCGTACTTATTACATATATAGATGGACGTGTATGTAATATACCTAAATACTTTAAAGAACACATTGTTTAAAAAGCACAATGATATTATTTGTAAACATTTTATATAAAATCTTTGAGTAGAAATACTTCCTATTTTATCTGGAAAGAATTTTCTGTACACAATAAGGTTTAAATACTTTCTGAAGGTTAATGTGAACTTCTATTTTCATATCAATCACAGACATGCATCCAAGTTAAGATTCCTGCCTTTATGCCAAATGTAACACATGAAACATAAAACCAACCCAGTAAATGAAAAGCAAGCACTTACCCTTTAGAATAATTAGTATAATTTCCCTAGTCTGCTTCTGGATACTACGGGACATTTTGTGTTTTCAGTTGATAATACAAAAAACGATGACATGTATATCATCCATATCTGTGGAATTAGCTTCAAATATCAGCACTGTTAAAGTAAGAAAACATATGTTCTTAGAATCTGAGACAGAAAGCAATTTAAAAGTTTCTAATTGTGCCCCAGTCTTCTTAAATCTTTTAGTGATCTTTTTCATACTTTTTATTATAATCAACCTTGTTGCAAGAACACAGATTTTTGCTGTGATTACAGTTTTGAAAAGTGAAACCAAAAGAATGTCTACATTAACTCAAGATAATATGACTGTGACCAGTATCTTATTAGAATGTTAAAACTAAGGGAACTTGATGTTCATGAAGTAATGTAATCTTGATTTAAAGGATGAGAAAGTGGAGGTATCATTTTTTTAAATGCAAATATTAAGAATTAACTATGTTCTGGGTATTCCCTTATGGTGACAAAATATTGTCCTTGACTTCAAGGAGATTACACTTTACTGGAGAAAAAAATGTAAGTTTAGCAATATAGTGCATGGTAATATGCGCTGTTACATAGGGAAGTCCAGGTTGCTACAGAAGCACATAATAAACACTTAATAAAGGGAGTTTAAAAATTGTATTAAAAAAGAAAAAGAAAGAAAGAAAGGCAGCTAATTCAAACCAGGGAGGGATGGAAAAGGACTGGATAAGCTTTCTCCTGGATAGATTATCTTAAAAGGTAGGAGTTAGTAGATATGTGTACTTGTATGAACTCAAGTCTATTAACCTGGTAGAGATGGGATTCCTGAAGAAATCAGTGTTTTTTAAAATTTTATTGAAGTATAAAATTGATTGATTTACAATGTTGTGTTAATTTCTGCTGTACAGCAAAGTGACTCAGTTATAAATATATATATATATATATATTATTTTTCATATTCTTTTCCATTATGGTTTATCACAGTATATTGAATATAGGTCGCTGTGCTATACAGTAGAAAGGAAATTAGTGTTTGAGCCCTACTGACCTTGGAGGAGCTATGAGATCCTTAAAATGTGATTAGAGTTTGGAGTTTGCTTATTGCCCAAAGTGTTCTTTTTAGTGATCACCCCAGGGCCTATATCACATGACTTAGGTAGATAGTCACAATGCAGACATAGTGATTTACACAATGCCTCCTTGTCCTTTTGTTTATTTTCCTTTCTTCATTCTTGTCACTCACACTAAAAAGTAGGATCTGTCCTAGTCTCTAGTGTTTGTGAGTCAAAATTTGAATATGCATCCTCCATGAATCTTCCCAGGACTAATCCAAGTAAATTTGTGTTATCTTTTAACCCAGATTCCTCTCATCTTAAATGTAGACTATGTATAATAACTATAATTGACATAGAAGAATTATTATATTCAAATAGTATACTAGATGCTTCATATCCTATTTTATTTATTCCTCCCAGTCATTCTATGAAATAGATACTGACAGAATCCCCATTTTACAGAGGGGAAAATTTAGCAATAGGGTAATGGTCTCATGTTCATACAGCTAGAAAGTAATGGAAGTAGGACTGAAATATGTTTTTCCTAATACAAGCATACCTTGGAGATATTGTGGGTTTGGTTCCAGACCACTGCAATAAAATGAAGAGCGCAATAAAGCTAGTCATATGAATTTTTTTCTTTCCCAGTGCATATAAAAGTTATGTTTACACTATACTGTATTCTATTAAGTGTGCAATAGCATTGTGTCTAAAAAATGTACATAACTTAATTAAAAATACTTTATAGCTAAAAAATCCTAACCATCATCTGAACCTTCAAAGAGTCATAATCTTTTTGCAATAGTAACATCAAAGATCACTACTCAAAGATTACTATAACAAATTTAATAATAATGAAAAAGTTTGAAGTATTGCACGAATTACCAAAATGTGACACAGAGACCTGAAATGAGCAAATACTGTTAGAAAAAAATGGTGCTAATAGACCTGTTCTATGTAGGGTTGCCACAAAATTTCAATTTATAAAAAGTGCAATATCTGTGAAGGGCAATAAAGCAAAACAATAAAACGAGGTATGCCTGAACGTCTCTTTTGGCCAGTATATTTGTGATATTATTAAATCACAAGTGGGAGATCACATGTCATTGCACTTTTCGGAGGAGAATTAAAATAAATAAATAAACAAGTGAGTAAACAAATCAGTATTACTAAAGCAGTTAACTTTTACCTAGAGATACAATCATACACTAAATCTCAAAACTTATATGTGAAAACTCATGGCCTACATCTTGTCACCAATGTCCCGCCTATGCCCACCATTTACTTTCAGTCTGCTGGTGACCAAGTCTTACACTTTAAGAATACTTATCAAACTTCTAGTATATTCTATGAATATATTCTCCATGGTCTTCACTGAGATTGCAGGTGAAATGTAAAAGAACGTTGTGAAAAGATGATGAGACCTACCTGCCACTTGTAGGTTTCTGAAGAAAGAACAAATCTGCAAGTGCTTTTAGCTGAATCAAAGAGATTGTTGTTCTATAGGGTTGGGAAGAAATTGAGGATGTTGAGATATACAATGGATACAAATGAATTCCAGTTGCCTATGGCATCTAGTCCACATTGTTAGAACTCTATTGGTTAATAACAAGAAGTTAGAAAGGTAGAAATCATTTGAACACAAAGAAAGTCCATGTTGACTGTTCCTAATGACAGCTCAAGAAAAATGTGTCGTTAGTGATTTTGGCATAGCTGCTGCTCATTGATAATGACTAATAATTTCCATTTTAAATCTTTAGACATTATGCTAGAAACTGTGCTCAAGTACAAGAGGAGCTCTGCCTAGTAATTTCCGATGGCTTGTGCAGAAAATGAAGCAGTAATGCCTCCTGACCTGTAGAGTCACTTTAGTTTGTTTTTCAACCTCCATCTCTTATAAGGTCAAAATGTATGTGATTTACGACACTGGCATCTTCCCATCTGAGTGCTTAAAATGTGAAGCCTTGAACTATTTCATTTTATATGATAGTCATACTAAGCCTATCAAAACATGTTCCTGGAATGGACATCCCATTCCGGCTGTGTACACAAGATTTGGCTGTTTGTACTGAGTAACTTTTGTTTTCCAATATGAACACAGGCAGGAACTAAATCCTTATCTAAATTCACTCTACCAGAAATGTAGTTTAGAGAGGAAATGGACCTCAGTTATAATCTAGTGTGATACATTCCACCTGCAGATGAGGTTAGCAAGGCCTGGAGGTGGTAATTTTAAAGTTCTATCATGAAGTAATAACAGCCTAAGTACTAGAACAGGGTCTCCCATTTTCCAACATAAAGTTCTTCTGATTAATCATGTATTGTTATATAGACCACACCTATTGTCAAGGCATCTCCATTTGGTCACAGGTTACTGAAGGCTCAGCCAGTGCACAAACACTTTCTGGATCTCCAAGGGTCTTTCCTCTTTGCACTGACCTGTAACACCTGCATCCTGGACACACAGTGAATCCAATACTTGCTGTGGGGCTGAATGCTATCTCCTTGGCCATATCTATAGCAACAATTAGTGCTCCAGATACAAGTGAAAGACCAGCTTGTCAGTTTACTGCATCTGGGATTTTCGGATTCTAGAAAAAGCTCCTGTAAAACCTGACACCATAACTATCACTTTCCACTTAGCCTCTTTGTCACCAAAGAGCTTGGAATCCCTTAACTAGCACCCATGCATAGAATCAGCTTTGGATATGGGAGGACACATGGGCTATCAGGAATACAGTGAGGCATCAGACAAGTCTGTGGCCAATACCTATTCCAGTTCCCTTTGGGGGCCTCATTATTGTCTCTTAGCAAATGAGAATGACTCCCCACTCCAAACCTAGCCCTGCCCTTGTGTTCTAAGTATACTTTTGCTGAGCTCATAGCCTTCTCCTGTCGCTTTCCTGAGACCCCTGACCTAGGATATCTCTGCCTGGAAATGCAGTGCAGAGTAATCTGTATATGAATATATATGAATGATTACATTAGTGAAGGCAGCTGAAGTCAACCCAAGGACCGGTAATAGTAACAGTAATTGTTAATAGTAATCGTCAAAAGTCAGCACAATAATCGACAATTGTTTGACAGTTGGAAAGTCTGTATCTAAACTATCATATTCCTTATAAAGAGCTAAGGATTAACAAAAGGCAAAGTGATATGGTAACCTAGGGTACCAGTTAGGATTAGCAATGGCCTAAACACATAAGATATATATATATATATATATTTTTGTGGTACTCGGGCCTCTCACTGTTGTGGCCTCTCCCATTGTGGAGCACAGGCTCCGGACGCGCAGGCTCAGCGGCCATGGCTCACGGGCCCAGGCGCTCCGCGGCATGTGGGATCTTCCCGGACCGGGGCACGAACCCGTGTCCCCTGCATTGGCAGGCAGACTCTCAACCACTGTGCCACCAGGGAAGCCCCAACACATAAGATTTTATTATCTCACATTATATGGTCAGATGTCAGCAATCCAGAGCTTTTATGAGTTTCTTAAAGCTGTAAGAAACCCAGCTTATTACATCTTTTCACCATTCCCGACATTGTCATTTTCTGGAAGGTACAAAATAGCTGCTGGGGCTCTACCACTGCATCCACATTCTAGACAAGAGGAAGAATGAAGGACAGAGAAAGATACACAATATTTCCACTTTCCTAGAAATTAGTTTTGTGGCTAAAATCTCTGTGATAGCACAGGGGACAAAGAGTAGGAGAAAGAACAGAAGTCAGAAGAGGCGCAAAGGTGTGGCTCCTATTTACAACCTGTTAACAACAGTGTGGGAGGGCCTGGGAACGACCTTCAGGAACCAGAAAGGGTGACAATGGACTCAGAGTCCCTAGAGGACTTGGAGAGCTGAGTCCCGGGCAGCCTGGAGGCCTGTTCATGGACTTGCCGCCCAGGATGCTCTCTGCTACGTTTGGGGAAATGCTTTGCCATTCTTTTGTATTGGTCTTCCTCGGTTTTTTCTGCCTAATTTCTGTGATTTCCAACCCACAGGAAATGATAATACAGGTTTTTTAATGAAAAAAAAGTATACTGAGAATTCAAACTGCCATATAATTGACTAATAGTTGAGGGATTTAATGGGATTATAGTAGCAGAATCTGCCCTACTATCTAAAACTTCTCTGCGACAGACATAGACAGGAAGCATCACAAGGCCAGACTATGGAGGTTTCAGCAAAGAGAGGTGTAAACTCTTCTCTGAAGGGAAAAAAAATCTATCATAATCACAGAGACCCACCAGCATAAAAGCTGCCTACTCTATTGCTTTATTGAAGGAGTTTGCCCTTGAATCATGCAGGCAAGAAGTAGTTAAATTTCAATGAGTAATTATAGAAATTCGAAATCAGTAAATCATTACATGTGTAAGTTTTATTTTCAAGGATTCTCCTTTGCCAATCTTGGATGTATACTCATGGTTGAGACACAAAGCTCATGGAGGGTATAATCTCTAAACATGAAATGTCCTTCATCACATACTTATGTCGTTTCCCTCACAGCAAGGAAGTGCTCAAACGTGGTAATACTCCATCACTACAGACATCAGTCAGCCCCACATAGAACAAAGTATGCAGGGACGTAGGCAGACGTAACAGGCATGCAGAAAAGAGCAACAGCTTAATTTTGACTTAACAAGGAAACCAAGACCCATTCTCACTTTACTTGAGGGGTAAGTTCCCAGAATAATGCTGTAGGCCCTTTTGTACTACATACTCACTCACCACATTATGATCTTAGGCAGTGTTTCCAAACACATGTTTCCAATCCCATTCCTAGCTGCATCAGAAATGCTGGTGGTGTGGGTTTTTTTTTTTTTTTTTTTTTGAATATTTGAATTTTATTTTATTTATTTTTTTATGCAACAGGTTCTTATTAGTCATCCATTTTATACACATCAGTGTATACATGTCAATCCCAATTCATCACACACC
Source organism: Aethalodelphis obliquidens (assembly GCF_003676395.1). Taxonomy (NCBI): domain Eukaryota; kingdom Metazoa; phylum Chordata; class Mammalia; order Artiodactyla; family Delphinidae; genus Aethalodelphis; species Aethalodelphis obliquidens. The sequence continues at coordinate 7,084,725 of NW_020837960.1, forward strand.
CCCACCCCCCACCACTTTTCCCCCTTGGTGTCTATACGTTTGTTCTCTACATGTGTCTCAATTTCTGCCCTGCAAACTGGTTCATCTGTACCATTTTTCTAGGTTCCACATAAATGTTTTAATATATGATATTTGTTTTTCTCTTTCTGACTTACATCACTCTGTATGACAGTCTCTAGATCCATTCATGTCTCAACAAATGACCCAATTTTGTTCCATTTTATGGCAGAGTGATATTCCATTGTATATATGTACCACATCTTCTTTATCCATTCGTCTGTCGATAGGCATTTAGGTTGCTTCGATGACCTGGCTATTGTAAATAGTGCTGCAGTGAACATGGGGGTGCATGTGTCTTTTTGAATTATGGTTTTCTCTGGGTATATGCCCAATAGTGGGGTTGCTGAGTCATATGGCAATTCTATTTTTAGATTTTTAAGGAACCTCCATACTGTTCTCCATAGTGGCTGTATCAATTTACATTCCCACCAACAGTGCAAGAGGGTTCCCTTTTCTCCACACCCTCTCCAGCATTTGTTGTTTGTAGATTTTCTGATGATGCCCATTCTAACTGGTGTGAGGTGATACCTCATTGTAGTTTTGATTTGCATTTCTCTAATAATTACTGATGTTGAGCAGCTTTTCATGTGCTTCTTGGCCATCTGTATGTCTTCTTTGGCGAAATGTCTATTTAGGTCTTCTGCCCATTTTTGGATTGGGCTGTTTGTTTTTTTAATATTGAGCTGCATGTGTTGTTTATATGTTTTGGAAATTAATCCTTTGTCTCTTGATTTGTTTGCAAATATTTTCTCCCATTCTGAGTTTTGTCTTTTTGTCTTGTTTATGGTTTCCATTGCTGTGCAAAAGCTTTTAAGTTTCATTAGGTCCCAGTTGTTTATTTTTATTTCCATTACTCTAGGAGGTGCATCAAAAAATATCTTGCTGTGATTTGTGTCAAAGAGTATTCTTCCTATGTTTTCCTCTAAGAGTTTTATAGTGTCCGGTCTTACATTTAGGTCTTGAATCCATTTTGAGTTTATTTTTGTGTTTGGTGTTAGGGAGTGTTCTAATTTCACTCTTTTACATGTAGCTGTCCAGTTTTCCCAGCACCACTTATTGAAGAGACTGTCTCTTCTCCATTGTAAATCCTTGCCTCCATTGTCATAGATTAGCTGACCATACGTGTGTAGGTTTTTCTCTGGGCTTTCTATCTTATTCCATTGATCTATGTTTCTGTTTTTGTGCCAGTACCATATTGTCTTGATTACTGTAGCTTTGTAGTATAGTCTGAAGTCAGGGAATCTGATACCTCCAGCTCCGCTTTTTTCCCTCAAGACTGCTTTGGTTATTCGGGGTCTTTTGGGGTCTTTTGTGTCAAACTTTAAGATTTTTCATTCTAGTTCTGCAAAAAATGCCATTGGTAATTTGATAGGGATTGCATTGAATCTGTAGATTGCTTTGGTTAGTATAGTTATTTTCACAATATTGATTCTTCCAATCCAAGAACATGGTATATCTCTCCCTCTGTTGGTACCATCTATAATTTCTTTCATCAGCGTATTATAGTTTTCTGCATACAGGCCTTTTCTCTCCCTAGGTAGGTTTATTCCTAGGTATTTTATTATTTTTGTTGCAATGGTAAATGGGAGTGTTTCCTTAATTTCTCTTTCAGATTTTTCCACATTAGTATTTAGGAATCCAAGAGATTTTTGTGCATCAATTTTGTATCCTGCAACTTTACCAAATTCATTGATTAGCTCTAATAGTTTTCTTGTAGCATCTTTAGGATTCTCTATGTATAGTATCATGTCATCTGCAAACAGTGACAGTTTTACTTCTTCTTTTCCAATTTATATCCTTTTATTTCTTTTTCTTCTCTGATTGCCATGGCTAGGACTTCCAAAACAATGTTGAATAATAGTGATGAGAGTGGACATTCTTGTCTTGTTCCTGATCTTAGAGGAAATGCTTTCAGTTTTTCACCATTGAGAATGATGTTTGCTGTGGGTTTGTCATATATGGCCTTTATTATGTTGAGGTAAGTTCCCTCTATGCCCACTTTCTGGAGAGTTTTTGTCATAAATGGGTGTTGAATTTTGTCAAAAGCTTTTTCTGCATCTATTGAGATGATCATATGGTTTTTACTCTTCATTTTTTTTTAATATGGTGCATCATAGTGATTGATTTACCTATATTGAAGAATCCTTGCATCCCTGGGATAAATCCCACTTGATCATGGTGTATGATCCTTTTAATGTGTTTTTGGATTCTGTTTGATAGTATTTTGTTGATGATTTTTGCATGTATATTCATCAGTGATATTGGTCTGTAATTTGATTTTTTGCTGTATCTTGGTCTGCTTTTGGTATCAGGGTGATGGTGGCCTCATAGAATGAGTTTGGCAGTGTTCCTTCCTCCTCAATTTTTTAGAAGAGTTTGAGAAGTATGGGTGTTAGCTCTTCTCTAAATGTTTGATTGAATTCACTTGTGAAGCCATCTGGTCATGGACTTTTGTTTGTTGGAAGATTTTTAATCACTGTTTCAATTTCATTACTTGTGATTGGTCTGTTCATATTTTCTATTTCTTCCTGGTTCAGTCTTGGAAGGTTATATCTTTCTAAAAATTTCTGTTTGTTCCAGGTTGTCTATTTTATTGGCACAGAGTTGCTTGTAGTAGTCTCTTAGGATGCTTTGTGTTTCTCCAGTGTCTGTTGTAACTTCTTCTTTTTCATTTTTAATTTTATTGATTTGAGTCCTCTCCCTCTTTCTCTTGATGTGTCTGGCTAATGGCTCATCAATTTGGTTTATCTTCGCAAAGAACCACATTTTAGTTTTATTGATCTTTGCTATTGTTTTCTGTTCTAATCAATTTATTTTTGCTCTGATCTTTATGATTTCTTTCCCTCTGCTAATTTTGGGTTTTGTTTGTTCTTCTTTCTCTAGTTCCTTTAGGTGTAAGGTTAGATAGTTTATTTGAGATTTTTCTTGTTTCTTGAGGTAGTTTTGTATAGCTATAAACTTCCCTCTTAGAACTGCTCTTGCTGCATCCCATAGGTTTTGGATTGTCATGTTTTCATTGTCATTTGTCTCTAGGTATTTTTTGTTTTACTCTTTGATTGCTTCAGTGATCTCTTGGTTATTTAGTAATGTACTGTTTAGCCTCCATGTATTTGTGTTTTTTTTCCCTGTAATTCATTTCTAATCTCATAGTGTGGTCAGAAAAGATGGTTGATATGATTTCAATTTTCTGAAATTTACTGAGGTTTGATTTGTGACACAAGATGTGATCTATCCTGGGGAATGTTCCTTGCACACTTGAGAAGAAAGTGTAATCTGCGGTTTTTGGATGGAATGTCTTATAAATATCAATTAAATCCATCTGGTCTATTGTGTCATTTACAGCTACTGTTACCTTATTTATTTTCATTTTGGATGCTCTGTCCATTGCTGTAAGCGAGGTGTTAAAGTCCCCCATTATTTTTGTGTTACTGTCAATTTCCTCTTTTATAGCTGTTAGCCGTTGCCTTATGGAGTGAGGTGCTCCTATATTGGGTACATATATATTTATAATTGTTCTATCTTCTTCTTGGATTGATCCCTTGATCACTATGTAGTGTCCTCCCTTGTCTCTTGTAACATTCTTTATTTTAAAGTTTATTTTATCTGATATGAGTATTGCTACTCCAGCTTTCTTTTGATTTCCATTTGCATGGAATATCTTTTTCCATCCCCTCACTTTCAGTCTGTATGTGTCCCTAGATCTGAAGTAGGTCTCTTGTAGACAGTATATATATGGGTCTTGTTTTCATATCCATTCAGCAAGCCTGTGTCTTTCATTTGTAGCATTTAATACATTCATGTTTAAGGTAATTATTTATATGTATGTTCCTATGACCATTTTCTTAATTATGTTGGATTTGCTCTTGTAGGTCCTTTTCTTCTCTTGTGTTTCCTACTTAGCAAAGTTCTTTCAGCATTTGTTGTAGAGATGGTTTGGTGGTGCTGAATTCTCTTAGCTTTTGCTTGTCTATAAAGCTTTTGATTTCTCCATTCAGTCTGAATGAGATCCTTGCTGGATAGTGTAATCTTGGTTGTAGGTTCTTCTCTTTCATCACTTTAAATATATCATGCCATTCCCTTCTGGCTTGTAGAGTTTCTGCTGAGAAATCAACTGTTAACCTTATGGGAATTCCCTTGTATGTTATTTGTCTTTTTTCCCTTGCTGCTTTCAATAATTTTTCTTTGTTGTATTTTTTTGCCAATTTGATTATTATGTGTCAAAGTGTGTTTCTCCTTGGGTTTATCCTGTATGGGACTCTCTGCACTTCCTTGAGTGGTTATTTCCTTTCCCATGTTAGGGAAGTTTTCAACTATAATCTCTTCAAATATTTTCTCAGGTCCTTTCTCTCTCTCTTCTCCTTCTGGGACCCCTATAATGTGAATGTTGTTGCATTTAATGTTGTCCCAGAGGTCTCTTAGGCTGTCTTCATTTCTTTGCATTTTTCTTTCTTTTTTCTGTTCAGCAACAGTGAATTCCACCATTCTGTCTTCCAGATCACTTATGCATTCTTCTGCCTCAGTTATTCTGCTATTGATTCCTTCTTGTGTATTTTTCATTTCAGTTATTGTATTGTTCATCTCTGTTTGTTCTTCAATTCTTCTAGGTCTTTGTTAAACATTTCTTGCATCTCCTCGATCTTTGCTTCCATTCTTTTTCCAAGGTCCTGGATCATCTTCACTATCATTATTCTGAATTCTTTTTCTGGAAGGTTGCCTATCTCCACTTCATTTAGTTGTTTTTCTGTGGTTTTATTTTGTTCCTTCATCTGGTACATAGCCCTCTGCCTTTTCATCTTGTCTTCATCTTGTGTCATCTTGTCTGTCTTCATCTTGTGTCATCTTGTCACATTCTGTGAATGTGGTTTTTGTTACACAGGCTGCAGGATTGTAGTTCTTCTTGCTTCTGCTGTCTGCCCTCTGCTGGATGAGGCTATCTAAGAGGCTTGTGCAAATTTCCTGATGGGAGGGACTGGTGGTGGGTAGAGATCACTAGAACTTTAATCTGCTTGACTGCTGATGGGTGGGGCTGGCTTCCCTCCCTGTTATTTGTTTGGCCTGAGTCGACCCAACATTGGAGCCTGAAGGCTCTTTGGTGGGGCTAATGGTGGACTCTGGGAGGGCTCACCCCAAGGAGCACTTCTCAGAACTTCTGCTGCCAGTGTCCTTGTCCTCACGGTGAGCCACAGCCACCCCCTGCCTTTGCAGGAGACCCTCCAACACTAGCAGATAAGTCTTGTTCAGTCTCTATGGGGTCACTGCTTCTTCCCCTGGGTCCCGATGTGCACACTACTTTGTGTGTGAACTCCAAGAGTGGAGTCTCTCTTTCCCCCAGTCCTGTCAGAGTCCTACAATCAAATCCTGCTAGTTTCAAAGTCTGATTCTCTAGGAATTCCTCCTCCCGTTTCTGGACCCACAGGTTCAGAAGCCTGACGTGGGGCTCAGAACCTTCACTCCAGTGAGTGCACTTCTCTGGTACAAGTGTTCTCCAGTTTGTGAGTCACCCACCCAGCAGTTATGGGATTTGATTTTATTGTATTGTGACCCTCCTACTGTCTCATTGTGGCTTCTCCTTTGCATTTGGATGCAGGATATCATTTTGGTGAGTTCCAGTGTCTTCCTGTCGATTATTGTTCAGCAATTAGTTGTCATTCTGGTGTTCTCACAAGAGGGAGTGAGAGCACGTTCCTCTACTTCACCATCTTCGTTGGTGGTGTTTTTGAACACAGATTCTTAGATCCCAAAACAGACATACTAAACACAAATAGGTGGTAGGAGATCGAGGATAAGGTGATTCTATTTTTTTAATCTGAAAATATTGGGAGAAATATATAACTCAAAGAACAAAAGAATGTAACTAGCAAATATCTAGAGATACCCTATGGTTCAGAGTACAGCTAAATACAAATGGCAATCTGAGTGATTTGATATGATTTACTTAATGTTGCAGCAGTGATAGAGAGACTAGAATAATAGGCCAGGGCATATTTCTTAATTTTTTGTGTGTGAACATTTCATCAGATATTCCCTCCCCCTTTATTTTTTCATGGTGCTGGTATAATATTGCCCTTAAAAACCCTCAAAACTGCTTTTATTTATATTTCAACCAACATATTTCTACAATTCCTCCTTGATTGTTAATCTAATATTTTATGGTGCATAGTATGATACAACATGATAATAAATTTATATTTGAGCTGGAAACAGCTTTAATAAATCATAAGGATATATTTTGTTGGTAATTGTATAAATTATGGAAAGTTTCTCTCTATCAGAAATAAAAACAAAATATGGAAATAGGAGAACATTTTTAAAAAGAAAATTTAAGTGACAAATTATACCTTTTTATAGAAAAATAGACATATATTTGACTACTCTTTACCAATAAATGAATATTTTATAAAAAATTGAAACTTAAAGGATTTTTTTTTTAAAAAGTACTCATCTAACTTCTGTTGCCCCTTTTTATCTTAGTTATTCATGCTCCTGATCACAGAGGAGAGGCACAGTGCTTTGGACATATTATTCATCAACAAATTTGTCAACTCAGTCAGCAAATTTCACTGAGTTCCTTTAATTAGCTAGGCATTATTCTATATTCGAAATACCCAATATAGTTGGACATGGTTTAGTTGAATAAAAAGAAAAAAAAACAACTAAATATTTAATCATAAAACTATTCCTGGGGCTATAATTAAGTAATAAGTAAAGTGCTGTGTGGGCAGGAAAACAAACAAACAAAAAAGATTAAACATGCCTGAGAGCATTTAGAAAAACTAATCCGAGAATTGGAGTGTGCTTTGGAAATTCAGTTGGTGTTGATCAGATAGAGAAGAGAGCAAGGATATATAAGAGGGAATGGCAGGGGGCATGGGTATATGTGGAGATATATATATATATATATATATATATATATATATATATATATGAACATGGCATACTTAAAAAAAATGGGCTAGGAGTTTGTTTTGACTAGACTCTAAGCTATAAGGGAGACCTATACTTCTGGGTGGATTTACAAGGATAAAAATTATCATGCAGACTCAAAAAATCTAAAAGACAAAATATATGGGAAAAAAATCGTTCTTAAGGCACTAAACATAAAGAAACAAAATACACTGATACCTGAGACACTTAAAACAAATGCATTGAGACCCATGATTGCCCCAGTTTGCAATATGTAATCTCAGTCTGAGGTTCAGGAAATAACAACCCAAGCAGAGCCCCCCTGGTTCCATGAATAGAGGTTCTGGTGAGACCAAAGAAGCTGGGATAATCAGAGCAGAGCACTATAGAATAAAGAGCTTCAAACATAGAGAAATCCTGAGATTTTCAGAGTTTCCTTTGAGGAGCACACTGATCAACACACAGCACTGATCAACACACACATGTGAGGAAACTGTCTGAGGCTGGGGGAAAAAATACCTTCGAAGACTAGAGGTCACAATCTCTGGCACTCACACAGGACTGGGAAATAGTGCCTATTCCTCTAATCAGAGTGGAAAATCTCATAGTTCTCAGGGCAATGTGTAATCAGAATGATATTGCTTAAGGAGCAGGGAAAAGTAGTCTTAGACCAAAGCAAACAAAGGTTAAAAGCAAGGCTCAAAAAGATCAAACTGTTTCCAAATAATCTGACTGCATCCCAGGACAAAGGAATACATATATTCCTGTATATTAGGAATACAAAAATGTCCACTGCACAATAAAATAAAATCAAAATTACTAGCATCCAATAAAAAATTAGAAGGGATGTAAAGAAAGAAACTCATTTATAATGAAGAGAAAAAACATCAATTGATACTGACCCAGAATTGACATAGATGATAGGATTAGAAGACAAGGACATTAACTCTGTTATTTTAACTATTTCACTTGTTCTAGAAGTTAGAGGAAAGATTAGATGTGTTAAATTGCAACATAGAAGATAAAAAAGTTCCACATCACAGACTTAGAAAATGAAATTATGGTTACCAGGAGGGGAAGGTTGGGGCGGGGAGGGATAATTAGGGAGTTTGGGATTGACATGTACACAGTGCTATATTTAAAGTGGATAAACAGCAAGGACATACTGTATAGCACAGGTAACTCTGCTCAGTATTCTGTAACAACCTAATTTGGAAAAGAATTTGAAAAAGAATAGATATATCTATTCAACATATGTAAAAAATAAATAAATAAAAATTTAAAAATAAGAGAGAAAACTTTCTAAATCTGAATATAATGTCTGGGATGAAAAATGTCCTGGATGAAATTTACAGTCAAATAGACATGGCAAAATGAAAGATGAGTGAACTTGAAAACATCAATAGAGCTATCCAAAATAAAATACACAGAGGGATAAAAATGAATTAATAAATGAATAGAGCTTTTAGTGAGCTATGGCACAACTTCAAAGGAGTAGGGAGAAATAAAAAATATATTTGAATAAATAATAACTGAAAAGTTTCCAAATTAATTATAAAAACTATAAAATCATCAATACAAGAAACTCCATGAATCTCAATGACAAGATACTTGAAGAAAATTACATAGTTGCATCACAATCAAATGGTCTTAAACTAGCAAATATATTAATATATATATATATATATATATATATATAAAGTAGCCAGAAGGAAAAAAAAAAGGACACATTATGTACAAAAGGACAAAGATGAGGATGAAAACATATTTCATATTTCTCATTCAAAACAGTGTGAGCTGGAAGGCAGTGGAGCAACATCTTTAAAGTATGGAAAAGTTAAAAAAACAAACTAACAGGCAAAAATTTAAAAATCTATCAATCTAAAGATATCTTTTTTTTGCTCAGAAGAAAAAAAATAGACTTTTTCAGACATTCAAAAGCTGAAAGAACTCATCACCAGCATGCTTGCACAACAAGTAATATAAAACAAAGTCCTTCAAACAGGTGAAAAATTATAGCAGATGTAGTTCAAGTTCTACACAAAGTGATAGAGAGCACTGGAAATTGCAATAGCATTCACAAATAATTTTTTTTCTGATTATTAAGATATATTTAAGAGATAGTCAACTGCTTAAAGTAAAAATGATTAAAATGTATTGTGTACTTTATAATATACATTGAAATAAAACATGTGGCAACAAGGTCACAATGGCTGGGAGGGGAAAAATTGAAGTATACTGATGTAGATAGAGTTCTGCCATCACAAAGTGACATAATGTCACTTGAAGTCACACTGTGATAAAGTAGCAATACGTACTATAAACCCTAAAGCAACCACTAAAATAATATAGCAAAGAGCTATAACTAATAGGCCAACAAAGGCAATAAAATAGGATAAAAATGTATCCAAAAGAAGACAGAGAAAGAGAACAAAATGAACAAAGAACAGTTACAAAAAATAAAAAACACAATTCCGTTATATGTTATTCTGTACAATGGAATATATTCAGCAATAAAAGAATAAAATTTTGGTATGTGGATGAAGCTTAAAATTGTTTGCTAAAAATCATAGGCAAAATTGAGTACACAGTGTATGATGACATTTATATAAAATTCTAACTTTTTTTTGGCCACACAACTCGGCTCGTGGGATCTTAGTTCTCCCACAAGGGACAGAACCCATGCCTTCAGCAATGAAAGTGCAGAGTCCTAACCACTGGACTGCCAGGGAATCCCCTATATAAAATTCTAGAAAAAGTCAATCTACAGTGACTGAAATTAGGTCAGTGGTTGTCTGGGGATGGAAAGGTGGAGGATAAAGAGGGGGAGAGTTGTGATGGATCTGTTTGTTATTTTGATTGTAGCAATGGCTTCACAGCTGCATACATAAATCAAAAAATTATCAAATGGTATTCTTAAATTGTGTATAGTTTATTGTATGTCATTTATACCTCAATATACCTACTTTTAAAAAGCTATTATGAAGGAAGGTAGTGGGGATTAACCTAAACATATAGATTGCAGAACAATCATGAATGAGCCTTGAATTCTATAGAATTTTAACTTTGTTCTTTGCGCCATGTTTTTGAAACTGGGAAGGTAAGTAGGCATGGCTATAGGCATGCTATATGTTGTTTTATTTGGATCAGCATTGCCTTATGCACGGAGCAATAAGATTGTTTTCAATAAGAACTTCTGCAGTTACAAAAACAGTTTTGAAAATTATTACCTTGTTAATGGGGGTAAACATAGACAATATCACCTGAATGTGAGAATAGTAGTGTCAATTCATTTCTCCATTTCTCTTTTTCTTCTACTTACTCTATAATGCTTCAGTAAAACAGCCAAGAAAAATGAATCCCATGTCCTCTGTGACCCTAAAACACTATTTATTATACTTCTAAAGGGAATTGATCTTTTAATTTATGTATTTGATTATTATTCCTAAGATTTGGGAGGGCTCACTTATTCCTGATATTAAAATGTTAACCCTATTTTAAAATGTTTTTTGTTTTATTAACTGTAGAGACTATTTTTATACTGTAATTATATCAAATACTTATTATTTTAACAAATTTAGCCTTCAAACTCGCTTTTAATCTATCCCTTATTAGTCTTCCTTCAGAGATAACTAACTTGAAATTTTAAACAGTTATATGTATTTTACAAAGATTACAAAGTCAGAAAAATAAACTAGGTTAGGATATGAATCTACATGTATGTAATTTCTTTTTTCTTCTAGAGCAGTGTTTGCAAAACTTGGCTCCTTGGGTCATTACTAAGTAGAAAATTACAATGAGTTTCATGAAATAAGGGTTACACTTTCAAATTAGTTTAGGAAAAGAAAAAGCTGAATAGTAAATTGGGGGTTTGCATATTAAAGACTGAGTTCACTCCCAAAGAAAAAGAAATCTCCTTATACTTGTTTAACTCAGCATTCCATAAACTTATTTGATGAGTCCTTTATAAGACATCATTTAGTATAACATGGATGAGTATTTTTCTGCAACACACATTTTGAGGAACACTTATGCTACAACATTTCAGCATATGCTATTTATAAATCACCTATATATAAACAGTTGTATACTTAATATTTCAATTGACAAGATAATTGGTATTAATTTCTTGTAGGTGAAGCTCAAATACTAATTTTAAGAAGTACAACTTTTCAAACTTTTGAAAAACATTCCCCAGTCATCACTTCTTTTTTTTGTTTTTTTTTTTGTTTTTGGGTTTTTTTGCGGTATGCGGGACTCTCACCGTTGTGGCCTCTCCTGCTGCAGAGCACGGGCTCCGGACACGCAGGCTCAGCGGCCCAGCCGCTCTGCAGCACGTGGGATCCTCCCGAACCGGGACACGAACCCGCGTCCCCTGCATCGGCAGGCAGACTCTCAACCACTGCACCACCAGGGAAGCCCCAGTCATCACTTCTTAAACCACAAGAAAAAAGACATCACAAACAAGTGAAGTAACATTTCAAGTAGAAAGAAGTGATTAAGAGAGCCAACCTTCACTAAGAAGTCAAAAGAAGAATGGAAATGTTCTAGAGCATTTAAGATATTTCAATGGCATGACAATGATTTGAATTGAGTTTTAGAGAAGTGAAAAATCAGAGACAGGAAGGAAAGATGATACCTGTTCCATGTTTGGAAAAGGAAAATTGGGCTAGACCAAGGAGGCTTCTCTTTTTACGATGGAAAGATTTAAAGATGGCTATTAACAGAGAAAAGGTGTTCAGGAAAGACACAATGATAAAAGTTGTAGAAGACACATACACACCAAAAAGCAAGCTCTAGTAAGGCTAAGGATGAGTTGAATGTAAACGTCAGGTAAAGCCATACATGGCTGGGAGATTATACATTAATGCATTATTTTTGGAGAACTATTTAGCAATATAAAACAAGAAAATCAATGTTAACCATACCTTTGACCCACAACATGATTTGATAATTTATCCTAAGTAAATAATTCAAAGAACAGAGATTTTTATACAAATAACTTTGCTACATTGTTATTTATAATAATGGAACATATATTCTTTGATTTCCAAATGTCTTTTTGATAAATAGTAGAATACTCAATTCCTCTTTGTACTTTGTTAATGTGCAACTTATTAATATGAGTACTGAATAATCAACATTTAGATACTTTAAATAATCAATTGTGCTCTAAATAGAAATATAATTATATTTTATTTAAAATTGATTTTTGTTTTTATATGGAAACTAGTTTTTAAAAGAGCTAACAGCCTACATTTAAATGAGGTATTTTAGCATTTCATTCTTATGCCAATTATAATTATTAGTATAATGTTGATTTTGACATAAGTCTTTATAGATTTGTCTTAAAATGCAACAATAATTTTAATAATTTATCCTCATCCTAGGGTTCAATTAAAAACATAACCATCTCATATCAGTCAAGGTTGTAGGATCTAAGTTATCTACCAATGTATTCTTTATCATGTTATAGGTCATTCCAACTGCATTTATTCATAAACTACTCTGGTTGGGTTTCTTGGCCATTAGGTCGATAGTTTTACTTCTTACATGGGATTTGCTGCCTTGTATATAAATTTCATTTTCATATTTTGAAATTTGATGTTTTATAGCATTATGTTTGGTTTTCAAGTCTTACCTGGACAAAAATACCTGATCTGTGGTTCTGCCAATATGGTATATGGGCTTAGTTTGTTGATGTAACTGGAAATCTATCTATGTCTCATTGGTATATCATTATAATTAGCAGGGTCATCTGGAGGTTTCATGGAGATGAAGGATACAGTCTGCATTGTTAGTACTTTTCATTAGGCCACTTGGCTAATTCATCATGTTTTTAAATAAATTTATTTATTTTGGGCTTTGTTGGGTCTTTGTTGCTGTGCACAGGCTTTTTCTAGTTGTGGCAAGTGGGGGTTACTCTTCATTGCAGTGCACAGGCTTCTCATTGCAGTGGCTTCTCTTGTAGCAGAGCAGAGGCTCTAGGCATGTGGGCTTCAGTAGTTGTGGCTCATGGGCTCAGTAGTTGTGGCTTGCAGGCTCTAGAGTGCAGGCTCAGTAGTTGTGGTGCAAGGGCTTTGTTCTTCTGCAGCGTGTGGGATCTTCCTGGACCAGGGCTCGAACCCATGTCCCCTGCATTGGCAGACAGATTCTTAACCACTGCGCCACCAGGAAAGCCCTAATTCATCATTTTGGAACATAGCAGTTAACCACCCTCCCCCAGGGTGATTACTGAGTGTGAATAACAATGCTACCTCCTCCACTAGGCCCTCCCCCCAAAACAAAAGTTATTACCCCCTCTCCATGATTTCCATCCTAGGAAACATTTACAAATGTTCTGTTAAATTTATTTCTATGCCAATGTTATTGTGGATCCTACCCAGTTGCTGTTTCATGTATTTTATATGATAAATATCATCTGAGGTAATGCTTAATCCCAAACTATGATACTATGGATGAAAATCTTAGGTAGAAGAAGAAAATCTTTTTGGCAGGAAGGATTTTGTAACTGAAATCAACGTATAATTTATATTTTATAATTTCTATTTTGATCATAATAATAATCACCTACTTTATGTAAATGTAATCAAAATAATAATCATTATTTATGGGAAAAAAGCAAAACAGAAAAAGTATTGTATTCCAATTATAGACTTATTCTCTATTTCCTTCATTTTGAATAAGTGTTATGTGAGGAAATTGACTAGGTTTGACTTTGTTTATGTCTTAACTGAGAAATGTTGTGATTAATTTTATAAGACCATGAATTTGTATTGTTGCCAAGTGGCGTGCTTATGCAAATTCTCCAAAAGATTTTTTTTTCCTAATGATAATTATAGTTTCCATGCCTTAGGTACATTTTACATTCCTGGTACTGTGGATAGACTATCTAGTCAATTTTTCAGACCACCCCATGAGAAAAGTGTTACCATCCCCACATGTGGATAAGAAAACCAAAGATAAGAGAGGTTAAGTAATTTGATAAAGGTCATTCAGCTAATAAGAGTCAAAGCCAATATTTGAAGGCAGGCATGGTTGAGTCCAAAGTTGGTGTGTTCTTTCATTACATTATTCTGCCTCTGTCTGGTGGTTTAAGAGAGAGGGCAAGGAGATATGAAGAAGAGTGTTTTAGCTTTGGGGGATACTTAGAGGCTAAAGTAAAACATACACACACACACACACACATATCACAAATATTCTTTAAATGTTGAATTTAAAATATATTTTCAATGTATGTGTGTGTCTACGTATATGTGTGCATGTATATGTATATATCATTAAATGTTACGTTTTTAAAAGTTGATAAATACTTTGAAATAAAAATTAAAGCTGAGTCCAGATGTTTACTTGGTGATACACTGTTTTGCTTGGACAAAACTAGATTTCTCACAATTTCTACAAGAGTGTTTAATGTTTTACTGGTCCTTCTGGTGACAGTGTTACAAGATATAAGTACACTTTATGATCATGATCATAGATAATGATCATAGATCTGTCTGATATTCAGGAACCTTTTTCAATTTTCTCACTTTCTTCTTCTGTGTAACAAGATTCCATAAAAAGCACGTGGTTGCAAAGTGTTGATTGGATCAAGTTGGGTTAAACGGGTAACACCTTGGAAGACAGACCACATTAGAAATCAAAATAACTTCAAAAATTTGGAAGAGTAGCCATTAACAAACAGGACAAAATGATGTCTGCTGATAAAGAAGTAAAAACAAGAAAACAAACTCAAAATTGTATATGATTACTTGTGTCCTTCAAGCAGAAAAAAAAAAACAAAGAAAACCTCAAGGTGCTGCTAATATAATCTGTCTGCTTTAAACACATGTGCAGACTTTTGCATATTCACCAGGGCGTTTGGGGTGGGGGTGAAGGTAGTGTCCTTGCAATCTGTTACTTTGTCTGTGCTGACCTCTTCCCAGCTCCTGGCAGTGACCATACTGGCATCAACACAGGACTGGTCACTATACTATGCAAAATCCTGTGCGAACACGATGCAGCGGAATATCATAACTTCTCTCCATATTAGCAAAGTGGAATTTGAAATTCTTCTTCCATGATTCTAACCTTGATGGTTGAAATAAAAGCAGGGAAACAGAAAGCTCTCCTTTGCCATCATATAAGTGATAATCATCTTATTAACAATTCTAATAGTAGCTAAATATTTATTGAGTGCTTTCTAGGTACTGTTGTCTTTTCTGCAGTTAGCTTACTTATACTCCATGACAGTACTTCATGATGTCTGCATTATTTTACAATGGTAAAATGACCACCTCCGTAAACATTACCTGAGGTTTTAAAGAAATTAAATACTAATGTCATGATGATCTGGTAGGTATTAGAGTCAGGATTCAGCACAGGTGTGCTTTGGCTTACAGAGTCTACACTATAAACCTCTCCTCCTGCCACTGGCTTCTCCGGCAGCTTCTCAAATACATTCTTTCTGTGGCAAAGGGATTCAAGTTATCTGGCCTTCTTCAGTTGGGATCTTTTGGACCTTGGGGCTTTCTAGTGTTCTCAAGTGATTCCTCTCCAGTGCCTTGTATGTGCCAACCCAGTTCTTCCTCCAGTACATTCTGCTTCCCATCAGTGACTTCCTCTGACTGGAACACCTGAAGAGAGTTGTGCCTACCCTCCTTTGGTTGAACATTTTTACCCTCTCCTCAGAACTGAGGAGAGAATCTATCCTTTCTGCCTCTGAGGTTTCCCTCCTTCTTACTTGTTCTCCTTTGTCTTGATGTTATTTCACCTGATATAAAAATGTTACAGTATATTTTCTGTTTCTTCCTAGAATGATTTGTATTAACTGAGAAAAATTATAGGACTAAAAAGTGAAAGAACCCAAGGATTACATGGAAAAACAAATTCTTCTTAAATCTGGGGGAAGTCAAGCACTGGATAAAATTTAAATATAATTAAATATAAGATAAATATAAATATATAAGTAAAAATATAAGATCCAAAGAAAAAAAATATACAAGGCAAATGAATACAAGCTAAGATTAATCAGTTTAATAAATGCTTATGCTGTACCAGCCATTTGGCTAGATGCTGGGAAGAAAACAAAAGCCCCTGACCTCACAGAGTCTAGGAGGATCCAACATCCATGAGGAATAATTAGAATACATGTAACAAATACTATGGTATTGCCAGCAGGAAATAATAATGGTGACTATGGGAGTAGTACCTATTTAATCCCAGGAATTACAGAGGAGAATTTCTTTGGTAAATGATGTTTGAGTCAAGTCTTCTGATTAACAACTTCAATAACCATGTAGCTGATCCACCTAGCACACTGATCTCTTAATTGTTTGACATCTTTATGACTGATGATAAAAATACAAAGCCCAAAAAACTCTCGATTTGTGATATGTAGAAGTTCGAATAAGAAATCATTATAGGGATTATCAGTAATAATAAAAACTAAAGGTTCTGAAAGTTTCAACTTTAACCCAGTATTATCTTTCTGCATGACTCAATAAATAAAAGCGACTCTGGAGCTCTATCTGTACAAAACGAAGAAATCTCATGCTATCTCTAAGGCTGCTTATCCTTTCATTAGGAAAAGAGGTTCTGAAAAACCGGAAGAATTTCTCTCTCCACATTATGCATGACACTTCTTGCCACGCCCTTGATCTCATCATTACTGGAAACTTCTTTCCCCCATAGGATAAGCTTATGGTTTCCAAATTTACAACAGTAGCTCAGGCATTTTTTCAGAGCTGCAAGTCTGTAATTCCACTTGCTTCTTCTACATCTAGATTACATCTCTCCCACAAACTAAGATGTTCAAAAGTGAGTTAATTATTTCTTTATCCTCAAATTTATTTGACTTGTCCCTCTTTTCTGTCCCAACAACCAGTTAAAGACAGCTATTATTTGTTTCTTTTAAGCAGCTGTGAAATTTGAAATAAAATGGAGTCATTTATGTCAAGAGGTTTTAAAATGGAGCCAGGAAATGATTAAAAAGATGACAATACTCAACCTCACCAGGTGGAACCATAAACTTTTGAATGGGGTCAGACCACAAATATTCCCAGCATCTTGTGTTCTTTTTTAAATTTCTGTCTCAAAGGACCAATAGAACCAAAGATAATTTAAAATTTCAGAGGCCACAATGGGGCTCTTTTGAAGTCCCTAAACTTAAGAAGTGCACCCTACCCTTTTTCCTTTTTGTGTACGAATGAGGGGTAATGCCTTAGGAGTGCTTATTCAAAGTCACGGAGGTAAACACTGATGCCCTAGCTATTGTAGTCAACAATCAGACCTGTAACCAGAGGTATCCCCCATACATGAGAACTATTTCAACAGCATCAGTCCTTACAAAATTAACTGAGGAAATAGTTATGGGCTCTTCACTCATCATCTGTTTCCCATGCAGTAGAAGCCTTGCTCAATTCTCATCACACTCAACACATTTCTGTAAACCACCTTGCCTCATGTAAAATATTGTTACTAACTTTTCTTCATACAACCCTTTCCAACTGCAACAACCTCCACCCTGCAAGCTTTTTCACTTTACCTACTGACAAAATTCCTTATCATGGTCTGACCCTGACTGATCAGTTATTAATACCTAGAGCTGATTTACAAGAACCCCTATTGCTAATGCTGAGATTTCATAGCTTACTATGATGGCTCTTATTTGAAAGATGGCAAAGAATAGTATTGTGTTGGGCATGTTATCACTTCCTCCTTTGTAGTAATTGAGGCAGCTCCACTGCTTACCTCTACTTCAGCATAGCAGGCAGAGAACTCCATTCTTTAGCTTAGGCTTGTACCCTAGTGGAAGGCAAAACTGTGAATATCCACACAAACAGTCACGATGCTTTGGGGGCAGTTCATGACTTTAGCATGCTTTGGAAACAAAGAGGATTTTTGACCTTGGGAAAAAACTAGATTAGGAGTGGAAATTGGGTAAACAAGTTGTTGGAATCAAACCAACTTCCATCTCTCCTAGCCATCATTCAGGTGCCTGGGCATTAAATTTAGATGAAATCAAAGAACATAATTTGGCTGATCAGGCTGCAAGGGCAACTGCCTTATAAGCCACCCAACCTGAAACTGAAAATTTATATCAAATTTTGACTACATTTTGAAAGAGGAGCTAATGAAAATGACCAAAGATGCCCAATCTAAGACATCACATTAAAAAAAAGAAGACTTTATTGGACAGATAACAATTGTATCTTTAGCCTGTAAAACTAATGTATGGTATGGCCCAAATAAAAGACTTGTCTTTCCAGAGTCCATGAAAAGACTCCTGATGAAAATGACTTGTCGGATGACCCACTGGAAGCAGATAAACTTGGAACTTTCATGAAACAGTACTGGTGGGGAAATATTTCTAAGGCTACCAAGAAGGCACAATTAACTAGTGCTCTGTGTCCTAAATACAACCCAGGGAAAACTATCCAAACTGCCCTTGGCCATTTTGACTTGCCTAAAAGGGTTTTGAGGTATGTCAAATGGATTTTATCCAGCTGTCTCCTTCCCAAGGCTATAAATTTGGTTTTGTTATGATTTGCATGTTTTCTCATTGGATTGGAGCATTCCCTTGCCAATGGGCTACAAATTTGGCCACTGTAAAAATATTCTTAGAAAAGACTACACCCACCTGGGTGTGCCCTCAGAACTGCATCGTGACTGAGGAACACATTTTACTAGCCATCTTATGAGACAGATCAGTGAGGTTTGGTATATTCTACAACATTTTCATTGTGCTTTCACCCCCAGTCCTCTGGACTGGTGGAAAGAACAAATGGCATTATTAAGACTCAACTGGCAAAATTTACAGAGACCTTGAAATTGGCTTGGCCTTAGACACTTCCTCTGGTCCTTTTAAATCTGAGAGCTATCTTCTTTGGGAGACACAAGCTGTCACCATTTGAAATTATTACTGGCTGACCTATGCAGTTGGATCTCTCTGTTCTTCAACTAATTGAAAAAGACATGCTTCAATATTGCAAAGGACTAATCAGAGCCTTACATAAAAAAACATACCTTGGTAGAACTATATTTCCACAGTGTGCTCCTGAGACAGGAAGACAACAAACATTACAATCTACAACCAGGTGATTCTGTCTTTTAAAAGATTTTTTACACCGTGGATGGAAAGGATCATATCAGGTACTCTTAACTAATCCTTGTGCTGCAAAGGTTAAAGGTGCTGATTCTTGGATTCATGTTTCTCATTTAAAGAAGTCTCCAACACCTGACTGGACTTCTGAAACAATTAGAGGATTAAAATTAAAATTAACTGGGAAGTAAAGCAGATCACATCTTGATTCTGACAGTTCTCACAAAATTCAGGCCGAGGCCAGTGTATACATATACACTATTCTAACCTCATTACTGATCCATTTCATAATAGATCTGCTCTATCACACTGATGGATTTACTGAGTTTAATAATACTAATTCAACATTCTTGTTAAGAAAGGCCCATTGAGTTGGCTGGTGGTTTCAGAATATCATTTAATGACTTCCTTTATTAAGTCCAAGGTGGTGACTAGTCAGCATTTTGTCAGAGTGAGTTTAATATTAGCTGAAGTTTTTACCTTCCTTGAGGGTACTACTTTTGGCAAATGGGAGATAATACTCCAGTGAACCATTCCCAAACTATAACAACTGAGGAAAATCTCTCCAAGTGCTGAGTATGTCTCCAAAGTCCACAATCATCCAAATATAAGGACCTCCTAGTTATACTCATCACAATTTTTCCCTTGGTTCCCAATGTTATGGGAAACTTTAAGCATTCAGCCCTTAAAACTGCCTGTAGAGTAAACTGTTTGATCTGTTATCTCCACCTTGTTTTGGGGGTTGACACTGCCACAAAATATTTATCCAAATCCCTACTCCTCCAACATTCCAACCCTCCTGCTTTTTCTTTTGCTTCTAGCATCAAACAAATGGCTGACCAAAATTTGTAAGAAATGTGATTTCATCCGTCTATGTCAAGCCTTTTGTCATACTAGGCACAAAGGGTTGTCAGCTCGCCCCTTAATGAGCTCTAATGGCCACACTGATCTTTGGCTAGAGCGTATTCTGAAGTTCATACCTGTCAATGAAAACATAAATAACAACATACTTGACCATGTAGTATGTGCCCTTCCAGATGTACCTTTGTATGTGGTTACAAAGGGGAACCATGGGCTAGACAGCAGGCACATGACAGGGCAGTGCCTTTTGGGATAACATAGCATTCCATCTGATGTTTTTGTTAAAGGAAAAAAATCCAGCCACTATCTTATAGCCCTAGCTGAGACTTGGCAGCCTCCTTTTTATACCTTATCTACTCTCCATTGATTATCATTGCCAAAGTATTTGTTCATTGGGTTGGTTCAGTCCATAATGAACTGTTGATAAAGTATATATTCCTAACCATAACTAAATAAGCAGATCTACTACTTGAGCCTTGGCTCAACAAAAACTATCTCTGGATGCCCTAGCAAAGAGTGTATTAGGTAATCAAATAGTTCTGGATTATATCCTTGTAGAACAGGATGGCATCTGTGCTGTAGCCAACATGGCCTGCTGTACATGGATCCGTACTTCTGATGAAGTTGAATTAGAGCTCAAAAAATTAGAACTCTAACACAAACCTCTCTGATCCAATGTCTTTTAATGACACCCTCTGGTTCCCTATCGATATTTTCCATTTCCTTCCTTCTGGTGTAGGTGTTTGGTTAAGATCAGGCCTTCAAGTATTGTTTACAATTTTTACTGAATTTTGCTATATGTCCTCGTATTTAAACTCTTACGTTACTCCTCACTCAGTTCTGCTCCAAAACTTTTACGAACACCAAGATTATGTTTGCTCAGTGGATTAAAATGATAGATAAGTCTTATTGACCTGAACCTTCAGATAATTTGATGAAATCCTGGATGAGGAAACTGCCCAAGAGTCATTTCCTGAATGCCTCCCTTGGCTCAAATGTGGCCAAAGCCTTATGGCACTGACTCCTTGAAATTACCATCAGAGATTAAAAAATACCTCTGATATGGGACATGACTTTCTAGGACAGGTCATTTCCAGAAACATGAGACAAAGCAAATCTGTTAAGTTCATCAGCAATGCTTTCCAATAAAAGTCTTGGTCAAAAGGGGGAAACACGAAATAAAATTGTCACTCAGATCCAAGTGCTTTAAAAGGGAGATGGGATGCCATTAAAATGGTGAACATTTTGTGCGTCCTCACTGGGTGGGACCATGAACTTTGGAACTAAGGGCAAAACACAAAAATTCCAAGGATTCTACAAGAATACCTGCAACTTGTCACAGTAATGCACTTTTCCATCCCTCTAGTGATAGCCTTAGCTTGTTTAACCAAGACTGTCTTCTGCCTTCTACTCTAATTAAAATTCTTTCTAATGAAAACCTCCCTTCTTTGCCTTTAAAAGGTCCTGGATTTCACTTCCTTGCAGACCCTGTTTGGGTGGCTACCCAAATTTGTGTGCCCTACGTTATAATTCTTTAATTCTTAATAAACACTTTCACTTGATTATTACCTACTAGGTTTATTTAGGTTGACACAGCTATTGATTCTGTCTACTTCACCCCTACTCCATGGCCCACACCTTTGTCTAGAGCACTAGTCCTATCAATACGAGTTTGCTAATGGTTCTCATTTTTCCCATAGTTAAAGAAAACTCATTGGAAAAATCAAACTTGACCAAGTAAATTTCCCTGCTTAAGCAACTTTATTGACTTCTCATTGCTTTTAGGTTAAAGTAAATGTATATATAAAATGTACCACAACTTTTGTGGATACATTTCTATATCATCTTTGGCTTTATCTTGTCTCATAGTCCATTCTGCTCCACCCCCCACACACACACCCTGGTTTCATTGGTCTTCTTTCAAGTTCTTTAACACATGTTTTTTAAATTATTTTCTTTTACAGACTCCTCAAACATGATTTTCCTCTGAATTTTTTTGTTTTTCCATCCCACTCCTTTCATTTTCAAATTTCTATTCAATGCCCAGGTTTAAATTTAGATGTCACTTCCCCCAAGAAGGTCTTCACTGATACTCATAGCTTGTACCATGATTACATTTCTATCCATTCATTTAAAAATATTTATTAACTGTCACCTATGTTCTAGGTGTTGTTGATTTTTTAAATAACTGTCATAAGAATAGCAACCAAATGAGGAAAGGTCACAAAAACTAGAATACCTTAACCATAGCACATGCCAAATAAGTATTTGTAAGATGGATATTTGGGTTACCAAAAGTTAGCCAAGCTAAGAAGGGAAGTGAGAGCATTTCAGGTAGAGATAGCAGTGTTAGTGAATCACAAACACACATGTAATTGAGGATGAAGAAGTGACTATGTGGTTAAATATGAGAGTAGTATGGGGTCTTCCATAGATAAAGAAGTGCACAGAGCAAACACATCACATGCTTATAAAGTACATCGGTTAAAAAGAGGAAACTGGGGCAGTAGCTACAAGTTATCTGAAAATAAGGAGTGGTATGTTTGTTTAATTTTTTCATCAAAATTTTGAGAGATATTTAATTTGATGGGAAATATAAAGCAGAGAGCTATAAGTTAAACACAAGCAGAGGAGGATTTACTTCATGGAGAGGATCACAGCTGTGGGAGGAAAAGATGGAAACTAGAGCCTGTCTAGGACTCCTGGGACAGAAACAAAAGAAGGAAATCTTTTGTCATGAAACTGAAGGGAAATTAAGGATTTTGTTATTCCTATTGATTGGTTGGTAATAAAGAAACAGAAAATGTGCTTTTGAGAAAATGTAGTATCTTTATGAAGAAAACATTGTTGTCTGCTGAAAGTAAGGAGGGAAAACGTAAGGAGTATGATAAAGATCTGGAATAGCCACGGAAGAAAATAGAACAGGGAACTAACAAGAAACAAAAGGAAAACAATGGTGGAGCAGCACTGAACATTGGGTTGAGGTTGGCAGTCAACTTAAAGTGTTAGAGAGAACTAAGAAAATAGACAATTATGAACAATTCTCCTATTATCATTTTTTGTTATCAGCAGTTTTTTTTTTACAGTCTTCTGTGATCTATTTTAGTCATCTGTATGAATGGAACTATACAACTACTTTCATAGAGGTGTGAGCTAAATTAAAATTAACAAATGCATGATTGAAAGGGAGAAATGATGTGAAAAGTAT
Organism: Aethalodelphis obliquidens; assembly: GCF_003676395.1. Lineage (NCBI taxonomy): Eukaryota > Metazoa > Chordata > Mammalia > Artiodactyla > Delphinidae > Aethalodelphis > Aethalodelphis obliquidens. The sequence continues at coordinate 7,107,842 of NW_020837960.1, forward strand.
AAAGTAGAATCCATCTATTTTCATTTGTAAAAAGTAGAAGAAAGTACTATATGATAACACATCTAAGGTCAGAACTCTATTAGTCCATTAAACGTGAGTCATAGTTTTCTTTCAGCATATCTTAATTTTCAAAATAAATATTTTCTGAACGTTGGGTATGTGTGTTAAAGAAAATGAAGTTTGTCTTATTCATGGTTGGGAGATATGCACGTGCTATAAGATTGACACAGAAAGAAATATTATGTTGAACAATTTTATGGCAGATATGCCCAAGGCAATTCAGATGAGAGAATTAATAATGGAATAATAAATGCAAGTATAATTTATTAAGGATTATATCATTATAAAAATCCATCATGACAATGGGGACTTCTATGGCCTTGCTTACTAAATTTTACATGACTTTCATGTTCTGAAATTATGTATAAAGTTAAGCTTATTTGTGTCCTCATGTGTTAGATATTTTATGGAGCACCAAAACAACCAGGAAAAAGTCTATAACCATATTGAATTCCTCAGGCATTTTAAACTTTATAGAAAAAATAAAATAAAATTGTATTCAAAGTTCCTTACAATGCCTTTTTTTGATGATAAAACCAATGTATTTACATTAGTTTTTGGAAATTTAGAAAATAAATACAACACCCTGATTTTAGTTGTAGTTTCTCATATATCTCACCATGTATGTTTTTCCGTAGTTGGCATCTTACTAAATGTAGCAAATATGAATTTTACATTGCAAGCTCATGTGAAACAATTCTATATGACTTTATTTCTTTTAATAGACCTTCACTCTAACTCTAGCCTCTATTCTGCCTGAAGATAGAAAATTTGATGTAGTTATTTCAGGTTTATACTTGGTCTCTTAAGTTTTTGCTTTCTCGGTAGGCTAACATCTAAGTTCCTTTGGCCCTCCAGACTATTCAGACATTGGCTGGAATAAGTGAGCATGTCCATGACCTCCCTTGAAAATTGTTAAGACATAACGCATTCTATCTCAGGTCAAGTTTCACCAGAGAAGAGAAAGCTTTTAAGTTTGCAATATCTCAGAGTCACACCCATGCCATTTTAAACTGAATGAGGAAAAAATCTCATGGCTTCTCAGTTCTAATTTAAGCAACATTCCATGAGATGGTCCCAGATACATACAAGGTGGTACTCTAGTAAATCTGGTCTACAGTATTCTGCCTTGTCATGGTAATATGGAGATGTTGCTAGTAATCGATATCCTCTTTTTTTTTTTTTTGACATATTGTCTTATTTTATTCAAATACCAGTCTGCTCACACATGGCCCAAGAACACCTAAATAATAAAGCAAATAATCACATGTTAAAGATTGGTCTTCAGACATCATAGCCAATGATGCCATGCTTGCCGATGATCTCCCAACATAAAACCACATCCATATCTCAGTGGTCACAAACCATTCAGTAGAGCTTCCTTAACTGTGAGGTGTTTGAAGCACTACGGACAGTTTGAGCACTATTGACAATTTTTTTCAAGCTCTGAATAGCTGTAGGGATCTCAGCAGAGGTTGGAAGAACCAGTTCAAACTTGGCATAGTGTCAAAATGTGGCCAGTTGAGGCTTCAAGTAAGTCACAGCAGCATTGACCAGGACCAGGGCAACTCCAGATGGAACATGCTACATATAGACAGTATCCTCAGGTACACCTCCCCTTAGTGTTCTGTACTGAATAGCCAGCATATCTTTGCTTCCCTCTGCCACTCCAGAGCTCCTTCTCCCCTGAACTGAGGAACATGAGTTTTTTCAATAGTTACTGTTGATTGCATAAAATTTGCATTTGGCTTCCTCCGAATGTTAGCCATTTTTGGTTTCAGAGTACTCATGGTAGCATTCAAAAACTTCAGTTTTCAAAAAATATGACCCTGCTATGTCCTTAAGTGTTATTTTTCATTATCTTTTGAGGCATCGAATGCTTTTAATTCAATGAAAACATAAGTCTCCAGTGTCTGAGTCAGGGATCTAATAGGAAAAAAATAGATCCCTAAGATCTAGGGTAGAAATATTTGAAGGTTGATCCTGAGAGTCAGGAGCTTCTCAAGTCATCTGAATCTTCCAGAGCAGTGGAAACAGTACTCTTCACCTTGAGTGAGCAGAGTAGCCACCCTTCTCCCAAAGACTTGACCTCATGGGAAGATTTTGTTCTCAGATTCTGCCTTTCTACTCCTTACTTGGTAACCAGGATAAGGTAAGGTCTTTGCAGAACCATAACTCTGAGAGAAACTAGCTTCCATGCTGAAGGAGTTTCAGGACATAGACAATATGTATTGTCAGAAACACTGAATATATATGGGAATGAATCCTGAGAGTGTTATAGCAAGAGACAAAGAATTTACTGCTCAATGGGAGAAATTTTACAAATGTGTGAGCACACAAACATGATTCATCATTTAAAGTTCTAGCATAGGGTACTAAATTGACCTCAATATTTTGTTGGATGTCTCTCTGAAACCTGAGAGATAGCAATCTACAGAGAATTAAGAGAGAGATCCAAATATTTTTGACAAACTATAGGATGTATGGGTCTCAAAAAGATGAGAGTATTAGAATTGATGTCTTCTGCAAGAACCAAAAGTGCACCACAGAAGTATGTTCTCTGTGAGGTTTCAAACTATAATTTCTTGAGAAATTAATGTGGAGTGCTCTAAAGGAGGGAGTAGTGGAACTGGCATTTTTAAGAAGCTCAGTGGTAACTGACCTTTGTAAACTAGATTTTCCTACAGTAGATGCTGAAAAAAAAACCCAAAAAACTCCCTATCATCCTTATCACTTAATCATCAGAAACGATGTGGATGTAATTTCTATAATAGGCATTAAGGCCACAATGGAAATTAGTATTTTTATTCACAGGGATCTGTGTCAGTAGCTAATAAATTATGGTATTACTAGGGTCAAGAAGAACAGCCAAATAAGCTGGTACTCAACTTGTCTAATAAAAAAAACAACTGAAATTTGGTGAGTAGAGGCTGATCTCAGCATCTGCAATGGACAATTGAAACCCCTGATTCGGTTCTCAAATCTAAGTTAGTATACTGTCCCATTGTCCTTGAATAAAAAATCTGTAATTCAGAAAGTAATCTGAGGCTTAGAGTATGGTCAGGGTAAGGTTTCACCAAGTAAAATAAAATGTCCAGTTTATTTTATAACAGAAACAGGTCTGATCTGACACTGGGACCAGGCAGCCAACATACCATCATTTTCCTTCATTTAGATTGAAGGGCTTAGTAGGTCAGGCAATATACTGAGTATTGCCCTAAATTCAAATACTTTACAGTTATTTTCTTACTCCCTAATTATATATTTAGGCCAGACATGACCTAGTTAAACCTTCACATTATTTCCCTGCCCTAAAGAGCAAGGTTGTGATCATAGGAAGAACCAAGTGTATGCCCTTGAAATTGCAAAATCTTACCAAGATATTAATTTAGAATAAACACCATATATTTGCAGGAATTACAGGGATTAGTGCCACTCTTAAAGATTTAAGGAGTGGTACTAAGTATACCCATTAATTTTTTTCCATTTTACACCTGTAAAAACTAGTTGGATATTAGTGGATGGTGATGAACCACTGTGAGCTGAACCAGGTGGCAACACCAATAATAGCTGTCCTTATGTATTAAGTATATTTACTGGTTAAACAACATATTGGAATATATCTATTGATCTGGTAAAAATGTTCTTTTCAATCCTTAACAGTGAGAGAGTAAAAGAAAAAAATGTTCACCTTCACAAAGCAGAAACAGAAATACACCTTCAATATTTGCTTCCAGAGCTATGTGATCTCTTCTATCAGATATTATCTAGTCAGCTGAAACCTTGACTGTCTTGACATTCCACCAATGTCAAGCTGTTCTATTATACTAATTATAATGTGCTAATTTAACCTGGTAAGCATGAAATGTCAAATATACTAGATTCCCTGGTAGGACACATGCCTGCCAGAGAGCTGGAAACAAGCCCCATGACTTAGGGGTCTGTGACCTGGGTGAAGGTTCTATTCGGACAAAGAGTCTGAGATATACTGGGACATTCTGTTTAAAGTAAATGAAAAGTCATTACACCTTGTGCCTCCCAACATTAAAGAGGAGACTCAAGATTTGGAAGGATATAATATACTTGGGGATATTGCTCCAAACAATTGATCAGTGGCTTAGAACAGCTGTCCTAGGGACTGGTTTCATGGAAGACAAGTTTTTCATGGACCAGGGACAGAGGGAATGGTTTTAGGATGATTCAAGAGCATTACCTTTATTGTGCACTTTATTTCTATTATTATTATCTTGTAATATATAATGAAATAATATACAACTCACCATAATGCAGAATCAGTGGGAGCCCTAAGCTTGTTTTCATGCAACTAGATGGTCCCATCTAAGGGTGATGGGAGACAGTGACACCTGAAGTGTGTTGTTTATGTCCGGTGTACTCCATAATCTCCTTGTGGTTGCTGTCACTGAAGAAAACCCTGCTTCACAAAGATAAGATGTTGGAAATGGAAGCAGGCTTTTCAGTGCTTTTGTGGCAATCTCAGGATATTCCACCTTGACTTTACTCCAGAACGTATGGAGATTTGTAATTGTCTCAGATATACTTTTAAGGCCACCGTCATTTGCAATCTCAAGCAGTTGATCCTCTTCTAGCACAGACAAAGTCGATTCACCTGGCTTATTCACAAATGGGTCAAGGATTCATTCCTTCTCAGTTTTTTTGTTTTTTTTTGTTTTTTTTTTTGTGGTTAGGAAGTAATGCTCAAACTCTTTTGAAAGCTGAGGTAGGTGATCATGCACCAGCTGGGAGAAAGAAGGCCCTAGGTCAGTCTCTTTCAAAATCCCTGCTAATGTTTGAAATATGTCAAAAATCCCAATGTTTATTCATTACCCCCATAATTCCAGTTTGGCTTTCAATGTAGCCACTTTATCTGCCAACTTGAACACAGTGTCATTCTCCCCTGAAGTGACAGATAGAGTTCGCTGAGCAGGTTGAATATGTCACACAAGTAAGCAAGCTTTGCAACCCATTCTTTTTCACTGAAATGTGCTACCAGTGGTGACTGTTTTTCTAAAAGAAATCTCTGGAGTGGCTCTCATAACTCAAAAACTCTGGCCAGCAATCCACGTTTAGAAAGCCATCACACTACTGTGTATAAGAGAAGAAGTGTGTGCTCTGCATCCATCTCCTCACAGAGCTGTGTGAATAGATGTGAGTTAAGGGCATATACTTTAATATGGTTGATAATTTTAATCATATCTTACAAAATGTTGTTAACTTCAGGTGACACTTTTTGGCTAGCCAGCATTTCTCTATGGATGACTCGGTGTGTAGACTCATATTCAGAAGCGACCTCTTTGATCCTAGTTGTGAAACCAGAAAGCTGTCCATTCATGGCAGCCACTCCATCCGTTGGTAAACCGATACAAAATGACCAATTCATTTTTCCTGATATGTAATCATTAAAAGGCTTGAATAGTTCTGCAGCTGTGGTGTTGTAGAAAAAAGTGCAAATAACACACACACAGCAGAAGCAAGGAGAACTACAATTCTGAAGCCTGTGGAAGGAAAACCACATTCACAGAAAGATAGACAAAATGAAAAGAAAGAGGACTACGTACCAGATGGAGGAACAAGATAAAACCCCAGAAAAAGAATTAAATGAAATGGAGATAGGCAACATTCCAGAAAAAGAATTCAGAATAATGATAGTGAAGGTGATCCAGGACCTTGGAAAAAGAATGGAGGCAAAGATTGAGAAGATGCAAGAAAAGTTCAACAAAGACCTGGAAGAATTCAAGAACAAACAAACAGAGATGAACAATATAGTAACTGAAATGAAAAATACACTAGAAGGTATCAATATCAGAATAACTGGGGCAGAAGAATGGATAAGTGACCTGGAAGACAGAATGGTGGAACTCACTGCCACAGACAGAATAAAGAAAAAGGAATGAAAAGAAATGAAGACAGCCTAAGAGACTTCTGGGACAACATTAAACACATCAATATTCACATTATAGGGGTGGCAGGAGAAGAGAGAGAGAAAGGACCTGAGAAAATATTTGAAGAGATTATAGTCAAAAACTTCCCTAACATGGGAAAAGAAAGAGTCAATCAAGTCCAAAAAGTGCAGAGATTCCAAGGCAGCATAAACCCAAGGAGAAAAATGCCGAGGCACATAGTAATAAAATTGACAAAAATTAAAGACAAAGAAAAATTATTAAAAGCAACAAGGGAAAAACAACAAATAATACAAAAGGGAACTCCCATAAAGTTAACAGCTGATTTCTCAGCAGAAATTCTACAAGCCAGAAGGGAGTGGCATGATATATTTAAAGTATGAAAAAGGAAGACATTACAACCAAGATTACTCTACCAAGCAAGGATCTCATTCAGATTTGATGGAGAAATCAAAAGCTTTACAGACAAACAAAAGCTAAGAGAATTCAGCAGCACCAAACCAGCTCTACAACAAATGCTAAAAGAACTTCTCTAAGTGGGAAACACAAGACAAGAAAAGGACCTACAAAAACAAACTCAAAACAATTAAGAGAACAGTAATAGGAACATACATACTGATTATTACCTTAAATGTGAATGGTTTAAATGCACCAGCCAAAAGACACAGGCTCGCTGAATGGATACAAAAGCAAAACCCATATATATACTGTCTACAAGAGACCCACTTCAGACCTAGGGACACATGCAGACTGAAAGTGAGGGGATGGAAAAAGATATTAGATGAAAATGGAAATCAAAAGAAAGCTGGAGTAGCAACACTCATATCAGGTAAAATAGACTTTAAAATAAAGAATGTTACAAGAGACAAGGAAGGACACTACATAATGATCAAGGGGTCAATCCAAGAAGAAGATATAACAATTATAAATATATATGTACCCAACATAGGAGTACCTCAACACATAAGGCAAATGCTAACAGCTATAAAAGAGAAAATTGACAGTAACACAGTAATAGTGGGGGAGTTTAACACCTCACTTCCACCAATGGACAGATCATCCAGACAGAAAATTAATAAGGAAACACAACCTTTAAATGACACAATAGACCAGATAGATTTAATTGATATTTATAGGACATTCCATCTGAAACCAGCAGATTACATTTTCTTCTCAAGTGCACATGGAACATTCTCCAGGATAAATCACATCTTGGGTCACAAATCAAGCCTTGGTAAATTTAAGAAAATTTAAATCATATCAAGCATCTTTCTGACCACAATGCTATAAGATTAGAAATCAATTAAAAGGGAAAAAACATAAAAAACACATGGATGCTAAACAATACGTTACTAAATAACACAGAGATCGCTGAAGAAATCAAAGAGGAACTCAAAAAATATGTAGAGAAAATGACAATGAAAACACGACGACCCAAAACCTATGGGATACAGCAAAAGAAGTTCTAAGAGGGAAGTTGATAACAATACAATCTTTCCTCAAGAAACAAGAAAAGTCTCAAATAAACAATGTAACCTTACACCTAAAGGAACTAGAGAAAGAAGAACAAACAAAACTCAAAGTTAATAGAAGGAAAGAAATCATAAAGATCAGAGCAGAAATAAATGAAATAGAAACAAAGAAAACAATAGCAAAGATCAATAAAACTAAAAGCTAGTTCTTTGAGAAGATAAAATTGAGAAACCTTTAGCCAGACTCATCAAGAAAAAGAGGGAGAGGACTGAAATCAATAAAATTAAAAATGAAAAAGAAGTTACAGCAGACACCGCAGAAATACAAAGTATCATAAGAGACTATTACAATCAACTCTCTGCCAATAAAACGGACAACCTGGAAGAAATGGACAAATTCTTAGAAAGGTATAACCTTCTATGGATTAATCTCTAAAATATATAAATAGCTCATGCAGATCAATATTTAAAAACAAACAAACAAACAAACTACCCAATCAAAAAATGGGCAGAAGACCTAAATAGACATCTTTCTCCAAAGAAGCCATATAGATGGCCAAGGGGCACATAAAAAGCTGCTCAACATCACTAATTACTAGAGAAATACAAATCAAAACTACAATGAGGTATCATCTCACACTGGTTAGAATGGGCATCATCAGAAAATCTACAAACAACAAATGCTGGAGAGGGTGTGGAGAAAAAGGAACCCTCTTGCACTGTTGGTGGGAATGTAAATTGATACAGCCACTATGGAGAACAGTATGGATGTTCCTTAAAAAAACTAAAAATAGAATTACCATATGACCCAGCAATCCCACTACTGGGCATATACCCAGAGAAAACCATAATTCAAAAAGACACATGCACCCCAGGTTTCATTGAAACACTATTTACAATAAACAGGTCAAGGAAGCAACCTAAATGTCCATCAACAAATGAATGGATAAAGAAGATGTGGTACATATATACAATGGAATATTACTCAACCATAAAAAGGAACAAAATTGGGTTATTTACAGAGACGTGGATGGACCTAGAGTCTGTCATACACAGTGAAGTAAGTCATAAAGAGAAAAACAAATACTGTATATTAACACATACATGTGGAATCTAGAAAAATGGTACAGATGAAGCAGTTTGTAAGGCAGAAATAGAGACACAAATGTAGAGAACAAATGATGGACACCAAGGTGGGAAATGTGGGGGTGGTTGTGGTGGTGGTGGTGGGATGAATTGGGAGATTGGAATTGACATATATACAGTAATATGTATATAATAGATAACTAATAAGAACCTGTGTATAATTAATTAATTTAATTAAATTTTAAAAAAAGTTCAGCGCACATCCTCCTGAGAAATATAATGCACAAAAACAAGCATTGTTGCCTTGTTGTCAACATTGGTCGACCCGTCAGCCTGGATTGCGTACCATGGTGACTCTTTCATCCTCTCTAACACTTGTACCTCAATATCCTCTGCTATTTCATCAATTCATCTAATTATGATGCTAGCAGAAAGAAGAACATGTGCTACCTTTTGAACTGCAGCCTCTCCTAAAATTTCACTACAATTGTCCTTAGCAGCAGGCAGGATCAACTCTTCACCAATAGTAAAGGCCTTCTCAGCTTTAGCAATGCGGTTAGCCACTAAGAATGATGCTCTCAGTGCAGATACATTTGATGAAGTGGTGGCCTTCAATAATTGCATCTGTTCTTTGTGTTCACTTGTTTTTCTTTTGAAAAACTCCAAAGGCTTGTCTTTTAATGCAGGGTGTTTCGTCTCCATGTGGCGAAGCAGTTTTGATGGTTTCATGGCTTCGTTGGGTAACCAGTTTCCACATATTATACAAAGCAGCCTTAAATTCTATATATATGTGTTAGCATACGGTATTTGTCTTTCTCTTTCTGACTTACTTCACTCTGCATGACAGGCTCTCGGTCTATCCACCTCATTACAAATAGCTCAATTTCGTTTCTTTTTATGGCTGAGTAATATTCCATTGTATATATGTGCCACCTCTTCTTTATCCATTCATCCGATGATGGACACTTAGGTTGTTTCCATCTCCGGGCTATTGTAAATAGAGCTGCAATGAACATTTTGGTACATGACTCTTTTTGAATTATGATTTTCTCAGGGTATAGGCCCAGTAGTGGGATTGCTGGGTCATATGGTAGTTCTATTTGTAGTTTTTTAAGGAATCTCCATACTGTTCTCCATAGTGGCTGTACCAATTCACATTCCCACCAGCAGTGCAGGAGTGTTCCCTTTTCTCCACACCCTCTCCAGCATTTATTGTTTCTAGATTTTTTGATGATGGCCATTCTGACTGGTGTGAGATGATATCTCATTGTAGTTTTGATTTGCATTTCCCTAATGATTAATGATGTTGAGCATTCTTTCATGTGTTTGTTGGCAGTCTGTATATCTTCTTTGGAGAAATGTCTATTTAGGTCTTCTGCCTATTTTTGGACTGGGTTGTTTGTTTTTTTGCTATTGAGCTGGATGAGCTGCTTGTAAATTTTGGAAATTAATCCTTTGTCAGTTGCTTCATTTGCAAATATTTTCTCCCATTCTGAGGGTTGTCTTTTGGTCTTGTTTATGGTTTCCTTTGCTGTGCAAAAGCTTTGAAGTTTCATTAGGTCCCATTTGTTTATTTTTGTTTTTATTTCCATTTCTATATGGAATTTAAGAAAAAAAAATGTCATGAAGATCCTAGGGGTAAGACAGGAATAAAGACACAGACCTACTGGAGAACGGACTTGAGGATATGGGGAGGGGGAAGGGTGAGCTGTGACAAAGCGAGAGAGAGGCATGGACATATATACACTACGAAATGTAAGGTAGATAGCTAGTGGGAAGCAGCTGCATAGCACAGGGATGTCAGCTCGGTGCTTTGTGACCACCTGGAGGGGTGGGATAGATATGGGGACATATGTATATGTATAACTGATTCACTTTGATAGAAAGCAGAAACTAACACACAATTGTAAAGCAATTATACTCTAATAAAAATGTTAAAAAAAAAAGCAGCTTTGGAGAATGTGAATCATCTGTTGCAATGAACTCATAATTTAAGTAGGAATCTTGTTTTTTTTTCCTTTAAATGCAGCTTTCTTTTTGTTGGCAGTCTTAGAGTCTTCTGCTCTCTCATCATTGGGTCTTTCCCCATTTTCAAAGAAGCTCTCCAGTGACATTTGTTTTTTTTACTTATTATGGCTAGGGTTAGCTTGTGGGCTTACCAAAACTGTGACTGAGACAAGTATGCAGTGTGGGAAAGAGGCACGGACAGAAGTGGCAAATAAAATAATGGGCGGTGGGTCACATGCAGACTAAAATAAGTGTCGGGTTCTGTCTTAAAACCTGCCAGCAGATGCAGCTGTACAATTGAAGTACATCACTCACTTGCCACTTTAAAGCCTGCCACCAGATGCAGCTTGTCACTTGCCACTCACTGATAGGGTTTTGATATGAGTCTGCAAACAATTGATTTATTATGGTCTCTGTGTAGTCATACCTCTCTGCTAATGATATCTGTATTTGCAGCCACTCCCCAGCACTAGCATCACCGCCTCGGCTCCACCTCAGGTCACCAGGCATTAGATTCTCATAAGGAGCGAACAACCTAGGTCCCTCGCATGTGCAGTTCACAGCAGGGTTCGCACGCCTATGAGAATCTAATGTCGCTGCTAATTTGACAGGAGGTGGAGCTCAGGAGGTTATGTGAGCAACAGGGAGCAGCTATAATACAGATGAAACTTCACTCGCTCTCCTGCCACTCACCTCCTGCTGTGTGGCCTGGTTCCTAACAGGCCACGGACCGGTACTGGTCCATGGCCCAGGGGTTGGGAACGCCTGGTTTAGAAGACTGGTCATTTCAAATGACAGCAAATGAGAGTTTTATAATAAGTTCAGGATGCAAGACAAGCTCCTATCACATAGGTCTTATGATTCAGTTTATGACCTTCTAACACCCAAAGATGTTTAAGGTATCAGTAGTGAATAAATGTGCAATGTGTAGTTTCTTCCTAGCAAGTCCTAACAAGGGAGGTGCAGTGCAGACCCATCTAGAGTTCTAGAATAAGTTTGTGTTTTCTGTGGAATACACTTTTTTTTCCATTTGAAAAATTACTTATTTTAACCTCTGCTGAACCCATCTGTTGAATTTTTCATTTCAGTGACTGTACATTTAAACTTTAGAATTTCTATGTTTTTTTAGTTTCTCATTTTCTATTGAGGTGAACTATTTCCCGTTTCATCATTTATTCTTTAATTCCTTGAACAGATTTTAAGTTGGGAGGGGGGAATATTTATAATAGATGATTTGAAGCTTTTGTCTGCTAAGTCCAACATCTGGACCTACTTAGAATCAGTTCCTATCATCTGCCTTTTTTTTCTTTAATGAGTATGGATGACATATACTTATTTCTTTTTTGTATCTTTTGATATCTTGTTAAAAATGTAATATAGTAATTCTGGATTCTGAATTTCCCCTTTAGGATTTTGTAGCTGTTATTTCATTGCTTGTAATTTGCTTAGATTTTAATTGTAAAATTTTTCTTCCCTGTAGTGTACAGCTGGTGTTGATTTTGCTTGGATTTTTTAAGTTATTCTCTTCTTTTTAAAAAATTAATTAAAGACTATTTTTTTAAATTTAAGGTTGGCTTCCTAGTGGTTGTCATATTTTCTGCATGAGTTAGTGATTAGCCAATGATTTGGACATTGGATATGCTCAAATTCCTCATGCCTTCAACCCTCTGCTGATTGGGCAAAAGTGCTGCAGACCCCAGTTACACTTACCTGAATATTTTTTATGAATAAACATTTCACAATTTGATGTTTCTCTTATGTCAGTTTCTATAACCCCAAAATGGTTGTTTCAGACAATTTTTTCCAGTTTTATTCTTGATTTTTGAGAGAAGATTTACTAATATCTGAATTCTGCCATAGCCAGAAATCACAACTCTTCATTGACTTTTACTCTTCACCATGTGCAGGAATCAAGAGATCTTAACCATTAAATGGAAAGAAATGAATTTATTTCTTGATTAAAACACAGGTTTTTGAGATTCTTAAACATAATGTGAATAGAAAAGATACAAGCAAATAAATATCATTTCAACTCACTGATTGCTTTATTTCATTTACATTACTGGAATTTTACTGATCCCTACACAAATCTACTTACTAAGTTTCCTCTAAAACAATTTGCTAATCTTGAACCCATTACATGCTCAACAATGAGACTGTTGGGACAACAGCATTCTGGACTACTAATTGTTCCAATTCACAGAAGAAATAGGGTGAAAACAAATATGTAGGGTGAGGTCTATGGAATCAGATCAATTCTGGAGATTGCTATAATCATGGTGAAGGAAGTGGTCAACTGAAATGTAAAAAGACAGAAGCTATGTATAAAATAGAAGAAAGGTAGGAAACACATAGTGATAAAAATTTAGGGAGAAGTGAGTTGTTGAGATCCATGTTTGCAGAAACTTGCTTCTGGGAGTGCTGCTTAGTTAGGTGACGCAAATTAAGTTCCCACAGTTTTAATTGACCTTAAAGTCAGAGTCTTTTGGACTTTTGCAACCATAAGCGTAGAGTATGCTAGGCACGTTTGTGACACATTGGAGTATGTATTTTCCAGAAAATCTAGCTAAAAGTCAAAAAAAAGCCAATTTATCTTTTAAAGTTGCCTTGGCACTTGGTAAAATATTGGTTTACATTTAATACCTATACACAACTGTAACTTGTCCCTTATCACTTCAAAATTTTAATACTACATATAAAGTACTAAACTATAGAAGCCATAACTACCAGTTAATTTGAACTCATAAGAGATATCTGAAGGATAACCCACTGACATAAAAATTGCCCAATTTAATACAGTATTACATGTATCACAATGAAATAAGTTGTATTCTATAGTATAAGTAAAAGCACAAGCATCAAGCAAATTCTGTTCCATACAGGGCATAAAACGATTCATATTTTATTAATACCAGGTAAATCCAGGTGATATAGACTGATAAAATTTCAAACATAAAGTGTTATAATAATTATGTGAGAAACTTCTATAATTGTTAAGAAGTTTTAAGATTACCTATGTAAAAAGCACGGTTGTCATTATCTTGGTTTCCAGGGACACAGCACAGAACTTGACAGAGATTCTCTACTGTTTTTTATCAGTCTGAGCACATTTATGACCTCCTTCTTTTTTTTTTTTGTTGATTAGCTTCTTGTGAGTTAGACTCCAAGGGGCTAGAGTACAGTTAATCCCCTTTATATTGTCAATCAACTACCAATTTGATGTCTTCATAAGTGTTAAGTGCTTAAGGAAATCACTTAAAGGTCAAAAACAATGCCATTCTAAAATGCAATTAAAAGTGTGTGTTTCCTATTCCCTTGTTTAAAATGGCCTCTGTGAGACTTGTTTTCTACTGCAACTACAAAATTACTCAATTTGAAAGATGACCTTAAATTTTTACAATATTCCTTTTCCTTTAACAGCAACATTTAGAAAAGTTTCTTTTTTAGGAATAAATTAAGCACACATTTGGTAAAGGTAACATCAAACTGGCTCATGTGGCAATGAAGAAGCAGCAGGGCATGAGAAATCAATGTGTATTTAGCTTCCATCTTTATGTTCCTCACTCCTTGCCTTTTTTCTCTTTTTTTGATAGAGGCTAAGTAAATAAATAAGTAAATATAGTAATCACTCAGAGTCACTTATGACAAGGACTCTAGAAACACAGAGAAACATGCGCATTTAATGGATTATTTTTTCTGTTTATCTCACTTTTTGTGCCAATGTTTTGATAGTCCTTTCACTCTTTTGACAAAGATGACTTTACAAAGTAAGAAAAAAGACTTATTTCCCCAAATGGCAGGATCTTCCTGTATTTTAAAATGTTAAAGCTTGCAAATACGAAATTCACTGTATATAAATTGCTTATACAGAAACCACTTGACCTCTGAGATTGTCTCAAGGTGTAGTATTTCCTCAGGGGAAAAATTGCTCTGGTAAGTACTAGTCGCTAAAATAGTGAGTTTATGGTGGGAAACAATTATATTTACTGTAAGTACTACAAGCATCTATCACGGTAGTTTGCCTGTAATAACTGCTCAGTGAATGAATAAATAATTGAATAGTTGGTTTCTTATATGGCTAATCAATTATTATGAATTATTTTCCCTCACAAAATGCCACAAAATAAATAAAAAATGATTTGAAAGATTTCAAACCTTCAAGAATTATAAGAATGAGAAATAACATAAATGATTTAAAGGTATCTACAAAACACCAGAAGCTAAGGAAAGCAGATGGTTAAGTTATAACTAGCAGAGGGAAAGTTTGAGCCCTAAACTTGGGGTATGAGGTGGGACAGAAAATTTAATACTGATCAGGCTGTTTCACATCACAGAGCACTGGAGAGATGGGATGAAAGGGTGGACCCAAAGGTTGGAAAATAATACTTGAATTTTTGTGAAAAAACAATTATGTATATGTTTATAATCTTACTATGCTTTGGCCAGTGAGATTTACAAGCAAAGGGCAGGTATGGCTGCTGGGTTATGCCATTAAAGATAAGGTGCATGACCTCCACTTCCCGTTTTCTTTAACATTGGCAGGAATGCAAGCATGGTGGTGAAACACCTTAATCCATGAAGCCACCAAACCAACACAGCAAGAGAAGAAAATAAATGTTTATATTTTATATATTTTAGTTCTCTGTCACTGCAGCAAAGCCTATACCTTAATTAATATAACCATGAAAAAAGAACTGGATATAGAATTTATACAGAATATTCAAGGGTTGTGAAAAATATTATTTTAAAGACTAGATCATATAATTTATATTGTAGAGTAATGGAAAACCAGATTGTCCTGGTAGCTGGAGGTGAGATTCAATTTCTTAAAACCCAAACAAATGTGCAGACACTGTAGTAAAGAAGCAGGAGTAAGGTTCTTAGTAGCGATAACATTAAAATAATATATAAGGAGGAATATGCTACTTTTTAATATATTATTGGAAGAGAAGAGAGTTTTAAATATGAAAGCTTAGAGGATCTTGAAATTACAGAGACCTGAATAGTGGCAAGAACACTAATAAAATGTTGAGAGTGGAATTAACAATTTAAAATTTTTAGTTCTTCTAATTGCTACTGCAGACATTTGGAAGAGAAATGGTGGTGTCTTGTACCATGGAGTGGTAGGAATAAAATTTAATATATAGTTTGGAAGCAAATTCTAAAGAACTTACTGTTGAATTAGATATGGGGTATGAGGGAAGGGCAAAATAAAAGATGGTCTTATGGGCAAAGGGTGATGCCACTTATTGAGATTTGAAAGGTCAGGTGATAGAAGATGGGACATGGTAGAGGGGAAATAAGAGTCATTAATTCTCCTTACCTATTATTAAGTATTAAATGCATAGCCAAAACAACTGTGTCTTAGTCCATTAAGGATGCTGTGACAAAAACTGTAGACTGGGTGACTTAACTATAACAGAAATTTATTTCTCAGAGTTCTAGAGGCTGGAGGTCAGAGATCAGGGGGCCAGCACAGTCAAATGAGGGCTTTCTTTTCGGCCACAGATTTTTCCTTGTGTTCTCACATAGCAGAAGGGGGCAAGGAACCTATCTTAGGCCTCTTCTTATAGAAGGGGGCTCTACCCCCATTCATGAGGGCTCTACCCTCATGACCCAATCATCTCCAAAAAGCCTCACCTCCTAATGCCATGACCTTGGGCATTAGGTTTAATGTTAATATGATTAAGATTAATGTTTAATGTTAATATGAATTTTGGGGTGACACAAAAATTCAGACCATAGCAAACCAGAAATTTTAAAATGATAAGACTAAGCTACAGGGAATAATATAACAGATTAGTAAAAATGGAGTAAATTGGTAAAAAAAAAAAAGTCATGATTAATTTGGAGCAGAGAGCTGTCCCTAAACCAATTGCATTTTGCTCAGAAAATATTACCAGTGAAGCTCTGACCTGAAATTCCCAAAGACATGGAACATAATATGAGTGGAGAAACCACATAATAAGGTTACAAATCAGGCTCTATACAAACCAATGCTCCAAGAAATTGAATAACTCCCCTTGGTCCTAGAGAAATGCTGATAAGTTATTAGAGGAGTTTGAAGGATATTTAGTGTATTCACTATTGTTATGTAAATCCGTGGTGAATTTCCGAAGCCAACATCCTGAAATAATTGTAGAGATGAATAAAAGATTGGGAAAAATATTATATAGATTTATATTTGAAATGGAAAATCAGAAGCCATAATTCCACATTTGTAGAATATGGATAATAGTAGTATTTTATTTTTTTAAATTTATTTACTTTTTTTTTTTTTGGAAACTTTTTTTTTGGCCATGCTGTGCGGCATGCAGGATCTTAGTCACCCAACCAAGAATCAAACCTGTGTGTCCTGCCATGGAAGCATAGAGTCTTAACCACTGGACGGCCAGGGAAGTCCCACCAGTGATATTTTAAAAATCAAATAATAAAAATCAACCAGAAATATCCTCTAATAGCCTCCGAAAATATTTATAGAGATTAATCATAGAAATGTAGAACTGATATGTTTCTATCATCTCTGGAAATGTATCATGTAATTAAAATTGATCTCAACATATTTAATTCATACAATAGCTTATATAGCAAGGAAATAAAGAGACATGCTATCTTAATTGATAGAATTAAGCTAAAGGATATTTTGAATTCTAAAACTGTAAGTAATTCCAAGTCAGAGTGCTCTATAATAAGAATATGTTGTCAATACCTACCTGTATATGCCTTTTGTTGGTTTTTGTGAGGTGCTTCTCTTGAATAAAAAATGCCAACTTATTTATTTATAACTTTTCCAGGTGAATCACAGCCTTTTACAAAATATGATGTCCTATGAGGTTTGCTGTTTTTAAGTGCATGTAGATTAAAAATGCTAAACAAATCCATCATGGACTACAATAGAGAATTGCATTCATGGTACACGAGGTCTTAAGGTCAAAAGCCAGATGATACCATGAGAAATTTCAGAGAGAAGAGGAGCTTTTTCTGTTTATGTTAAAGCTCTTGCTTATCATTTTGGATTTCCTAGAATTTTTAATAAAGTTGGCGTGTGAGTTACTGAAGTAAACTTTTTTTTAATGATTTGATACGATGATCTTTCTTACAGTGTATCTGTGTTTACCATTTTTATGCCATTGTGACTCTATATATCCTTTATTTCATCACTCCCTTGGTGCTGCAGCTTATTTTTCAAGTCAAATAAAAGCACTGGCAAAGAAACAAAGAAAGTGTTGTAATCTTCTGACCCTCATGCTGACAGTTCCATATATTTTGAAGTAAATAAAGATATGGAATCGGGATTATGAAACAAGCATGCACTTCAGAGAAATGTTTCATAAATTTATTGCTTGACTGTGTAGTGCAACTGCCATAGTTTTTGATGGACAAGGACATATATCTGGAAAATGAAACAAAGATAGTGGCTCACTGTAATTCAAAGATAATAGCTACTAGAAGATACAACTGTTCAGCAAACATGAGATTATTTGTTTCCCAGGGATTTATTAATTTGATGTATTTTAATCCTTGTCTGCTATAAAAGAATATTGTCACTCAGATGATGGGGTCTCACTCATTTTGTGAAGTGTTCAGATCATCTTTTTCATTTATATCTGAAATTCATCCAGCAGTTGGAAAAAGGCCCCTGCTGCACAGCAGTCAGTCACATACAATGAATGTGAGAGCCCATGTCCAGGCTTCAAATGTCACCACATTGCCATCTTACTGTGAATGACTGAAATTTATTTCCTGTTAGTGGTGCTGAAAATTGCCACAGGTTTCTACAGTTTATAATGTATTGTCTAAACTGAAAACATTTCCCAGATTGAATTGACCTTTTAGAAAACAGCGCTTTCATCCTCAAAATGCAGGACTGTTGCAATATTTTATTTAAAAGGTTATTTAGTTATAAAACTTGGAGAAAGGGTAAGGAATTAGAACTAAGTCTATCTCTCCATATAATGCACTGCTGTCAAAAAATGCAAAACAAAGACAACTGATTGCAAAGACAACCCAAATGCTACTGAGAATAGTGCACTGAGGAAACCACATCTTTCCTGTCTCAATAGAAAGGAGCAACACAAGGAGTGAAGGCCTTTTTCATCCTGTACTTTTAACTAGTCTGTCATTTTGTTCATTTTGTTATCAAAGAGGGAGGAGAACATTGTGAAGTCTGTTGGATTCTCTAAAGAAAATACAAGTCTTATAAAATGTATCCACAATGTTGTGTTAGTTTAAAAAAAAAAAAAAAGAAAGAAAGAAAGAAAAGAAAAGAAAATGTATCCACAGAGCAGAGTACTTCCTCTTCATCCTAATGTGTGTGTGGGTGTGTGTGTGTGGTGGGGAGGGGGGAGATAAAAGGCGTAATAAAAAACACATAGGAAGAACTATTAAGAATGTATCAAAAACAATTATTTGACTAGGTGAACAAATAAGTAAAGGAAAACAAAATTTGAATAGCCCAAGTAACTTAAATGAATTTGACTTTATGTGGTTTTATCACAAATATGGTTTGAGGTTAGAAGAAAAAATACAACAAATCATCCAAAATCATAGAGAGACTACTTGATAAAATATAGCCAAATTGAAAATCTTCTCCTATTTTCTCTATTTTTCACTTTCTTTTCTCCAAACACTTGGTTGTTGACCATGGTGAGAGAATGGAGTATGTCCTGAGTCAAATATTTTAAATAACAAAATCTCAAAGAAATTTTTAAAGTATTTTAAATGTACTGAATACTAGAACTAAGTTAAAATTTTAAAAAAAGATCCTTTAATATTCAGAAGACATGAGAACTTCTTAGTATTTTAGGATCATTTTTTATAAACATAATTACCATTGAATCATCATAGAATTAAAGTCCATTGCATTTCACTGGAATTTCCATTTTATCCTTCCTGAAAGAAAGAAAATACTCCTTTTCCTGAGCTTTTGTATTGCATTTCCTTCAGTCCTATGCCCTACAGTTTCATGAATGTATTTTTGTCACTATTAGAACTCTGGTTGTTATCTTTTTAGAGGCAGAAATATATCTCCCTGTTTGGTTTGATTCCAAAAGCACAGAGCAAACATGTGACTCAGATAAAAATTGATAATGGTGAAGTTGATGACAATAATTGTGATTTCAGTAAAAATTTCATAAAAGAACTTCTTAAAGATCAATATAATATTGATATGTTAGGTAAATTAGATAATAAATAACTACTGTCATAATTGCATATACACTAAAGAACAGTATCAATTAACATCAAGCTAATATTACATTCAATCATTTAAAGTTTTTTGGAACTAGCTTTTAATCACATATAAAACTAGCCACTTACATGACTGATATAATTTTTAGGGAACTCAGGGGCCATGTAGGTTAGTTTCTATAAAAATATTTGTTTATTTGGTCAGTGTCTTCAAAACTTTACTAGAGATAAGAAATAATCTTCTATATGAGAAAGTAGATTATTAAACAGCTCTAACTCATGTAATAAATAAAATGTTTTGAATACCCACTTCCTGCTTAAACACTGTATTAGGTACTTTTATATAAGCTTTCATTGTATTCACATTAAGCATTTTTAAACCATGGAGAAATTTATTTTAAGATCTTGCCTGTATACTATATTAAGTTTATTTCATGGGGGGGGATCATCTCTTTTAATATTTCCACTTGTTATTTATTTTTCTCTTTATTTACTCATTTATGTTAAATATATGAAGGTGTTAAAACTGTACGCTTAGACTTGGTAAGAAAGCTGTACTGAAGAGGATTTTTACTGAAGTAAATGAAGCAAAATTTAAAAATTGCTAAATAAAAATATGAGTAATAATAATTTAAAGGCAACATAATGAACATAGTTAAGATAATTTTGACAATCTAAAATAAAAAATTAATCATGCAGGATATGATGCAAAAAAGAGTAAAAAATATGGAAATTATGTTTAAAGCAGAGTCAATACATAGATTGATAGTACTGATAGAAGCATAAAAAATGCAGATAAGATGAAATTGAGAAGCAACTAATGACAAGGAAATTATAGAAGAAAGTTTCCTATATTTGACATGGTTCATGAGACTTCATTATGGAACGGCTACTCTGAGTGTTAAGTAGATGTAAAAGTAGAATGTAAAAGACATACCCAGATCGCAATACAAAATATATCCCAAAGCAAATCAAGAATGAAGCTCTTTTTTTTTGAAAGAAAAAAAAGTGAAAATGTGGAAATTCTCACATGCAGTGCTTGATTCTAGAAAACAATGCAGTAGTATCACTGAAGGTATAAAGTAAAACAGATACTGAATACAGTTTTCTGTACTCAGCCAAACTAGGGTCAGTGTTTAAGAGTAAAAACAAAATTAACCTAATGACTTTCCCTAGGAGACTTACTACAATTTTCCCTACAGCAAAACTAAGAAAAAAAAAAAATCAAGATAAAAATTGTGAACTATAAGAAATAATATTACCGACAGATAGCAACAATATATTGAGTTAATTCTAAATCAATATTAACTCATAATGCAAAGTAATTGACAATCTAGGTATAAAAGTCAAGATGCTTGCAAGAAGGGGGGAGAAGAGAACATTATTGTCCTTTTGTGGGGAGGATACAGGCCATGACGAATAACATATTTTGATAGAAAAAAATGAAGTTTTCAAGTGTGTTTAGATAGATAAGAGTA
The DNA here is from genome assembly GCF_003676395.1 of Aethalodelphis obliquidens. Classification (NCBI taxonomy): domain Eukaryota; kingdom Metazoa; phylum Chordata; class Mammalia; order Artiodactyla; family Delphinidae; genus Aethalodelphis; species Aethalodelphis obliquidens. Next base: position 7,129,052 of record NW_020837960.1, read on the forward strand.
AACATCAGTGACACAATACAGGAGTATTAACACAAAAAATAAAATAAGAATATAAATTTTGGGGCTTCCCTGGTGGCGCAGTGGTTGAGAGTCCGCCTGCCAATGCAGGGCACTCAGGTTCATGCCCCGGTCTGGGAAGATCCCACATGCTGCAGAGCGGCTGGGCCCATGAGCCATGGCCGCTGAGCCTGCGCATCCGGAGCCTGTGCTCTGCAATGGGAGAGGCCACAACAGTGAGAGGCCCACGTACCACAAAAAAAAAAAAAAAAAGAATATAAATTTTGAACACAAAAATTTTAAGTACATTTCTTAGAGTATCTTTAATGAAGATTTGTTGGTGATAATCTCAGTCGGTGGTGAAGGAATTTTTGGTTATCTAATAACCCCTACATTTTACCTTTTTTTTTTTTCCATGAAGCAGCAGCAATGTTTACTCAACACAGGATAGATAGTGAGGGAATTTGGCCTTGTTCCCTTCTCCCCGGGGACAGTTCAAATTGATGAGCAATCCAGTGGAAATCTTTTAAACTCTGGTAAGTTCAGAAAAAACACTCCCTTCACCTTATCCTAGCCGCATGCAGTCTGAGACCTGTTGGCTTAGGGTGTTCTCTGATGGAAGCATGGAAAATTACAGTCTAAAACCAGCACAGAGCTTGCAGGCCCACAGGGTATCCAGAGTTGCCTAGGCCACTTGGCTTTTTGCCTTGGGTAATTGTCTCTTGGTAGAAGGTCCAGACCTTAGGGGGGTGGCTCAATTAATCCTCAGGAGGGTTCAGTTCCTGCTCTGAAGTTGGCCCATTTTGCCAGGTTTCTAGGCTATTCTGCCTGAATCTTGGAGATGGATTTGAAGTCTTCACCAAAGCCTTTAGACTTTGATGAAGAATAAGATACTCTGTCTCTTGCTGTGTGGAGCAAGGAATGACCTCCAGATGCAAGGAATACAGCAACACCTGGACCAGGGACATGACTTCCAGAGACCAGCTGTTCTGTAATAAAGATGGACTGGTTGGTTTGGCAGGGAGCTTGATCTCTTTTCTGAGGGCCCAGAGTAGTGTGGAGCTGGAGATCATGGCAAAGTTCATACATACATGCAACAAAATGACTATTGATACTTCACATTGTACACCAAAGTAAATTCCAGATGGATTTCAGATAAAAATATGAAAAATAAAAAGAATAAACCTTTTAGAAGAAAACCAGAGAATATCTAGTAACCATGTAGTATGTAAAGAATCTTGAACAGGACAAAAATTCTACTCTTAGAAGTCAAATAATTGGATGATGTTAAAATTAGAACACTACTCATAAAATGGCAGAGTGGGCAAAGATCTTACAACAAATTAATACAAATCAATGAAAAAGATGCAGCACAACAGAAAAGACAAAAAAATATTTCACTAAAGTGTATACCCAAATGATCTATAAACCTGTACTCAAATTTGTCATTCCTCAGGAAGATATGTCTGTCTATCTATCTATCTATCTATCTATCTATCTATCTATCTATCTATATTTTTAAAGAAGAATTTTATTTCTAAGTTGGACTGAGTAGTCCATTGCTAGCTAACGGTCCCACAGAGAATAGCCAGAAATGCTAGATAATCACAGAAATTATATTTTTGAAGACATCAGAAAACTATGAAAAAATGGAAGACAAGGAATTACAATTCCAATGAGAACAGAATCATTTAGAATTGAACTGAAAATTTCCACTTACCTTTTTTTATACATATTTTTCTTTTCTTTTTCACATTCTTTTCCATTATAATTTATTACAAGATATTGAATATAGTTCCCTATGCTATACAGTAGGTCCTCCTTGGTTGTCTATTTTACATACAGTAGTGTGTATCTGTTAATCCCAAATTCCTAATTTATCTTTCCCCTTACCTTTCCCCTTTTGTAGCCATAAGTTTGTTTTCTATGTCTGTGAGTCTATTTCTGTTTTGTAAATAAGTCCCTTTGTATTATTTTTTTAGATTCCACATGTCAGTGATCTCATATGATGTTTGTCTTTCTCTGTCTGACTTACTTCACTTAGTATGATAATCTCTAGGTCCATCTATGTTGCTGCAAATGGCATTATTTCATTCTTTTTTATGGCTGAGTAGTATTCCATTGTGTATATATATATACCACATCTTCTTTATCTATTCATCTATTGATGGACAGTTAGGTTGCTTCCATGTCTTAGCAGCTATTGTAAATAGTGCTGCTATGTCCTACTGGGGTGTATGTATTTTTTTCCAGATATGTGCCCAGGAGTGGGATTGAAGGATCATATGGTAACTCTACTTTTAGTTTTTAAAGGAACCGCCATACTGTTCTCAATAGTGGCTGCACCGATTTACATTTCAACAGTGTAAGAGGGTTCCCTTTTCTCCACACCCTTTCTAGCATTTATTATTTGTAGATTTTTTGATGATGACCATTCTGACTGGTATGTGTTATTTTCTTTTCCACTAATGTTTTTGGTCATAGTATTGGATTTCCTTAAGTTTTCTGGATGAATTTGTGTAGAATCAGAATTACTTCTTCCTAAATAATTGGTAGAATTCACAAGTCAAACTATCTGGATGAAGAGTCTTTTATGTGGGAAGTTTGTAAACAACAAGTTCAGTTCCTTTAGTAGATATATTGTTTTTCACATTAAATATTGCTTTTTAAGTGAGCTTTGATAGTTTCTGTCTTTGAAGGAATTTGTCCATTTTATCTAACATCAAATTTATTCATATTATTTATTTATTATTCTTTTTACATCATAGAATTTCTAGTGATGTCATTTCCCTCAATTTTGGTATCGGTAATCTGTTCTTTTTTTTTTTTTTTTTCTCCCTAGTAAGTCTGGTTATAGGTTTATCTTCTTGAGGAAGCATGTTTTGGTTTCTTTGATTTTCTATACAGTTTTTCTGTTTCTAATGTATTGAGTCATTGATATACACACTGATCTTTATTATTTCCTTTCTTCTCAGATAGTTTTTTTTTAACAAATTTATTAGAGTATAATTGCTTTACAATGTTGTGATAGCTTCTGCTGTATAACAAAGTGAATCAGCTATATGTATACTTGCCTTTTAATAAGGGAAATTTACCAATTCTATGCCAATTCTATGTGTAAGTAGGAGGCAGAATATCTGAGTGGGTCCCAGGAAGAAGGCAAAACTGGATCAGAAAAAAAATCAGCAGTGCTTTAGGTAGCTACATGAACATATATCCAGTATAATCCTCGAGACGTTTGGCAAATATCATAGTGGTTTTGGGAAGAATGCTGGAGCTAATCTAACAACCTGTTAAAAGGAGGGTAGAATGCGTGAGTACTAAGGAACAGCAAAATAAGCAATTTCAAGCTGTGAAAGTCTGAGCCCTAGAAGCAGAAGAGTGCCAAAAGTTAATTAAATCTTATCAAAATTTAAAATCAGCCTTAAACTACTTTAGTTCTTGCTTGGGTTAAAGTGATCAACTCCTCATTCTATCTGCCTAATAAAAGAAAGGGTGGACTCACTCTGAAGAAAAATCACTGGACTCTCTATGATCCATTTAATCATAATGTCTATAATTCATTATAAGCTTAGTAGTCATTTGAATGTACAGGATCTAATAACCAATATTCAAGGGGGAGAAAAAGTAGGTAGAATCTGCAGTGGCAGAAATTTTACAAGTAGCAACAAAGGACTTTACAATATCTATGATAAATAGGTCTAAAAGATAAATAAAAGTATGGTGACTATTAATGAAAATATAGACCATTTCAACTAAAATTTTAAATGACAGTTGAAAGAACTGAATCTGATAAAATGCATACAGCCAGATCTTGGTGGTAGGAGAATTGTTTATTCAGATACATGGTTTACTCAGACACACAAGATAGGTTATCATATATCATGGTGGAGAGTTGTACAAATTTTACTCCATGATAAACACACACCCCTGAGTCTTGCCTTACATTTCACAATGGTGCACACATGTTTTAACAGTGTTTTAAGTTGCATACTTCTGTGTGTTGAGACAAGCAAAAACCTAAATCAAAATTGAAAAAAACAATCTGAGTCAGAACAGAGTGACAGATTCAATAGTCAATGAAGCAACAATAAGTTACATCATCATATGGTAAAGGTGAAGGGATTTTGCAGGTGTAATTAAAGTCCCTGATTAGTTGATTTTAAGTCAATCAAAGGGAGATTATCCTTGGTGGGCCTGACTTAATCAGGTGAAATCTTTTAAAGAGGGTCAAGAGATGAGAGAAATCAGATTCTCTTGTTGGTCTTGAAGAAAAGAGCAACCATGAGACATACAGCAGCAAGGACTGGACTCCACTAACAAGCACATGGGCTTGGAAGAGGATCTTGAGTCTGAGATGAGATCATAGCCCCAGCAGCATCTTGAATATTCCCAATAGTAGAGGACCCAGTCAAGCCAGACCTATACTTCTGACCTATAGAAGTTGTACAATCATAAAAATGCACTGTTTAAACTGCTAATGTTATCCAGCAATAGGGAAAATATATATAAATTGATACTGATATTGAATAAAAATATCAAGATATAGACTAATGCCAAAAAAGTGCTTCATTTTTCTTAAATGAAATATAGTTGATTCACAATATTGTGTTAATTTCAGGTGTACAGCAAAGTGATTCAGTTATACACATATATATATTATTTTTTCAGATTATTTTCCATTATGGGTTATTACAAGTTATTGAATATTGTTCCCTGTGCTATACAGTAAATCCCTGTTGCTTATCAGCTTTCTACATACTAGTGTGTATCTGTTGATACCATATTCCTAATTTATCCCTCTTGCCACTCTCTTTCTCCTTGGTAACCATAAGTTTGTTTTCTATATCTGTGAGTCTGTTTCTGTTCTGTAAATAAATTCATTTGTATTAGTTTTTAGGTTCCACATATAAGTGATATCATATAATATATGTCTTTATCTGTCTGACTTACTTCACTTAGTATGGTATTCTCTAGGTCCACCCATGTTTCTTCAAATGACAATATTTCATTTTTTATGGCTGAGTAATATTCCATTGTGTATATTTATATAGAACACATCTTAATCCATTAATCTGTCATTGGATACTTAGGTTGCTTCCATGTCTTGGCTATTGTGAGTAGTGCTACTATGAACATTGGGGTGCACATATATTTTAGAATTAGTTTTCATCTTTTCTCAGTATATGCCCAGGAGTGTGATTGCTGGATCATATTGTAGCTCTACTTTTAGTTTTTTAAGGAACCTCTATACTGTTCTCCATGATGGTTGTACCAATTTACATTCCCACCAACAGTGTTAGAGGGTTCCCTTTTCTCCACAACCTTTCCAGCATTTATTATTTGTAGACATTTTGATGACAGCCATTCTAACAAGTGTGAGGTGATATCTCATTGTGGTTTTGATTTGCATTTCTCTAATAATTAATGATGTTGAACATCTTTTCATTTGCCTGTTGGCCATTTGTGTGTCTTCTTTGGAGAAATGTTTGTTTAGGTCTTCTGCCCAATTTTTGATTAGGTTGTTTTTTTGATATTGAATTGTATGAGCTGTTTGTATATTTTGGAAATAGAAATGCTTCATTTTTGTAAAAAATATAATAGTATATGTTTATGCATATATCTATATAAATATAGTATAATAATCCCAGAACATATTGCTAGAAGTGAAGAATAAAAAAAATTCAAATTTATAGAATAAGGAATTACATTGTTAAGAGATTATTCAAATGACCAGAAACCAGAATAAGCCTCCTTTGAAGAACAATAGACAATCTCAATTGTATTATATTTAATTCATATTATGAAGGAATGCTTTTTATAGGGTTTTAATAAAAGTAATATTTGATTACAGCTTACTCTGTCTTTGTATTCTTATAAATTCTTTTTTTTTTTTTTTTTTTTTTGCAGTACACGGGCCTCTCACTGTTGTGGCCTCTCCCGTTGTGGAGCACAGGCTCCGGACGCGCAGGCTCAGTGGCCATGGCTCATGGGCCCAGCCGCTCCTCGGCAAGTGGGATCTTCCTGGACCGGGGCACAAACCCGTGTCCCCTGCATCGGCAGGCGGACTCTCAACCACTGTGCCACCAGGGAAGCCCCTATATTCTCTTTTTCAACATACCTTTTTCTCTGTCTCTGTCTCTCTCTCACACACACACTCACACTCATTTAATCTTCATACAAGAAAGTGTGAGATAGTTGTTTTTATTATTTCCATTTATTTATTTGGCTGCACCAGGTCTTAGTTGCGGCATGCAGGATCTTTTAGTTTTTTAGTCACAAAGCAGTCACAGGTATTTAGGAAAACTGCCCAAGATCGCAGAACATGGCATAGCTAGGATTTACAGCCAGTCTGGCTCCAAAGTAAAACAAATCCTTATGTTTAGTATAATAACATTTTTGCCTTCTGAATAAACTTTTGAAGTATTAAAGAATTTCAAAATTATCTGTGTTTCAATTCATTTAACAAGGTAGGTGATCAAGGTGAATAAAATTATTTTAGTCTAAAATTACATGTAACTCTAAAAAAACTGATTTTTTAAAATTCCCTTTTCAATTCACACTAAATGCAAAAGATAACTGCTATTCTTGCTCGGTGTGGTGTCTTTCAATATAGGAAACACAGAACTAAATACTTGACTCCAAGGAGAAAAGAACAGAAAACAGATCCATTATTGGCATAACACTTGATCTACATTTAATTTTCTGGGTGAAATAAAATTTTAAAAACATTTTTTAATTTCCCTCAAAAATTTGCTTCTCCAAAGAGTAGCCCTCTTGGTAAATGGTTTTCAACAGATTTTAGTGTCCACTGAAAGCCAGTGAAAGGAAGCATTAAAACCACCTTGTGCTTCTCAACTAAAATGCTATTCTTTTAGCCTTTTCCCTACATTGGGGGATCACTTGAAACAAAACAACATAAAATACCAAATGTAGTGCTGAATGCAGAGAGAGAGATTAAAATGCTCTCTCACAAGATCATTTGAAAGATCTTGTGTGACCACAAACAAAATATCATATGTCTCTTGTCATAGAAGAGATGAGAGAGACAAAAATTGTTCTCTTCAATTCTCCCTCATTCTACTTTATTCCAGTGCTTGTATTCTAAAGTCTGTCCATATTTCTGGATACAGTTGAAGGGATTTCAGAACACAATTTTCACAGAGGATATGATAGGTTTTTGAAATTTTCTTGATTGTCTTCATTATGTCTTCTGTGCTTAATCATGGCCTTTCTTGTATCAGTATTTTTCCCTTTCATACATGCCTGCTTAAAAAGATTTTAAGCATGAGTCCTCTCAAACTATTTCCTAAATGAATAAAATCGTATAGTGAGACATACTTAAATCCAAACAACACTTTAGGAATAGGAAAGCACATCAGAGAACAGGATTAATTAACTCTTTCAAGCCATTAGTTACCCTGTCACTGTTGAATTGTTCCAAATAGCATAATCATCTACTCATTTTTCCTTTAGGGACTTGAAAACCAGACAAGCCTTAGTAAATTGAAAGGAAAACAAGTTGATGATGATGAAGTACAGCACTAAAAAATGATGGAGAGTGTTAAACATCTAGAAGGCAACTTTTGTTTCATTCCACCAAAAAAAAAAAAGGAATTTAAAGTGAAAATTCTAAGTGTTTAGAATTACATTTGACATCCCTTTTGTTTCAGAAGATGCTACCATAAGCTATATGCTTTCACTGTTCATATGCAAAAATCTATTTTATATGTCTTTTAAATACATCTTTGATATTTATACTGTTTTGGATTTTAATGCTCTATGAGTATCATTTCCCTGAACAATTTTAAAGCTTTCTAAGGGCAGGGAGAATGGTCTGTGCATCTGTGATTGTCCTCAGCACCCTGGACAGTGCTTTGTATATCAGGAAGCTCAATCGTTGAGTGTGGATGTGCTATTTGCTTGTTTGACCTGATCCACTACATCTATTTGACCTTTCATAGGCTCAAAGTCTCATAATTGACTTACTTCCTTTATGTTTCATTAAATTTCAGTTCTCCATACACTGTTTCATAAACAGAGGATGAAAAAGCCTTTGCATATGCTAGAACAATGTATGAACACTTTACTCCTCCCACTCCACACTCTTCTAGATAAACACTTCTAATCTAAGCTTCTCCAGCAAAGGTGAGGACTTAGGTCCAACACTAGAGTTATATGCTCATCTAGACTGTAATGCTCTGTAGTTGCCATGAATTTAATTCAAGGCCAGATAACTGTTACTGTTGCAGATAAAAAGAGGCTCATCTTACCTGATAAAAAGCTTCTTAGTATAGATAATATTTTTATAATACTGGCAAAAAGTAATTTTCATCAAAAGTTACATCTTTTTAATATTTTTAAAATACTTTGTTTCAAAATTGAAAATAAGGGAATATCCACTTTTGAATAACTACAAAAACATTTAGAAAAACATTTAAACATTTTAAATGTTAGAAAAACATTTAAAACATCATTATCTTTCTCTAATTTCAGTCTCCTTTTTTTTTTTTTTTTTTTTTTTTTTTTTGCGGTACGCGGGCCTCTCCCGTTGCGGAGCACAGGTTCCAGATGCGCAGGCTCAGCGGCCGTGGCTTATGGGCCCAGCCACTTTGCGGCATGTGGGATCTTCCCGGACTGGGGCACAAACCCGTGTCCCCTGCATCGGCAGGTGGACTCTCAACCACTGCGCCACCAGGGAAGCCCTCAGTCTCGTTTTAAGTTAGGATTACTATAGGCTTTAAAGAGAAGTCTGCAAGGTGAATATCGTGCTGTCATTCTAGAACTCAATGCAAATCTCTAAACAATAATATTAAAAAGCAAGTTATTTTATAAAGAGTTTCTTTGGACATACCAAAGTAACATTTTATCTTCTAAAATTGTAAGGATAAATGTGACAAATTTTCATTTCATAAAAATGACAAGAAAATGCAGGACCCTCAGTTGTTTTTTATGCTTCCCATTTTACCCTGAGAAAGGCTGGTACTTTATTTACTTAGTTAGTATTTTAGTTTTTTTCAGAACAGAGAGATAGTATGAACAAAAATTAAAAGAAAAAAAAGCAGTCAATAAATTTTATTGTAAAGAAGAATTATTTCTGTTGTCTAGTGCTTTCAAGAAAAGTTATTTAAGAGTCATCCTTTGGCATCCATGGGAGATTGGCTTCAGGACCCCCCATAGAAATCAAAATCCATGGATGTTCAAGTCTCATATAAAATGGAGTAATCTCATATAGGCTATTCGTAACCTCCCATATATTTAAATTATCTTTAGATTACTTATAATGCCTAATACAACGTAAATGCTACGTAAATGTTGCCAGCATGCAACAAACTAAAGTTTTGCTTTTTGGTACATTCTAGAATTTTTAAAAAAATATTTTTGATCCAAGGTGGATTGAATCCATGCATGTGGAACCTGAGGATATGGAGGGCCAACTGTATTTACAAAGCAGTAGTTTAATGAATTATAGATAACAAGATACCTGCAAACTAAATGAAAAAGACTTTATCAGCTCAAGAGGAACAAGTTCTAGATGTAGCCTTATCATAGATCAGATAAATAAACCCAAAGGTTTAAAGACTTTTCTTCATTCCCTTAAAAATTTTTTTTAATACTGCAATTACTTTCTGAACTATGTCCCAGCCAATCTCTTCTTTTGTGTAACTCTAATAAAATTACTCATTGCTAATGTTATTTCCATCAAATTGAAAACCTTCTATCCTTCCTTCCTGCTTCAAAGACCATTAAGGCATCTGCATTAGATTTTTTTAAAAAGTAAGTTATGCTGCTCAAATTTTTGCCAAACTGTTATTTTTCCCTTATTGGAATTGTAAACTCGATGATTCTAAGGAGAAGAAAAATAATGTTATTCATAATATTTTGACAGACCAACATTACTAGGACATATTAATATAATTTTACTACTTGGACCAAACTGTTTGTCAATCTCACCTGCTCTATGTAACTTTGAATACATTTTCCTGTCTAATCTGGGCTCTTATATCTGTGCTTTAGACTGAAATCTTGAATCTTTCATTCTTTCCTAAATTTAGGTCTGTCCCCTCTCCTACCTTGGGCAAATAGTAAGATTATAATAATGTACAATTTAAATAGTAAGATAATATTTGAACATGAAATGATCTGGCTTTGGTCTGCATAAACCATGTATTGACATTTTTCCATATCATTCGCCTGTGTTTATTTGCAAATTGGAAAATGCTTCATTATTGGATTATACTTTTTTCTTAATTAACTGATACAAAGATTTATGAAAACATTACTTTATGTTTAGATTTCTAACTTATTTGATGTACAGTATCAATTTGTATAAGTGAAGTAACATTATAAAAATGTCAAAGTTAAAAATAAATTTGTATGTTATAATTAATTGATTTTTCCTGCAATTTACCTACATCTCTACAATTGAATAATCAAGATACTACACCTTCATGTAATTTTCTAAGATTCAGTAAAATGGAGGTTTTATTTCACCTCTTCCTCTTACTTCAATGTACTCTCTACCAGCCTGTTTTCCGACCTGTGGAATAAGAAAGATAAAATGACAGTTCCCTCTGGAGTGTATCAAAGCATGCCAGAGCAATAAAAATATGATAGGAAAGATTAAGCTTTTTGACCCCAATTGTGGCATCTCAGCTTTTTAGAGAGTCTGGCCTCACTATCTTTCCTCAGTGCATGGGGCATTTCACAAACATTTTGAAGCTAAGAAATTTCTCTTTCACAATGGAGCCCTAGGGATGATTTAAATCTTTTAACCTACTGGCAAATTTCTCCATCCCAGAGGATTAATTGACCATTAAGTTGATAAACTTTTGAAGACTTGAAGGGAAATTTACAGATGTCCACGTGGGACACATGGGGGACATATTAAAGGGACAAACATAAGTTTTTATTTAAAAGAGATTACAACTGAATCATGGAAATAAATGATACATGTAATCAGAATAGATATAACCCTTATAAGAATAAGCTGACTGTTGGCTTAGGTATTTATTTCCTAGTAGGTTTATGTCATTATGTGAGACTCATAGGTAGATTATCCTGCCCTCATGGATCCTTGCATATTAAGGATAAAAAAGAATTAACCATGTATAGGATAGAATATAATCAGTGCAAAGTGACATAAAAATGTATGAATCAACATCATGGAAAATCATAAGAGAAGGAGGTTACTTCCATGAAAAAAATCAGGTAAGATTTCCAATGGAGAGTAAGACTTGAGCAAAGCTTGAAGAATTGATAAAACTTACTTGTGGGAAGTGGGTAAAGAAAAGACCATCCACAAAGAGAGAAATCAAATGTGGCAGCAATATCAAAGCCTTGAATGTCAAAGAGTTTCATTTTTTAATTCTACTGAAAAGGATTTCCAAAACTGTATAGAACATTACTGTCCATTGAGATATAAATGGATATTGCATTAGAAATAAGTAAAGCGTTCTCTGGGAGAATTAAATTAAAAATCAAATACTCCATCGATCTAGAGATCTCTAGAGCAGGTGGTCATGGAGTAGAGACTATTACTATGACTATTACTACCACTGCCACCCCTGTCCCACTGCTGCTGCTAAATAGAAGCTGAAACCAATGAGGTGTGAGGAGGAAGTGCTGTGGGTTTATGACTAAGTAAGTAGTCTGATTGATATTGTATCTTTAAAAGATGACCAGCAGTGTTCTAGATGAAAACACAGTAAACAGAGTGATTTTTCTAAAATAGAGTCCTGATGTCACTTCTCTAAGCAGTGGCTTCTCAATTCACTTAGAGGAAAAGCTAAAATCCTTGTGTTGACCTTTGAGAACCTTGGTGTAGTCTCTACTATCTCTTCATTTTTATCTCCTCTTATCTCTCTGTCTCTGTTTCTGCTCTCTCTCTGTCTCTCTCTCCCTAATTCTGTTCCACACACACTGCTCTTTTACCACACAGAGCATCCTCACACTCTGCCTTCCTATTCCTGTTCCAGGGAATATTGTTTCCCAGTTTTATACCCAACTCACTCTCCTGCCTCCTTCAAGTGTCTGTTCTAATTCACTTTAACTTTATTATAAATTACCATTCCATTATAACTTTCATCTAACTTTCAGTGCTTTTGCCCTGCTCAACTTGTATATGTCACTCTTATCCTACCATAGGATATATGTCTGTTTATTTCTTTGTTGTGTGTCTCCCATGCCTGTGACAACTGCAGTAGAGCAGGGACAGAGAAACTTCTGTACCCACAATACCTAGAACCACTCCAGGTGTGTACTAACTACTCAATAAATAGGAATTGAGGAAATGGAGAGAAAACTAAGGTTGTGGAGACTAATTAGAAAGTGTTTTGTAAAACTGAATGTGAGAGGAAACAAGGGCTTAAACTTAGGTGCAAATATATTAGACAGAAAATATTAATACTTAACTACAGAGAGAGGCCATCAAGATGGCGGAAAAGTAAGACGTGGAGATCACCTTCCTCCCCACAAAAACATCAGAAATACATCTACATGTGGAACAACTCCTACAGAACACCTACTGAATGCTGGCAGAAGACCTCAGACCTCCCAAAAGGCAAGAAACTCCCCATGTACCTGGGTAGGGCAAAAGAAAAAAGAAAAAAAGAGACAAAAGAATAGGGATGGGACCTGCACCAGTGGGAGGGAGCTGTGAAGGAGGAAAGGTTTTCACACACTAGGAAGTCCCTTCGCAGGCGGAGACTGCGGGTGGCGGAGGGGGGAGTTTTGGAGCCGCGGAGGAGAGCACAACAACAGGGGTGTGGAGGGCAAAGCGGAGAGATTCTCGCACAGAGGATCGGTGCCGACCGGCGCTCACCAGCCCAAGAGGTTGTCTGCTCACCCGCCGGGGCAGGCGGGGCTGGGAGCTGAGGCTCGGGCTTCGGTCGGAGCGCAAGGAGAGCACTGGGGTTGTCGGCGTGAACACAGCCTGAAGGGGGCTAGTGCACCACAGCTAGCCGGGAGGGAGTCCGGGAAAAAGCTTGGAACTGCCTAAGAGGCAAGAGACCATTGTTTTGAGGTGCACGAGGAGAGGGGATTCAGATCACCACCTAAACAAGCTCCAGAGATGGGCGTGCGTCGTGGCTATCAACACAGACCCCAGAGACGGGCATGAGATGCTAACGCTGCTGCAGCAGCCACCAAGAAGCCTGTGTGCAAGCACAGGTCACTATCCACACCTCCTCTTGTGGAAGCCTGAGCAGCCCGCCACTGCCAGGGCCCCAAGATCCAGGGACAACTTCCCCGGGAAAACACACAGCGTGCCTCAGGCTGTTGCAACGTCAAGCCGGCCTCTGCCACCACAGGCTTGTCCCGAATTCTGTTCCCCTCCTTCCCCCCAGCCTGAGTGAGCCAGAGCTCCCTAATCAACTGCTACTTTAACCCCATCCTGTCTGAGCAGGAACAGGCGCCCTCAGGCGACCTACACACAGAGGCGGGGGCAATCCAAAGCTGAACCCCAGGAGCTGTGCGAACAAAGAGGAGAAAGAGAAATTTCCCACAGCAGCCTCAGGAGGATCTGACTAAATCATCAAAATCAACTTGATGTACTCTGCCTCTGTAGAATACCTGAATAGACAACAAATCATCCCTAAATTGAAGCAGTGGACTTTGGGAGCAAGGATGTATATATATTCTTTTTCCTTTTTCTCTTATTGTGAGTGTGTATGTGTATACTTTTTTTGTATGATTTTGTCTGTATAGCTTTGCTTTTACCATTTGTTCTAGGGTTCTGTGTGTCTGTTCCTTTTTTTTGGATAGTTTTTACTACTTGTTATCATTGTTTTTTTATTTATTTATTTATTTTGGCTTGGTTTCTCTCTTCTTTCTTTTTTATTGCTTTTTATTTTTTTAATAAATTTTTATTTTAATAACTTTATTTTTTTTATTTTCTTGCTTTCCTTCTGAGCTGTGTGGCTGACAGTGTATTGACACTCTGCACGGGTGACAGGCCTGTGCCTCAGAGGTGGGGAAGCCAAGTTCAGGATATTGGTCCATGAGAGACTTCCAAGCTCCATGTAATATCAAATGGTGAAAGCTCTCCCAGAGATCTCCATCTCAAAATTAAGACCCAGCTTCACTCAACAACCAACAACTACAGTGCTGGACACCCCATGCCAAACAATTAGCACAACAGGAACATATCTCAACCCATTAGCAGAGAGGCTGCATAAAATTATAAGGTCACAGACACCCTAAAAGACACCACCAGACACAGTCCTGCACACCAGAAAGACAAGATCCAACCTCATCCAACAGAACACAGGCACTAGTTCCTTCCACCAGGGGGCCTACACAACCCACTGAACCAACCTTAGCGACTGGGGGCAGACACCAAAATCAACGGGAATTATAAACCTGCAGCCTGCAAAAAGGAGACCCCAAACAGTAGGCTAAGCAAAATGAGAAGACAGAGAAACACACAGTAGATGAAGGAACAAGGTAAAAACTCACCAGACAAAATAAATGAAGAGGAAATAGGCAACTACCTGAAAAAGAATTCAGAATAATCATAGTAAAGATGATCCAAAATCCTGGAAATAGGATGGAGAAAATACAAGAAATGTTTAACAAGGACATAGAAAAACTAAAGAGCAAACAAACAATGATGAACAACAAAATAAATGAAATTAAAAATTCCCTAGATGGAATCAATAGCAGAATAACTGAGACAGAAGAACTGATAAGTGACATGGAAGATAAAAGAGAGCAAATAACTACTGTAGAGCAGAATAAAGAATAAAGAATGAAAAAAATTGACGACAGTCTCAGAGACCTCTAGGACAACATTAAACGAACCAACATTCGAATTATAGGGGTCCCAGAAGAAGAAGAGAAAAAGAAAGGGACTGACATAATATTTTAAGAGATCATAGTTAAATGTAAATGGTTTAAATGCTCCAACCAAAAGACATACTCCCTCTGAATGGATACAAAAACAAGACCCATATATATGCTATCTACAAGAGACCCACTTCAGACCTAGGGACACCTACAGACTGAAAATGAGAGGATGGAAAAAGATATCACATGCAAATGGAAATCAAAAGAAAGCTGGAGTAGTAATTCCCATATCAAAAAAAAAAAATAGATTTTCAAATAAAGACTATTAAAAGAGACAAAGAAGGACACTACATAATGATCAAGGGATCAATCCCAGAAGAAGATATAACAATTATAAATATATATGCACCCAACATAGGAGCACCTCAATACATAAGGCAAATGCTAACAGCCATAAAAGGGGAAATCAGCAGTAACACAATCATAGTAGGGGACTTTCACACCACACTTTCACAAATAGACAGATTGCCCAAAATGAAAATAAATAAGGAAGAACCAGCTTTAAATGATACATTAAACAGGATGGACTTAATTGATATCTATCGGACATTCCACCCAAAAACAACAGAATACACTTTCTTCTCAAGTGCTCATGCAATATTCTCCAGGATAGATCATATCTTGGGTCACAAATCAAGCCTTGGTAAATTTAAGAAAATTAAAATTGTATCAAGTATCTTTTCCAATCATAAGGCTATGACACTAGATAAAAATTACAGGAAAAAGTCTGTAAAAATTACAAACCCGTTGGACTCCCCTGGTGGTGCAGTGGTTGAGAGTCCGCCTGCCAATGCAGGGGACATGGGTTCGTGCCCTGGTCCGGGAAGATCCCACATGCCCCGGAGCGGCTGGGCCCATGAGCCATGGTCACTGAGCCTGCACGTCTGGATACTGTGTTCCACAACAGGAGAAGCCACAACAGTGAGAGGTCGGCGTACCGAAAAAAAAAAAAAAAAAAAACACCTCATGGAGGCTAAACAATACAATACTTAATAACCAAGAGATCACTGAAGAAATCAAAGTGGAAATCAGAAAATACCTAGAAACAAATGACAATGAAAACATGATGACCCAAAACCTATAGATGCAGCAAAAGCAGTTCTAAGAGTGAAGTTTATAGCAAAACAATCCTACCTCAAGAAAGAAGAAACATCTCAAATAAACAACCTAAAATTACATCTAAAGCAATTAGAAAAATAATAACAAAAAATCTCCAAAGTTAGCAGAAGGAAAGAAATCATAAAGATCAGGTAAGAAATAAATGAAAAAGAAATGATGGAAACAATAGCAAAGATCAATAAAACTAAAAGCTGGTTCTTTGAGAAGATAGACAAAATTGATAAACCATCAGCCAGACTCATCAAGAAAAAAAGGGAGAAGACTCAAATCAATAGGAGTAGAAATGAAAAAGGAGAACAACTGACACTGCAGAAAAACCAAGGATCATGAAATATTACTACAAGCAACTCTATGCCAATAAAATGGACAACCTGGAAGAAATGGACAAATTCTTAGAAAATCACAGTCTTCTGAGACTGAACCAGGAAGAAATAGAAAATATAAAGAGACCAATCACAAGCACTGAAATTGAGAATGTGATTAAAAATCTTCCAACAAACAAAAGCTGGATGGCTCCATAGGTGAATTCTATCAAACATTTAGAGAAGAGCTAATACTTATCCTTCTCAAACTCTTCCAAAATATAGCAGAATGAGGAACACTCCCAAACTCATTTAATGAGACCACCATCACCCTGACACCAAAACCAGGCAAAGATGTCACAAAGAAAGAAAACTACAGGCCAATATCACTGATGAATATAAATGCAAAAATCCTCAACAAAGTACTAGCAAACGGAATCCAACAACACATTAAAAAGATCATACACCATGATCAAGTGGGGTTTATCACAGGAATGCAAGGATTCTTCAATGTACACAAATCAATCAATGGGATACACCATATTAACTAAAGGATGAAAACCATATGATCATCTCAATAGAGGCAGAAAAAGCTTTCAACAAAATTCAACACCCATTTATGATAAAAACCCTCCAGAAAGAAGGCATAGAGGGAACTTACCTCAACCTAATAAAGACCATATATGACAAACCCACAGCCAACATTGTTCTCAATAGTGAAAAACTGAAATCATTTCCACTAAGATCAGGAACGAGACAAGGTTACCCACTCTCACCACTATTTTTTAACATAGTTTTGGAAGTTTTAATCCCAGCAATCAGAGAAGAAAAAGAAATAAAAGGAATCCAAATCTAAAAAGAAGAACTAAATCTGTCACTGTTTGCAGATGACATGATACTATATATAGGGAATCCTAAAAACTCTACCAGAAAACTACTAGAGCTAATCAATGAATTTGGTAAAGTAGCAGGATACAAAATTAATGTACAGAAATCTCTTGCATTCCTATACACTAATGATGAAAACTCTGAAAGAAAAATTAAGGAAACACTCACATTTACCATTGCAACAAAAAAGAATAAAATACCTAGGAATAAACCTACCTAAGGAGACAAAAGACCTGTATGCAGAAAACTGTAAGACACTGATGAAAGAAATTAAAGAGGAAGATATACCATGTTCTTGAATTGGAAGAATCAACATTATGAAAATGACCATACTACTCAGAACAATCTACAGATTCAATGTAATCCCTATCAAACTGCCAATGGCATTTTTCAAAGACTAGAACAAAAATTTTCACAATTTGTATGGAAACAAAAAAGACCCCAAATAGCCAAAGCAATCCTGAGAAAGAAAAAGGAGCTGGAGGAATCAGACTCATTGACTTCAGACTACATTACAAACCTATAGTAATCAAGACAGCATGGTACTGGCACAAAAACAGAAATATAGATCAATGGAACAGGATAGAAAGCCCAGAGATAAACCCATGCATATATGGTCACCTTATTTTTGTTAAAGTAGGCAAGAATATACAATAGAGAAAAGACAGACTCCTTAATAAGTGGTGCTGGGAAAGCTGGACAGCTACATGTAAAAGAATGAAATTAGAACCCTTCCTAACACCATACACAAAAATAAACTCAAAACGGATTAAAGACCTAAATATAAGGCCAGACACTATAAAACTCTTAAAGGAAAACATAGGCAGAACACTCTGTGACATAAATCACTGCAAGATCCTTTTTGACCCACCTCCTAAAGAAATGGAAATAAAAACAAAAATAAACAAATGGGACCTAATGAAAGTTCAGAGCTTTTGCACAGCAAAGGAAACCATAAACAAGACAAAAAGACAACCCTCAGAAGGGGAGAAATTACTTGCAAAAAAGCAACTGACAATGGATTAATCTCCAAAATTTACAGGCAGCTCATGCAGCTCAATATGATAAAAAATGATAACCCAATCCAAAAGTGTGCAGAAGACCTAAATAGACATTTCTTCAAAGACGATATACAGATTGCTAACAAACACATGGAAGGATGCTCAATATCACTAATCATTAGAGAAATGCCGATCAAAACTACAATGAGGTATCACCTAACACTGGTCAGAATGGCTATTATCAAACTATCTACAAACAGTAAATGCTGTAGAGGGTGTGGAGAAAAGGGAACCCTCTTGCACTGTTGGTGGGAATGTAAATTGATACAGTCACTATGGAGAATATTATGCAGGTTCCTGGAAAATCTAAAAATAGAACTACCATACAACCCAGCAATCCCACTACTGGGTGTATACTGTGAGAAAACCATAATTCAAAAAGAGTTGTGTACCACAATATTCATTACAGCTCTATTTACAATAGCCAGGACATGGAAGCAACCTAGGTGTCTAATGACAGATGAATGGATAAATGGATACTCAGCCATAAAAAGAAACAAAATTTAGTTATTTGTAGTGAGGTGGATGGACCTAGAGTCTGTCATACAGAGTGAAGTAAGTCAGAACAAGAAATACAAATATCATATGCTAACACATATATATGGAATCTAAAAAAATGCTTATGAAGAACCTAGGGACAGGATAGGAATAAAGATGCAAATGTAAAGAATGGACTTGAGGACATGGGGAAGGGGAAGGGTAAGCTGGGACGAAGTGAGAGAGTATCATTGATATATATACACTACCAAATGTAAAATAGATAGGTAGTGATAAGCAGCCACATAGCACAGGGAGATCATCTCAGTACTTTGTGACCGCCTAGAGGGGTGGGATGGGGGGGTGGGAGGAAGACGCAAGAGGGAGGAGATATGGGGATATATGTATATGTATAGCTGATTCACTTTGTTATAAAGCAGAAATTAGCACACTATTGTAAAGCAATTATACTCCAATAAAGATGTTAAAAAACAAAACAAAACACAAACAATTATTTGGGGCATATGTTATAGTGGAAAGTGGTAGGCTGTGAAAGCAGATGGTCTCTAGTTCAAATCCTAGACTCCCAAGTTCATAGTTATGTGACCAAATGTAAAATACCTCATGTCTCTAAACTCCAATTTTCTCCTCTTTGGAGAAGGGAAAATATCCCCTTTTCAGATTCCTGTAGTCTATAGAGAAAATGAATGTTCAAGATAAGATCTAGGTGCTACTACAGGCATCTTTACAGTGTCACATACTTGAACATATTTTTAAAATAGGATTCGAAGTTTTATCTGCATTGAGTCTCCACAAGGAGATTTTAAGTTGTGCAAAACAATTCATAACTTTTATATCTTTTGTAATGTCCATAGTTCTTAGCATGGTTCTATTTTATATGATACTGGAAATAAAATAATAATAAAAACTCCCATTTCTTGAACATCCATGATATGATTTTAATATTAATCAAATAAAATGTGGTACATTTTTATTGAAGTATAGTTGATTTACAATGTCATTAGTTTCAGGTGTACAGCACAGTGATTCGGTTATATTTTATACATTATATATATAATACATATATTTATGTATATATATTCTCTTTCAGATTCTTTTCCCTTATAGATTATTATAAAATATTGAATATAGTTCCCTGTACTTGTTGGTTATCTATTTTATATATAGTACTATGTGTATGTTACTCATATCCTCCTAATTTATCCCTCTCCCCTACCTTCCCCTTTGGTAACCATAACTTCATTCTCTAAGTCTGTGAGTCTCTTTCTGTTTTGTAAATAAGTTCATTTTTATCATCTTTTTTTTTAGATTCCGCATATAAACAATATCATATGATATTTTTCTTTCTCTGTCTGACCTATGTCACTTAGTATGATAATCTCCAGGTCCATCCATGTTGCTGCAAATGGCATTATTTTGTTCTTTTTATGGGTGAGTAATATTCCATTGTATATATGTACCACAACTTCTTTATCCATTCATTTGTCGATGGAATTTAGGTTGCTTCCATGTCTTGGTTATTGTAAATAAGGCTGCAATGAATACAGAGTGCATGTATTTTTTGAATTATGATTTTATCCAGATATATGCCCAGGAGTGGGATTGTAGGATCATATGGTAACTCTATTTTTAGTTTTTTTAAGGAATCTCCATATCATTCTCCATAATGGTTGCACCAATTTATATTCCCACCAACAGTGTAGGAGGGTTCCTTCTTCTCCACAGCCTCTCCAGCATCTATTATTTGTAGACTTTTTGATGATAGCAAGTAAGGTGATACCTCATTGTAGTTTTAATTTGCATTTCTCTAATAGTTAGCAATGTTGAGCATTTTTTCATGTTCCTTTGGGCCATCTGTATGTCTTCTTTTCAGAAATGTCTATTTAGATCTTCTGACCATTTTTTGATTGGGTTGTTTGTTTTTCAGTTTTCTTTTAAAATTGAGGTGTATATCCAGATTGAGCTCTTTGTATATTTTGGAAATTAATCCATTGTTGGTCACATGATTTGCAAATATTTTCTCCCATTCTGTAGACTGTCTTTTCATTTTATTTATGGTTTCCTTTGCTGTGCAAAACCTTTTAAGTTTAATTAGGTCCCATCTGTTAATTTTTGTTTTTATTTCCATTACTCTAGGAGATGGACCCAAAAAGATATTGCTGCGATTTTTGTAGAAGACTGTTCTGCCTATGTTTTTCTCAAAGAGTTTTATACTATCCAGTCTTACATGTATGTTTTTAATCCATTTTGAGAGTTTATTTTTGTATATGGTGTGAGAAAATGTTCTAATTTCATTTTTTTACATGTAGTGGTCCAGTTTTCCCAGCACCACTTATTGAAGAGACTGACTTTTCTCCATCGTGTATTCTTGCCTCCTTTGTCATAGATTAATTGATCATAGGTGCATGGATTTATTTCTGAAGTACATTTATATCTAATATATTTAAAATATTTGAAAGCAGACTCAGAGTAGTAATATGACTTGCCGATGGTCACACAGAATATAAATAAAGAACTAACATTCAAATTAAATTTTTTCTGGAATTCAAATTCATTTCACTTTGTTTTCATATACCTGCTATGATATTTTACAGTTCATGAATTGACAGCTTTTTCCATGGGTGAGGTCCTTCTTTGTCATATAACTTTTCAAAACTTCAGTATCCCCATTTTCTTACTGCATTTTACATCACACCTAAAACAGCTATTCATGTTACCTCTTTCTTCACAGACCTCTAACGACATTCTACTTTGCTTTGATCCAAAATTAAATGTTAGATTATGACCGTTAAATGTTTACTCCAAATTGTCGTTTCTCCCTATTATTTACCATCTAAGTTTATGACCTGTTGAACTTAGCTCTACAAAACTCTGCAGCTCAAAGGCAGTGGATATCAAAGTGTGGAAGGTGTTTAATCTACAAAGTATAAATTAACATAGCTTGGAGAATATTTTTCAAATGCCAGCCCCATTTCCTTAACAGATGTTCCCAGTCCTAGAGCTCCAAGCAGGAAAAAATTTTAAACCTCTTCAGTAATCTGGATATATGCCTCACTTCTTACCTCATGGCTGAAAGTGACCATCTAAGACTAAGGTTTTTCATAATTTTCTACTCTATATTATCAGTGCATAGCTTAATGCCTATGTAGATGCAGTACATCTATAATTCGTGTCCTTTCCCACTTGGCAGGAAAGAAACAGAAAGAGAGAGAAAGAAAACAAAGTTCTTGTCTGTGAGAGCGAAAAGTTCGTTAATGGATGAGTTAGAAGTAGACCTAAGTCTAAGAAGAACATTGAACATGCATTTTCTGAGAGAAGTAATGCCAGTTTTCTAGGTAGACTTTGGAAAGACATAGCGTGAGCAAAATGTATGTAAGTTGGAGATGCGTATTCCATAAAGGAGAGAGAGGAAATTGGTGTGGAAAGTAGTAACACATATGTATGTTATTCATTTAAACAGATAAATTAGAAACAAGTATACCTTTTCCACTATTCTTTTTTCTACTTCAGGTATAGCATCATGGGATTTGAGACTCCATGACTCTCACATTCTAAATGCTTTCAAGCTGAAATATTTTTAATAAATGTTCACATTTTTTTTTTATGCTGCAGTGGATTGATCCCCATCTCAATAAGAGGCACAACTCTCTGCTAACTACCCAGTTGTACACACCATTTTCCTAATCTTTTTTGCCTTTAGATTTTTTACATGTTTTATCTGTCAGAATTGGCCCCCACTCACCTGGCCTCCTACTGCAGAATTCAGCAAAGACTTCATCTCTTCAGTAACCTTTCCCTGATCCCTAAAACCATGGCTTAAAAATCTGTGTCTTATGCTTTCATAGCATCACATTATTTACCCCACTACACAAACCATATATTATGCTGCAATTACCAGTTTTCTTATCTGTCTCAGCCATTTGGGGATACCTTACTTGAAGGTAAGACATTATTTTTTTTATTGTATTTGAAACTTTTATTTCACTGCTCAATGCATAGTAGTTTCAATTACAGGTACTTGTTTTAAGAAGGAGAGCTAAATAACCATAGTTTAAAAATCAAGCTTAAAAACTAAGGGTAATGGAAAACTTGCTGAAGGGAAATTGGGGGAAATTAGTGCCTCTAAGTTGAATGGAAATGTGAAAGAGACATCTTTTCTCTGATGTAGCAACTGCTCTGGTAAAGTAGTTGGGAATATTATTAAATATGTCTTTTAGGTATACAAGAAATAAAATACTCAAATAACAAAATTTTGATGTGCATTCTCAATTTCTACTTAGTTTTAATTTTAGTTCTTTTTTGAGTAGCTAAATGGTTTTCCTTGGTTTACCATAATATATATACATGTTCATTTAAATTTATTTGATATTTATTGAAAAAATTCTATACAGATAGATTCTGAGAGCACTTGACTTCTGATGACTAATTCTTTTATGTTACAAGAGGATCCAGACCTTGTTTGTTAGAAACGATGAAATAAAGATACCCAAATTACCTGAGATAAAATTTATCTCAAAAGGTGAAATACATCATTTTATTTAGTTTAGGAAATAAAGCAAGATGAATGAGGCACATGCATCCATCATCCTGAGTGTCTTTGAAGGATGATGTGCAAATTTTGCAGCGTGTTACTGTCATTAGGCTTAGTGTTTATTTCTTAACATTTTCTCTCTGATCAGTTTTAATTCCCCATTTACTAATATTATTATACCTGTTACAACATATGAGTGTTGAATTAACTTTGTCTTATTATGACATCTAATTTGATATGTAGAATAAATAAGCTTTTATTTGTTTTATCAGAGAAAAAGAGGTATAGTAAAGAGCCTCCCCTGCTGGCAAGCCCAGCCCCAAAGAAGTACTGTGGATTAGTACTCACTTAGTTAAAGTCAATTACAGGTGCAGTGGCTTTATATGCAGCAAAGTGCCAAGCTCTAATAAAGGTACTTCCTAGGTATGATAATTATAAAATTAGATGAAAACATTTAGTAGGTTTACAGCATATCCTTTATGAAAAGGAAGATGCTGAAGCTGAAACAAAGCCAGATTTGGTAACAGCATGCAAACAACCTTCAGAGTCAAAAATCATTTAAAAATGTCTAATCCTATAACTATCCAAGCTGGCAAGCGTTCAATACACAGAAGATTAATTTGGGAGATTTAGAGGGGATTTTAAAGATAACCTTCTGTTCCAAATATGTTAAGATCAATGTGTCTTCGGATAAAAATACTGAATATTTCATAATCTGCTGGAAAGATGGAGATACAAAATGAGAACAGGGGGAAATTTTCAACCCCAGAGAATTATAGAGTTTTCATTAGGCCTCTCTGTTTATACTAGTGAAGTGGAATCTGTGCAAGAGTGTGAACATAAAATCAGAATCGTTTCAGCTCACACACAATAAGATGGCAATAGTAGGAAGGATGGATCACAACTTAAAGATGTTTGACATAAAACAGCAAGGGCATGGTCCTAGGAAACATTAATGAACTTGAAGGCCAGTGCTGGTAAAATCTTTTGCTCCTGCATTCAAAGTTTCTCAGCAGTGCCATGAGCTGAGTCCTGTCTTAGCGACCTGCAAACCAACTTAATGATCTTATGTGAAGCCTTCAACACTCATCTGTGTCTTCCAGTGAGTTCTGAATCATTTCCTTAAACAGCTAAAACTCGGCAAGGGAGGGGGTTTAGAGAAAAGCGAGAATATACACTGAACAAGAATAAATATCTAAAATATATTCGATCTCACAAAGAAATGTCCGAAGTGACATTAATCTGATTTACAGTTATAAGATTCTGTGAATCAAATGGGTAAATGATTTCCTAAAATTGCACTATCCTCTAATGTGTATCCTTGGTTATATGAACTTGAAAACCCCAAATTAAAAATGTCACACCAGAAACGTGCAGATGGAAGACCTAAGGACAATATAGCATTGATTAGTGATCCAAGAAAAGCACTAATAGTTTAGAAAATATCTGATGACACATTTTCCAAATATGGACAAAATACCATTAGACGGATGTTAGAAAGAGCATGCTTAAGCAAAGCAAACAGATTGACAGAAAAGTTATATCTGTATTTTTAGCACTTCCTAATCTTCTCGTGCTTCCTAGAAGTAGACCAGAATGGGTGAGTGCATGCAAAAAAAATAATATTGTTATTTCATCAGGCTAACTTGTATTCAGTCCTGTGACATACAATCAATTGTATATAAGGTCTTATTTCTGCCTCAGGTTCACTCTCTTCCTTTTAAGCCTATAACACTTGATCAATTTCTTCAACCACGTCTTTGTGAACATTTTCAATTTCTATTTTTGAAACTACTTAGCAAACCCAAAGCTGAAGCAACCCAGCAGAATGATTTCTTTGTTCCTTTACTTGGGCAGTTGAATCCAACTGGAGAAAATCACAAAATCCTCAGAAAATTGCCTCTATAAGTTAAGGTTCTCTGAGCTCAATAGGGCCATTTACCCTGCTCACCAATTCTCTGTTCTAAGGTTTTCTTCCATCTTCCATAATATCTAATCAAACCATTTATTATCTCCTTACCTGTCCTACTCTATTACCTTCCTACTCATTCTCAGCAGAAAATCTTGTCTCCTACTTCTCAGAAATATAGAACCACTCAGTTAAGAACTTTTTCAAATTCCTGACACCCCATTTATAAAAGTGATGTTATATTGTAACTAATTTCTTTTTTCTAATTATGATAGTAAATTTCTCATTGTGACTAAGGCTAACTCTTCCCTTTGTTCTCTGGATCCCATGAACGCTACACCAGGGATTTCACTCCAATTATTAAAGCTTATCCCATTCTTTCCTATACTTTCCTTTTCTTCTTGAATTGTTGAAAAATCCTCATGTCTCTCCCATTTGTTCTTATATGTCAAGCCCTCTCCAGTTTTATTTCCCTCTCTATTACCTAGCATTGCCAAGCTTCATGAAAAAATAAAAATCCTTTCCCTTCATCTGTTTCATCTTTTCCCATTTATTGTTCACACCATGGCAATATCTAATTTCATCCTTTACTCATCCACTGAACAAAGCTCTCAGAAAGACTGATGCTGATTTTTTGTTGTTATATCCAATAAATACTTAGTACTCATTTATCTATTCTCCAGGGAGTATTTTATATTGTAAAACATAACCTCCTCCTTGAAACCAAAATTCCCTGAGCTTTCTCAATGTTAAGCTCTTTCGGTTCTTCTCTTATCCCCTCTTTGATTGCCTCTTCTCAGCCTCCTTTCAGATTTGCCTTAGTAAACCCATTTATTCACAGGGCATTCTAACTTGTGTGCTGATGGCTCTTTGACAAATTCTCTGAAGTACCTGTTACTCATCCAGGTCACCTCACTCACTCAACACACTTATTGCAAGATGTCCTGCACACTAACATATAAAAAATAACATAAAATATTTAGATTTGCTACCAATCAGGGATCATCATTTTATCATGTCCCACCAAAAAAAAAAAATTAACAACAAAACTGATTTATTTGCAACCCAGCCGAGTACCCATCACTTCAATAGAGCATAGGAGGACGTCCCTGGTGGCATAGTGGTTAAGAATCCACCTGCCAATGCAGGGGACCAGGTTCAAGCCCGGGTCCGGGAATATGCCACATGCCGCAGAGCAACTAAGCCCATTCACCACAACTACTGAGCTTGCACTCTACAACCCAGGAGCCACAGCTACTGAACCTGCGTGCCACAATTACTGAAGTCTGCGCACCTAGAGCCCATGCTCCACAACAAGAGAAGTCACCACAATGGGAAGCCTGCACACTATAACAAAGAGTAACCCCCGCTCACTGTAACTAGAGAAAGCCCGAACGCAACAATGCAGCCAAAAATAAATAAATAATTTTTTAAAAAAAGAAAAAAAACAAGCACAAGAGTAGAAAAGAGTCACACTGCAAGTATCATTTAGTCCAAGACAGAGCTCCATGCCTCCCAATAGAGCAAACCCATCTTTCCCAGAGACCCATGCCCAGAGCTGAACTGAACACACAAATAGGCAAGCACTAAGGTTCCTCTGGCAGTATGGTTAGAGAGATACTTTGTAGTGTCTATCCTGTCTTTGTAAGGTTTGTGTGATAAGCAAAAGTTTAAATATTAAAAGCCAAAGTTTAACATACAAGAAAATACATTTGAATGACTTCATGACCTTGTGTAAGGGAAGAATATAAAAAGACACATTTCAAACTAGTAACACCTTTGTAGAATACATGTAACCAAAAAAAGTTTAGTATCCAGAGTTTATTAATAAAATCTTAGAATAGGTAAGCAAAATAGGCATAACAGGCAAAATAATAGACTGACATTTCACAGAAAAAAAATCCAAATTGTTTCAACATGCAAAAAGGTATGCACTGTCATTACATGAAACTGAAATGCAAATTAAAACCCCAGTTATGGGGCTTCCCTGGTGGTGCAGTGGTTGAGAGTCCGCCTGCCGATGCACGGGACATGGGCTCGTGCCCCGGTCCGGGAAGATCCCACATGCCATGGAGCAGCTGGGCCCATGAGCCATGGCCACTGAGCCTGCGCGTCTGGAGCCTGTGCTCCGCAATGGGAGAGGCCACAACAGTGAGAGACCCGCATACCGAAAAAAAACAAAAAACAAAACAAAAAAACCCAGTGAGGTTTAAATTAATATACAATACATTTTCAGAAGTTAAAATGTCTGACAACACTAAATTTGGGCAAGAATGTTAAGCAATGGGACTCTCACCCTAGCATTAGACAAATTCTGATACCAGGCATCTTCTCTAGAGAAACTCACTCATGAACACCAGCAAATCTGTATAAGGGTGCTTTAAATTGTACTGTTAATAGCAAGGGAATAAGAAAATCCTAAACTATCTTCAATATTAGAAGAGATAAATTGCCATGTGTTCATTCAAAGAATATAATGCAAACATGAAATGAAGGAAATAGAACTCTATTCACCAATATGAGTAATCTTGAAAATCATGCTATTCAAAAACAAAGTTACCTAGAAATTTAATAAATAAGAAAAAAAACATAAAATAAAACTTTTTGGTTATGCATACTAGAAAGAAAATCAAAAGAATGTTTGCACTACTAAGTTTAACATTATAACTAGTACTAGGGCTGCATGAGAGGAAAACTGGTTGTTTTAGGACTACATACTGGACTTCAAACATACTGGTACTGTTCTACATGGCTAAGCGATTGCAGATGTGAGTGAGTTAAAGATCTGGAGATCAGAAAATTATTTTGAATTAGGTGGACTCCATGTAGTCACAGGGTCATTAAAAGTGGAAGAGGGAAGCAGAAAAGTGAGTCAGAGGAACATATGAGTATGTGAGAAAGGCACAGAGAGACACGGGTCTGTTGACTTTGATGACAGAAAAGGGGCCATGAGCCAAGGAATACAGGCAGCCTCTAGAAGCTGGAAAAGGCAAGGAAACAGATTCTTCCTTAAAGCATCCAAAAGGAATACCATCCTGACAATACCTTGATTTTAGTCCAGTAAAACCCAGTTTCTACTTCTAATATACAGAGCTCTAAAATAACAGAGTTGAGTGGTCATAAGCCACTCAGCTTGTGGTAATTTGTTAGGGCAGCAATGGGAAATGTCCATCTCTTCAGTTCTAAATGACCTTCAGGAACTGCTGGAAAGTCAAAAGGAAGAGTGTACAACAAATGCTGCTCCTTGCAGCTTCCACCATCTCTACCACCACCGCTTAAAGTGTGGTTAACTTGTACAAGGCATTTTGCAAAAATTGACTACATAAATCCTGCATTTAAATTCAACAAGAAATCCATGGGGTAAGAATCCTTATTTCCTTTTGACAAATAAGGAAAACAAGGTTCTTATGAGTTAAGAGAATTATCAGTTGTTAAAAGCCACACTGCTTGTTAACTTATATGTGAATAAAAATTCTTTAATCATAAAAATAAATTTTATTTGTGAAATTCCAAGAGATAAAGTGATGTGTTTAATTAGTAATTCAATTAACTATCTGTATTAAATTCATACATTATTATGCATACATTTTTGTTATAATTAACATAGCTATGGATATAATTGTGTGTATAAACATGTAACTGTATTAAAGAATATCTATCAGATTAGTCAACATTTACAAAAACATTAATCACAGGTGAAAATTTCTCAAAATGTGGACATGAATCCTAAGAAAAGTTACCAATTAATTCTATAGAACTAGTCTTCAAATTCAAATCATTGTGAAAAAAGGAAAAGAATCAGTTTGGAATAGTTCTTATTCAACCTATTTTATGCATGTTTGGGGAATATTTAGTAATTCACTCTAAATTTTACTCAAATAGAACATTGTTGTGGGGGGGCAGGGAGTGTAATCTAGGTATCTGAAATATATTTCTTATTTTTCCAACAGATTCAATCACTATAACATTTTTACTCGATCCTTATACATGTGAAAATTTACTGAAGTGACAAAGGAGGTATGAATAAGCAAGTCAAAGAGAGAAAGAGAGAGAGACAGAGATCACAAGAGGGTGAGTTCGGATTGATGGAGGAACAACACGGCAACACTGAGGAGAACAAGTTAAGGTACCAGCCACAACAGTGAGAGGCCCGCGTACCGCAGCAAAAAAAAAAAAATTCCAAGAAAGTAGTTATGCTTATTATGGTGTTATTGCTCTATGCCTCAAAACTGGAGTTATTTAGTAAAAGAGAAAGTATTTGAAGCAAGAAGAGTCAGGTTGGAACTTGAAGCTCTGGTGCAAAATTTCCTCTATATCATGAAGCCCTAAAATCCAGCCAAGCAGTCAGTGATCCGTTTTAGAAGCACAAAATTATGTCATGTTTCTGTAGCTCACACCCCTCAGAAACAAGTGATAAATCCACGTGAAAGGTACAGGTGGGGAAATTGAAAAATAAATACAAAAAATTGGTGTTTTCTTGTATTTGCTTTTAAAGAAGCTAGCAAATAGTTATAAACTTTTATTACAGAAATAGAGTTGATCTAAATTCAACATATATCTTCAGCTTAATAAAAGTTCACACGCTCAGTGTTTACTCACTTATTCTAAACTTGTTTTTTCCTTGCATATTCTTGATCGAATGCTTATGAATTTCCAAGTGGTCAGGATCAAATAAACATTGAAAAGTAAATAAAGGCACTTACAATACTATGGTGGCTTTGTGCCCCAGCAGAGAATCTGTGAAGAAAATGTATGCTCATTAAACTAGACCTCATAATTCTACTCTTCTTGAGAAACTTATCTTGCATAACTAAAGGCTGGAAACTTCCTTTTGTTGATTGTATAGTATACATGATATCAGTTAGCCTATCAGTTCATGCTCCTGAATATTAATATACTGAAATACTTCTATATACAATCATTTGAAATTTGCTGTTTTGGCACGGGCACAACTGGCCTTGGAATTGTTCTGTTTAGAAGTAAAAAAAATATATTCCTTTCTTTTCTTTTCTTTTTTTTTTTTAGGTAAGTAGTGAATTTATTTAGAGAGAAACACACTCCACAAACAGAGTGTGGGCCATCTCAGAAGATGAGAGACCTATTTTCTTTTTTTCAAGTTGCCTTGTCATGCACCTAATAAACATCATTACACCATTCCCCAGGCTTCCTTAAGCACAAGTTTATCACATCCCTGACTCTCATCACCACTGAGATCAAGGATGTTATGGGAATCTTTGATTGCATATAGTGTGGATAGTTGCTGGTCAAGGGTTTGAGAGAAAACAGAGTATAACGAATAGGACAAGGCTTGGAGATACCATGAAGTTTAAGAATGTGCAGTTTATATCAGGTATAATTCATAAGAACAGTTTCTTTACAATTTTTTTAGCTAGCCATTTTGTTACAGCTTCATCAAAACAGCTGTTTATGTTAGAAACCATCAGAAAACAGATGGTACTCTCAAAAGGTAATTAAAGAGAGTTTAGGGAAGGGGCTTTCACACATGTGTCATCAGGGTTAAGGGAAATGACATGGATTGTTGGAACACTCCAGAAGCAAACTGTGACCAACACAGCTCTGAACCCAGAGAGTGTAGCTACAGCTGAGTTCTGAACCCATTCAGTTAGAAGACAAAGGGACTCATTTGAATCTGATAGAAGCCAACATCTAGGAGCAAAGAAAGTAGTGGACAGCAGAGAGGAGTGGATCTGGGATGGAAAATAAGAATATCTAGCACAGTTCTCCCCATGTGCCCTTCAGAATACACTTTTCTTTGTCTATCAGTTACCATATTGTCACTGCATAGTGTCAATGTAACCACAGTCCTACGCAAAATTTAAAGTAAAACACTAGCCACCATCAGGATACATTTTCATATGACAGAAATGGGGGAAACAGCCATCATGAAGGCAAACAAGTAATTAAAAACATAGATTACCCTTTTAGCCAAAAAAAAAAAAAAAGGTGGGGGTCTTATCGTTGTTTCTGTTTATATGTTTTCTAATTTGTACGATCAGATAATACCTGGATCATGATAGGTTGTTTGGATCCCATCATCACGAAATGGCTCATGGTCAAGGGTTTGGTCTCTGTTGGGGTCCAAGATCCAGCATGGAGCTGCTTTTCAAATGTGCAATAGTGTTTCCTGAAGAAGAAATAGCCTTATTCCTAAGCCCAGGCATCTGTGTTATGACTACCGTATTGAGGCTTGTCAGAGGCTCCTACAATCTCCACATCTCCCAGGAACTTCCAGCGCTACACAACTCAAGTAACAGGTCAGTTTACCTGCAGCTTGGACTTGCTGTGGAAATCCTCATGCAGATACTTTTTTTTTTTTTTTTGCAGTACGTGGGGCTCTCACTGTTGTGGCCTCTCCCATTGCGGAGCACAGGCTCCGGACGCGCAGGCTCAGAGGCCATGGCTCACGGGCCCAGCCGCTCCGCAGCATGTGGGATCTTCCCAGACCGGGGCACGAACACGCGTTCCCTGCATCGGCAGGCGGACTCTCAACCACTGCGCCACCAGGGAAGCCCCATGCAGATACTTTTTATACTCTTTCAAAAACAATATAAGTGTGTCCTCTTGACAACTGCAATGGTTTCTATATTCAAGGAAATACATTATTTTCATCAGAAATAGTTATCAGATCATTTTAAGATTTTCTTGAACAAACCCTAAAGAGGTTTTTTTTTTTTTTTTTTTCTTTACTTCCATCCCTGCTCCTTTCTACCCCAACTCTCTCTTGCTTTTTCTTTATTATTTTCCCAACTCCTTCCCACAAGAAAGCACTCAGGTCATTTTAGTGCCAAAGGCAGGCAAACTGAGGTCACCAATATAGTTTCTGAAAGGGGAGAAGTCTTCTCATTCATGCAAGATAATTACTTCTTTTGCTTTACTGTCTCAAAGAATGATGATAACTCAAATGATGGTGAGAGCTCAACCTCTTAGGGTGTGACTTTATTTTAGCATTTCATTTTAAATTGTGGTCTGTACTACAGAATCTTAATCAAGTACTTTGAGAAACTTTTGGTGGAATAACACTTCTAGCAGTGGTACAATTCACATTAGGTTTTCTGTATTAGTTAGAGCAATATGACTGGCAGGCCTAGGATGATATAATGTCTGCTTTATGCACTGCAGCTGGGATAAAAATGGTTGGATATGCAATGAGGAGAAGCAGGGGTTATGATGTGAAAATTTACATCACTGATTTGAATATTTATCTTATTGTAGGTCTCCTAGGAGATTTCAAGTTTAACCCAACATATGGTCTGTAAATTTAAAATTAAATTTATTTGTATAAAGTTGACACAATAGGAATTAAGCTCAAGTGAAGGATATAAGCATATGGTGGTTTTTCCACTAATTGAGAGACATGCTATGAGAAGTAAGTAGAAGAGGGATTTGGTAGCTGTAGTTTCATTTTTATGGCTATGTAACTGAACAAATTACTTATATTCTTATTTGGTTGTTATTCTAAAGTGGAGGTGAAAAAATTTTTTTTACTAAAGCACATTTAAGGAAATAATTGTTCCACTTAAAAATATGTAGATTTTTATATAGGTATATATTTTCATATATATAAACATGCATTTACACACTCAGGCATTTATACGCATACATATTTCTGCTTACCCAATGGATATTCCTCTTTTTTTCAGCTCTTTGAAGTGTAATTGACACATACAATTGTAAGATATTTAAATTGTACAATGTGATGATTCAACTTACATATGCATTGTGAGATATTCCCCTTTACTAAGATAGTAAATTTCCACCTGGTAGGAATCTCTCATCTCTGGACATCTTTGGTGGGAGGCATTACTGAACCTATCACACACCGTCCAGTAACTTTTCAGCTTTCTCTAACCTAACTTCTGCTCCCATCACTCCCTGAATAAATAAATTCACCAAGGATCTGAATATCTGAAACGCAGAAACTGTTTTTAGTTCTCATATTCTTCCCAGCATCTGGATCAGTTGACAACTTTTTTCTAAGAGAAGTTTTCTTCTTGAAACATTCTCTTTCCTTAGCTTCCTTGACACTATACTCTCATGGATTCACTGGTTCCACTTTCCCTTTACTTATGTTTCTTACTTAACCATACTCAAACAAAAAACACAATTTCCAGAACTGATTCTTACTCATAAACATGGTGACTGTATTTTCCTCTTGTTTTCCCCCTTGGTACCTGGTTGTTCTCAGAAATGTAGACACAGGATTTAATCTGAATGGTTTATTTGTTGTAAATTAAACATTGAGTGGAATGGCTAAGGGTCATGTGCTTTCCAGACAGTACAAAAAATTTTATTTCTGCTTGGAAAAGTGACAGAACCATGAAATAGATATTCTGCCATCCTTTGTCCGAGCTTCTTCACTTCTGGCTACATCCAGGCTCCTTCCTGATTTAGCTAATACAGCCAGATCCACTACATCAAAGAAAAGCTCTGAACAAACTCTGCCAGCTTCCTGAACAATATAGTCATCACACAAAATTTAGGCCTCCAAAATAGCTGTTTCTGAATACTGAGATTACAAGAGTTCTATTTCCCTTGTACCTAGATCATTTCTCTGGGCTTTCTTATAAGTCAACAGTGTGTGTAGAATTCTACTAAGAAAAGTGATGATAGCAGAGTTGTCCAACAGTCTGTTTTCTCGCCTCATTTTCCACGATTCCTCCCTCGCACATGTGAGAGGAGACATGGGTTCTCTCTGGGTGTTTTTTGGTTTGGTTTGTTTTTTAAAATGTGCTATTGTTTCCATCTCTAGCCCACAAATTTTGGGCTGTGAGGTGAAACTTTTCTTCTATTTCTGTAGCTGTAATGAGATTTTTCTGTTTGCTGGAAATTTTCTTTTGGTATTTCAACACCAATCTTGCAACAAAAGAGTTGGATATCTCTGTTCAAGCTGCTGCTATTTTGGAAACACCACCACACACTAGAACTTTTTTTTCTTTTTTTTGATATATGACTTTTGCCAATTTTTTTTCAATGTGCATGCCAAAGAAAATTAGAGGGATCTCTACTATCAAGCTGTGTGATTCTTTATCATCAGTTCTTAAATGTGACTTACAGGTTCTCTTTTGTATTATCCAGGATAAAATGTATTCCTTTAAATAGTGTTTTGAGATCTACAGTGAAAAGAAGCCCTAGTACACATACATGAATGAATTTATAATATTCATTTGGGCAGCAATTCAAGTATGTAGTTTGTAAATAAATGAGAAGGAGTAAAATATTCTGGAGAAGAGATTCAAATATACCTCTTAAAAACAATGAGAGTTAATAGAAAATAAGATAAAGTGTACATGTAAAACATACATATATACATATGCATTTGCAAAAAAAGAAAGACAGTATTTTTAGACAGATTTTTGATTTTAGAATAAGTGAAAGCAAATTATTTTTATGGGAGGGCTGATTTTCCTCATTAAGGCCTGATTTTGAAGTTATGGAAAAAATGTGATTTGATGTGATAAAAATGTGATAGGAATGGAAAGTGGATTTTCCATTCCTATTCCATAAGGTACTTTGTGCCTCTGAAATTTATTATGCAAAATTTCAAAAATGGCTCTCAGGGAAAGAGAAATAGCACATCCTTGCAACAGAAAGAAAATCTGTTGGAAACCGATATTTCTATTCTAGGAAACTTTAATCCAACTGGCTCTGTGTGTGAAATAATGAGCCCAAGTGTCAACAGACATTTTTCTCCAGTAGCAAAGGTCACAAGCCTTCAGTTGTCCACACGGCAGCTGTTTTGCTTTCAGGGTACATGAGCCTCATTTGAAAAGTCTTTCTGTGTGATGGCTACTCTGTCTTCCTTAGGTTGAAGAAGTTTCCTTGTAATCCTTGTTTCTTGAGTGTTTTTATCATGAAAAGTTGTTGGATTTTGTAAAATGCTTCTTCTGCATCAATTGGGATAATTGTGTAGTGTTTTTTATTCATAATATGGCATATTTAATTGATTTTTATGTTTAACCATTCTTGCCTCCTTGGATAAATCCAACTTGATCATAATGCATAACCCTTTATAATATGTTGCTGGGTTCAGTTTGCTAGTATTGTGTTAAGAATTGTAGCATTTATATTCATAG
Source organism: Aethalodelphis obliquidens (assembly GCF_003676395.1). NCBI lineage: Eukaryota > Metazoa > Chordata > Mammalia > Artiodactyla > Delphinidae > Aethalodelphis > Aethalodelphis obliquidens. The sequence continues at coordinate 7,164,298 of NW_020837960.1, forward strand.
AGAATATTGGTCTGTAGTTTTCTTTACTTGTGATGTCTTTGTCTTGCTTTGGTATGAGGGTAATGTGACCTCACAGAATGATTTAGAAAGGGTTCTCCTACCTTACTATTTTTTGGAAGTGTTTAAAAAGAAATTGTATTAACTTAACTTTAAATGTTGGTATAATTCCAAAGCAAAGCCATCTAGTTTTGAGCTTTCCTTTGTTGGGAGGTTGTCTATTACTGACTCTCTTTCTTTACTTCTTATATATTCATTCAGATTTCTGTTTCTTCTTTATTCATTTATGATAATGTGTTTCTATGAACTTGTCCATTTCATCTAGGTTATCCAATTTGTTGGCGTACAATTATTTATATTACTCTCTTAAAGTCTCTTTTCTTTGTGTAACATCCCCTCTTTGACTTCTACGAGCATGGATTTAGTTTGGCCTCCTTTATCTAGTTTCTTAAAATATAAAATAGGTGTTTGACTTGTGATGATTTTCCTGCCTTAATATTGGCTTCTAAAGCTATAAATTTCCCTCTTAGCTTTGCTTTTTCCCTGACCTATATTTTGGTATATTGTGGTTTTATTTTCATTTATTGCAAGGTATTTTATAAATTCTATTATGATTTCTTCTTTGACCCATTGGTTATTTGAGTATGATATTTAATTTCTACATATTTATGAATTTTCTAGTTTTCCTTTTGTTGGTAATTTCTTGTTTCATTCCATTGTGCTTCCAAAATATGCTTTGTTTGATACCTATTTTATTAAATCTATTGAGACTGGTTTTGTGCCTTAACATATGGTTTATCCTGGAGAATGTTCCATGTGCACTTGGGAAGAATGTGTATTTCGATGTTTTTGTGTGGAGTGCTTTTGTGTGTGTATGTTAGATCTAGTTGGTTTATACTGTTATTCAAGCCCTCTATATATGTGTTAATCTTCTGTGGTTGTTCTATCCATTATTGAAAGTGGGATATTCATGTCTCCAACTATTATTGTAGAACTGTCTATTTCTCCTTTCAATTCTGTCAATTTTTCCTTCATATAATTTGGGGCTTTGTTGTTAGGTGTGTATATGTTTTAAATTGTTACATCTTGAGACTTCCCTGGTAGTGCAGTGGTTGGGAATTTGCCTGCCAATGCAAGGGACATGGGTTTGATCCCTGGTCCAGGAGGATCCCACATGCCACAGAGCAGCTGAGCCCATGCACCACAACTGCTGAGCCTGCATTCTAGAGCCTGCGAGCCACAACTCCTGAGCCCACACACTGCAACTGCTGAGGCTTGTGCCCCTAGAGCTCATGTTATGCAATGATGAGAGGCCTGCATACCACAATGAGGAGTGGCCCCCACTTGCCACAACTGGAGAAAGCCCGTGCGCAGCAATGAAGACCCAATACAACCAAAAATAAATAAATAAATAAATAAATTAATTAAATTGTTACATCTTCTTAATTAATTAACACTTTCACCATTTTATAATGTCTTTCTTTGTCTCCTTTAATGCTTTTTAACTTAAAGTCTATTTTTTTCTGATATTAGTAAGCCACCCAACTCACTTTTGTTCACTAGTTGCATGGATTATAGTTTTCATCTTTTCACATTTCCTGAGTCTTTCTTTTTCTTCCTCAGATCTGTTGTGGAACCTCTGTAATGAATTTCATTTCACCTAACCTCTTTTTAGATCCTGAATATTTTATTAATTTCCTTTTAAAATTTATATCTTTTTACTAATATTCTCTTTCTGTTGAGACATCATTCTCCTGGTTCTCTTTAGTTCATTTTCAATGATTTCCTTTAGCTTTTTGAACATATTTATGACAGTTGATTTATTGCCTTTATTTAGTAAATCCAATGTCTGTCCCTTGCTAGGGAAAGTTTCTCTTAATTTTTTTTTTTTCCTGTGAATTGTCCATACTTCCTTGTTTCTTTGTATGCTTCAATTTTGTATCGAAACCAAGGCATTTTGAATACCTTAATGTGGTAACTCTGGAAATTAGGGTTTGTTTTTGTTTCTTGCTCTCATTTGTAGTTATTTGTCTAGCAACTTTTCTAAACTATTTTTGAAAGACTTTATTCTTCATCATATGTGATCTCTGATGCATTTGTTTCTTTAGCTTACAGTCAGCTAGTCAGAGATTTCCTTAAATGCTTGGAACAAACAACAAACAGAAAACAATATTCTCTTTGTCTTTTGCAGATTGGCTCTCTGTTGAGGTATTCCTTCAATGCTTAGTCAGGACATTTATAATTCTGCTTTAACGTTTACTTTCTATTTGTGCTGAGCATGATCAGCTGGATTCGAAACCCGAGGATCTTCTCAGGTCTTGTGTGAGTATGTTTCTTTCCAAAGTCATACATCTAGCTTTCCAGATTCCCTTTAATATGCAGTAGATTTTCAAGCCCTAGGCCCAGAGTAATTATCTCCCCAGTTTTTCTTTTGCTCCAGGTGGTTGAGCCTTGTTCATTTGTCTTCTAACATTTTGAAAAGTGTCTTCTACTCAGCTGCTTTTCCACCTTGAAAGAGTTCCAAGTTAGGAGAAACAAAAGCATGTGCATTGCATCTGTCTTTTAGGGAATACCCAGACAGTTCTGAACAGATCTTTTGGAGCCAAGGTCTGCTGTGGTCACTCTGGATCTAGGTGATCACACTGAGAACATAGGCTACTATCTTCAAGATCAAAGACATGGTGGAGACAGGGATGAATGGGGGAAGACTATGTTAAAATGTCAAAAATTTCTCAGGTTTAAGCTGTCTTTTTCTTGATTCAGAATTTGCTTGGTTGTTGTAAAACATCTATTATTTTCTGGAGGTCTGACAAAGTTTATTTTAACATATTTTGATCACTTCTTTGGTATTTCTATTGAAGATTGGGCTTTTAGAATTCCCTAGGCTGTTATTTTCATTGACATCCCACTTGTGACTTCTTAATAACCAAACCAGTCTCATCTCTATAGAAATCTGAATAGTATTTGACTTACTAACCATACTTTTCCCTCAGTCCACTAGCTCCCACGATACTGAAATATGTGCTTTGAAATAAAAGCATTTCTCTCCTTTTCCTCAAATCAATGTACTATAAATTGCTGTTTAATTTTCTTTTACTGTCCTTTCCCAGACAATTATATCAATTCCATTAGTCCTATACTGCATCTATTTATATCACCTTATCAATTTTAGGCTCTGCCTTGAGAATTTCCTAATCTGTGTATTCCTGCCTTCCTTTGTTCCTCCTACTACACTTTTCTCATCTGTTTATTTCCCCTTTCATTTTTCACAAAGATTTATCAAGCATCTTAATAAAGTATTGTCAAGTATTAGACTAGCCTCTAGGGATCTGGAGATAAAATCAGCCTCCCACTTAAGTAGTTCAGAGCCTAATGAGAGATTTGCAAACAGATAATTTGAACACTGTTTAATAATATTAAAATAGCAGTGATTACAGAGTCTAATAAGGAGAACTCATAAGGAGAAATACAAGCCAAGAGAGAGTAAGAAAGACCTCAGTGAGAAAGTACTAATGGGGTCAAGTCTGGGAGGATAGAAGGAAGTAGTCAGAAGAGACAGAGCTGCAGAGAACAGAATATTTATAGGAGCCTCATGTTGTCATTACATTATCTTTGCACAAAGTGATACAAAATAGGGAGAGACAATACCTGGGGCTCAAGCAAGTGATACTTGGTGGCCAACTTTACTGTCCACAACTCTGTGGTTTGCCACAGCTTCACCCGAGCCACCAAGGCAAATTGAATTGCTTTTTCATATGGATTTCTGTAGTGGATTATAGATACCTCCATACAACTATACATAGTTATGTATATATCAATTTCTTCTTATTAAGACAGAAGAATCCCTAAGGAGAGGCTCCCTTTAATTCTTTATCTGGACCGTGTTTCTCAGAAAATTCTCTGACACCAAATAACTACTCTATAAGAATTTACTGAATTGAATGCAATCTATACATCTTGACATCTGACCTCTTCCATGAGATTATAAACTGCATTTCCAAGTATTGGCCAAGCGGCCCAGTGACAAAACTCCACATGTCAAAACCCAGTCTTGTTAAAAACAAAACAAAAAAACAAATTCATAAATGGTGACCAACTGGTTACTTAGATTAATAGTTAATTTTCTCAATGGATAATAAAGAATTTTGATCACTTTCATGAGTGCTCAACAAATAAAACTATTATTTTAAAAAAATCAAATCTTATTTTTTCCCAATTCTGAAGAAACCACATCCCTTAACCTTTTCATTTATGTGTATGTCACCACTACTCTCTCAGTTGCCCATCCTTTAAATTTTAATCATTTCCCTTTTTTCTAAAAATGCTCCATATTGAATCAACATATAGCTGTTGATTTTACCTTTACAATCAATCCTGAATCTATCCATATTTTTTTCCATTCTCTCACTGCTTCTCAAGGTAAAAAACATTATTTTTAGCTTGAGACATTTAATTTTATTGCTTATTGAAGACAACTAATAATCTTAAATCTTGAGAGTAGCTAATGAGAAAAGAAATAAGGGGTCATTTTAAAGAATATAAATAAAAAAATTAATGGGTAGTGATTGTGGTAGAATTTCAGGTCAGATTGAGAAACTGCAATTTTATATGTAAATAGAGGATAAACAAAGGAGGCAATGAGGAATATATATGACAATTCTGGGGGAAATATGTAGCATGATTAATGGTTAATATATACTTAAAATTTTTATTTTGTAATAAGAAAAAAAATCTTTGGGGGGGAATCATCCTTTAGGCAGAATGTGTATTATATTAAGGGTGAATTGGAGGCAGAAAAATACTAGAGATTATTAATTTTTAAAATTCAGAATTCATTTTCCCACCATATAAACAATGTTTAAAATAGGCATTTGATTCCTTGACTAGTTCACAAAAATCTTATTCAAACAGCAATATGCCTAGAAAATGAGATTATGTATATTTGTCTTTAGGAGACAATTTCAAGCAGTTCCAATGTTGACAATGTAGGGTTTTTGTTTATTATTTAATAATTGGTAACTCTTACTATTTAAAAATTTATTATACTGATCTTGTTTTTCTTTTGTGCCAAATGAGATTGAGAATGATTGCCTAGTATAAAAAACAAAATGTGTCCTAATAATAACAACAAAAGAGCAAAAATATTGTTATACAATGTATATCAACTAAGACTTTGTGGTCTCCAATTGTGCTTGTTTCCTTATAAGCCAAATTTGTTTTCTATCATTGTTTTGCTTTAACATAGAATGAAAATTAGTCATTTAGTGTTTGGGGTTTCTTATTATCTACTAAATTCTGTATCCAGCATTCCAAACTCCAACTGTGTAATATAAAACAAAGATGAAGTCAGTGAAAGAGTTTAAGCATTTATATAGATAACATAAGCCATATATATTAAAATATTTTCAATAACTCAATTTTATAATAGCTAAGGGGAAATATTTTTGTCCAAAAAGACTTGCGTATAACTCTTTTGGCTCTATAATTTGCAAAATTCTTTACTCTTATTTCTCTTTATTTTTCAAAATAATTTAAAATAGGAAATTGTGGAATGGAAACAGTTTGGAATTTTCTTAAGTATTTGCTTTAGGAATACAAGTGAATAAAGCCAAAACATAAATTGACCATAATGTAGATTTTCACAGTCACTCAAGGCTGGTTTCAAAAGAATATCTTGTTGAAATACTGAATGAACGTATAAAAATAACAAGCTTTAAGGTACTCACGGTATAGAACTCTGTACTCTGATCAAATGAGAGGTGTTACAATCAATCTATAACAAATACAGAAAAAAAAAGTCATTTATATGTTATTTGAGGCTTTTTCCCAGACAATACTAGGATTGAATGTTTGACGTTTAAGTTGAAAAAAAAATCATGTCTTTAAGTATATATGTCATATTTTTATATTTTTATGTTACATATATATTAGGTGGTGTGTGTGTGTGTGTTCATAATAGACACATTGTATCACTTACACTTTGTTATGTTGATGTCATTGGCATTTTTAAGTGATACATCTATGAAGAAATTGATGATCACGATATGCTACAACTCAGAGCTCTGTATCAGCCACCTTAGCCATAAACAGCCTCACAGTATCACTCTGTCATTTGAGATGCACAATGTCTTCCAATTACTATCATGTACAATCCATTCTCTTCTGCCTGGTTTTCCCACCCACCTCATTCCCCCTCCTTCAGGAATGTATTACTGATTGACTAAAAGTAGTTCCTACAGTGTATATAGTCAATTCCCTAGCCCTGAAGGGATGGCCTTGCTCACTTTCTTCCAAACTAACCCATGAAAAAGGTGGCTCACAGTTTATATAGTTTCCAATCGTATGGTGTAAGTCAGGGTTAGGGAAAGTTCAACATAGTGAACACTGACCAGAGAATTAGAAGGGTTTGGGCAACAGGGCAGCTATGTGATTTTGGGTGAAACAACATTCCTTAGGCAGACCTCCCAAATCTATAAAATATGAAAGTCATACTAAAGAACTCTGAGATTCTTTCCAACTCTAACAGATTTCAGGAACATATTAAGGATTACTAAAATGTATGAGCTTATCAATCAACACAAACTCACGTAATAGATTCTGTAAGTGAGAAAATTCTAGTATAACTACATTATATTGTTCTCATAATGTTTCATGCTTGAAGGTAGCAATGTGGCAGTGGGTACAGCATGTGGATTGAGACAAACCTGAATTCAAATACTAACCATTAAGAGCTTTATTAATTTGGTCAAGTTCCTTACAATTTCAATACTCAGTTTTGTCATGTGTAAGATAGAGAGAAATATGTGAACATTGCAGAATTGTTTGGCAGGAATAGAAATTTTATATATATATATATATATGAAAAGCTCCACTATTTCTGGGATATAATAGAAGGATACCATGAGATACACTTTTAGTGATATTATCATATTCACTTGATTGTGAATATAAATACCTTTCATAGCACACAAGTTTTCAATCAATATTTAGTATAAGAGTAAATAGACTTAAGTGAGGGAGACAACTGAAAACAATTCCACGTACTGCTATAAACAGATAAAACTGACAGATTCATAAATACTGGAATTCAACTGATAGAATCTACAAATACCTAGATGTCCAGATTGCTGCCATAACACTAAGTGAAGCAACTCAATAATTAAATAGCCACCTTTGCCAGCATATGATGTTGTTCTGCTCAATAATTCATTTAATGATTAATTCTTAAGTATCTACTATGTATTGAGTCCTGGGGCTGGAGCAATGACAAAACCTGTGCTCCTGTGATTCTGATTCTAATGGAAGAAGATAAATTAAATGCAAATTAACTAGTTAATATTTAATATGCTAGCTTGATGGAGATCTGTGCTATGAAGAAAAATAAAGCTAGGCAATGGAGAGAGAGAGGGATGGGGGAGGAAAGGGATATTTTATCTCTGATGAAATGATTTGTGAGAGGAGATTCAAAGGAAGTCAGGGGACAGTCTTGTTGCTATCAGAGTGAGAGTGTAAACAAAGGCCCTGAGGCAGGAGACCACCTAGGTTTTTCAAGATAAAACAGGATGTAGAGACCATAAGAGAGAGTGAGCAATAATAAGAGATAAGTTGTGGCGGGGGTGGGGGGGGATGGAACATGGTTACAAACTAGGATTTTACTCCACATGAGATAGGGCACTGAAAATATAGCTTTGGAAATTAGCAGCATAGAGATAATGCTTAGGAGAGCATCTTGGGAGTGAATGAACTCAGAGAAAAGAAATCATCTGAGGACTGAATACCAGATAGGTCAGTCAGTGTTGTTGCTTCATTGTTGTAGTGCAGTATATTATAAATGATATGAATGCTATACTTTGTCTAAAATGTTGTAACATTTTATGATTTTCAATTATTACAGTATTTCCTTCTTCACTTCATACTGTTAGCAGGTAAGCGAAGTAACCCTGGGAATATTCTCAGCCATGCTCTACAGATGCGGAAACCAACACACAGCTGGATGGAGTGATTGCCTCCAGCTTAAATTGATTTTAAATGAAGAGCAGCCAGAAGCTTCACTTTCCACTCCTCTCTTATCCTAATATACGCTTATTCTAGTGGGCTTCTAAAGACCCTATCCTGAATCCTCCTGCCCACCTTCTCTGAAAACTTCTCACAGACTGCCACAGCTCTTAAAGTGATGTGGTCTCAAGTGTCTTTCTGCTGCCCTGAGAGGAAAGGAAACAAAAAATCATGACCAGAAATAGCTATCATTTGTTGAAAGTCCATGATGAAGATTTATCTGTCCCATCCTTCTGACGGAATGGTGAAATTGCCAGGCAGTACTTGAGTACCAAGCTTTGCATTAGCAACCAAAATCTCGAATGAATCCCTCTTCATTCAGTTACTACCTTGAAGAAGGTAAGTAATTCACTTACCTTCTTCAAGAATTTGTTTACTCCTTACTGAAACAGGCATAGCAGCATAGCAGTTTCCAGTGTGGAGATGGTGTCAGAGAAAGCACCTTACACACTGTTACATGACATATACTTATTAATAATTAAAGTTTATACAAATATAGAACTGAAGACTCTAGCTTATAAAAAAATAAGCTATATAAATTAAGTATATTTAAATATATTTGTATGAATCTTATAAGTAGATTTCACTTAGAAAGACAAAGATTTATCTTGTCTCCTATGTGAATATCTAAAATTTATTAATACAGCTTCTATTAACATAGCTCAAGCACACTTAATCTGCAGCTTCAATTGTGCTATCAGTGTTTAATGTATTAAAAGTCATGTTTTTGCCTTTGAGTCTTCTAGGTAGTTGTCTATAACACGTGTATTATATGATACAGATAGCAAATAAAATGTTCCTTTGGTAAAAGTGTTGATACAGAACCTAATACAATATGTGAATAGTACAGCAGAGGATGATAATCAAATAATGAAATTTAGAGAAATCAATGGGTTTTTTAATTAGCAAGGTCAAATCATTACAAAATAAATAAATAAACAAACCTCTTCATGACAAAGACTTTTTGTTCTCAGTCCAAGAAATAAATAAGTAAATTGATAGAATGATTGATAAACAGGTATATAAATATTCCTAATAACTTATCACTTTCAAATACAATCTAAATCATTGATTAATTATAGTTATCATCTCACTTCAATAACTCTGAAATGTTCATGTATATTGTAACTAAGCATAAAGGACCTGTTTACATAAATACTATAGTAACTATATATGTAGAAAAATAAATAGATAGATGGTGGTGTGTGTACTTTGTTTGTTCTTTAGAATCATTAAAATCATCTTGTCCCCCTCAGCTTTTGTAGGATTTGAGGGTGATCAGACATCTCCCTTCAACTTCACTTTTGAGATGATACAAAGATGACCTTAAAAATATATTTTGTACAATCATCACCATTGATTAAATTATTATATCTTTAGTCTATCAATATGCATCTATACAAGGTTAACATAGGTATTTTAATTTTAGAAAGCAGTAGGTAGTTTTATTTTATTTTTTATTTTTTTTCATTGAGGGCAAGACTGTGTATGTGTGTGTTGGGGGGTCTATGTGTGACTGTGTGTGTCTGCGTGCGTGTGTGTGTTTACACAGACGTTTATAATTGAGAACTTTCTTCTTCAAGGCCATGGATCTGTGCCTAAAATCCAGCCATCTGTCCTGCTTCATGTCCTTCAGACAATGGCCAAGGCCATAGAAATGTTGGCTTTTAGGCTTTTTGGATTTGTCACTTCATATGGAGGGCAGGATGGTCAGATCCAGGAAATCCCTTGTCGCAGTGGTTGCATTTAAAAGACTTTGCACCTGTGTGCTTCCTGTGTTGCCTCGTGAGCGCATCACTTTGGGCAAAATGCCACTCACACACTTCCCATGAGCACTTGGGAGCATTCAGGGCAATGACATAGGTATAGTACCAGCATGCTGCCACTGCCTGATTCATAGAGGGAGTACTATTCAAATGTCTACTTCTGAGATTGTATTCGGTAGGTGCAGAGCAAAGTCCAAGTACGTGCATTTTGATAAGGATTCTAAGAGACACAGATGTTAAACATTTTGAAAACACTGGTATTAGATAATAAAATGATGCTTAAAATAAATGTTTTAAGGGAGGATAAAGCAGTATCACAAAAAATAAGGTAGAATACCTTAATATACTGTTTGAAATAAAGAAATAAAATTCAAATAAAATAATGTTTCAGGAAAATATCTGATTATAATTGACAATTCCTTATTAGTAATTTTTTATTAGTAATTCTGGATTAGTTTGAAATTTAGTTATTTATATGTCAGGAATTTTCCATTGCTTTTTCTGGATCCCATCTTTAAGCTATCTATGACAATATTCATGAAGTAAACAGATTGAAAACAATCTATTTTAGTCTAATACATATGCCAAAACAAATATATATTCATTCATTTATTCAAAAATATTTATGAGTGTATGCCAGTGCCAGCATTCTGGTAGGTGAAGATGAGGATCAAATAATGATCAGAACTATTCCTGAGGCTGGATATTGTCTGAATTAATGTCTCTTGAACTTTAATTTTCTTTAGAATCACATGGAACCCTGATGAAATGCAGATGCTGATTCAGTAAGTCTGAGATCAAGCCTGAGATTTTGTGATTCTAACATATAGCTGCTGCTGGTCCCTTACCACATTTTGAGTATCTAGGGTCAGAGAATTTAAATGTCTACTCTCACAGCTTCTGCTATGGGCCTTAGAACCAATGTAGTCAGCCATATCTTCACTGTGATGTAGACAAATTAGGAAAGAAATGGCTGGGAGGTATTTTGCCAGAAATAGTTCCTGATTATACTCTAAGAGTCAGAAGAAATTGTTTCCAAGGTTATCTTTTATATTAGAATCAGTTAATTAAAAGTGTCTTTTAATCTTTCCAAATACACCCAGTCATTGACGTAGAACAAGTCTAAACATATTTGGAATCATTGATTGTCACCTAGTCAGCATTTGATTCATTATTTCTAATATTTCATAGAACACTGCCTGCACTGGAGAGGTAAAAGAAGGATGTGATCTTTTCTCAAGATGTCTATTGATAAATAGGGACTAGTGTGAGTCACACTTGAAACATTTAATCAAGTGTTTTTTTAACTACACTAAAAATATCTAATACTTTTCTTGTGAGAGAATTTAGGTCCATGTTTGTGATTTTACTAAAATTCAGTTTCGATCATGTAGAATTTTCATAGGACCTGTAAAAATGAATAAAGGGAAACCTCAATTAAAATAGAGTTGGGGGGCCAGAAGGAGGAGCTCTCACTCCCTAGACAATAACAAAGCCCAGGAGGAAGAAGCAAAATCTTCTCTTCTCTCCTGGCAAAAGCTCAGCCAATGAGTATAGAGGCTCAGCAAGCCTCTATACTTTAAACTCTTAGTTCTTTCAATGGACTCTTTGTTTACTATAACCCTTCTAAACCTTCTCTTCCCCTCTATAAAAGAGTTCTCTTCTGGTTGGTGGGGATTTGCTCATGGCTTGCCGTAGTTGCAGACACCAAAATACAATTCTTTGTTGATTTCTAATAAACTCATTTTTGCTGGAGAAATAACCGGCAGCATATTTGTTTGAGGTTGACAGACCAAAGACCATCTTCTATTTTAGATTGATATGCTTATAATCTTTACATAATTTTTAGTTCAATAAAGATTTTTGTTTTTTTTAATTTTTGAGTTCTGGGTAACTTGAGAAAAATATGAGGTAATAATATACCCCTTGCTAGACTTTTCTCACAGTTGTTTATGAGAAGAAAAGCAAAATGTCAGGCTCTCAGATGGCAACCTTAGCAGCTATAAAGTTCACTGGGGAACTTGCTGAGAAAGAAGCATAGTGGATTTGCAGGTCTCCAATGCCTACAGTATTTGTTGGTAGCCCTCAGAGTTCTAGCTGATCCAGATACAGTGGTGATTAATACAGTTTCAGGAATTTTTTTGCCTAGTGGTTAAACATTGCCATTATTATGAATTAAATTATATAAACAATTAAACTTCTTTAAAAGCAAAAGTAATAAATACACAAAACTCACCCCTTTCTAATCATCTTACTCTATTTTATTAATATCTGTGTTCTTGAGGTTATTTATGCCTCTTGTATTTGTATAGTGAAAATATTTTGCAGTTTGTTGCTGAGTATCTCTTCCCAATTTACTGTACAGTGACATCATGTAGGTAGCTTGAACTCACCCTTGGTTGGAATATTTACACCATGGAAATTAGCACACCACCACACCCTGCCCCGGAGCTGGTTAGTCAACGTTTACAGGCATACAACTTGTTAGATGTCACACTTTGGAAGAAAGAGCTTCAATCCTGGAGCTCTGGGAACGTCAAATTACGTGATTTAAGGTTTCACTGGCTCTGCCCTGGTATGACTGGCGGAGGGGCTGATAGCGCAACATGATCTAACAGAGACTTGGATACAGGTGTGCCCTTGGAGCTCAGCATTCACCACTGGATTGAACACCAGCTACTTGCCTGGCAGGATCAGGGTTGCCACTAACCTTCTCAGTTGAGTAGGTTCAATTGTATTGAGCACTATCAATAACTAGGGAGCTTTGCATGAACAGAATTCCTTTTGGGATGCTAGCTTTCATGGATCATTCCTCAATAAATTTATCTCTACAATTCAACCATCTTTCAGAAGAACATCTTTTCATTTAAATAGGTTATATATTATATAATGTAATAAGTGTAGCAGGGAAGGTAAGTCACTTTTCAAAATTGTACGTAACATCATTAACACATTTGAGATCTTTTTGAAAAGTTATGAATTTTAATGAAGCTTATTTACATTTGAAAAATAATTGTTGCCATTGCCTTTTATATTGGATCTTTTCTTTTGTAGTATCCAGTATAACAGAAATGTATACTGATACATACTGCTTTTAAAATTATTCTTTTTTTATATCCCTTTTAATGATACATTATAGATGTTTGCCTGTCCAGAATGGTTAAAATGAACTTTTGGGGTATCTTCCCAGGTTACCATTCTATGACTATGACTTGTTAAGGGTTAATATGCAAACAATCAGTAAAATGAAGTTTGTTACAGTGTAGAAGAAATATATTTTATTCCTCTGAAATCACTGTCCTAAAACAGGTTGCATGCATGAGCATGCATATGGAGTCATCCTGGAAGCCATAGGTACCCCCCCTGCACTTTAGAGGAAAACAGATCTCATAACCTTAATTCCCCTTTTTTGTCTTGGAAATCATAAAATATGATACAAATCAAAAATGTAATTGTCATTGCTGTTAAAAGGTAAGGTATTGTAAAGTGACAGCTAATATTTGAGTAGGGCATCTTGTCTAAAACTAAAAGCAATGTCTTTAAGGATTCCTTTTATTCAAGAGAAAACACTTTCAGGAAATCAAATTCCAATTCTATTCACATTTCATTTCAGTTTTAAACTGCCTTAGCATTAGCTGTTCTCCTATTCATTTAGGGAAGTAACAAATCCTATGCAATAAGAATGTTAATTTTCTCATAGTGTTGCTAATATATATTTGCAGGAAAATGGTGTTGACATTTTTCTAATCACAAAAAGCAAAACCTGCAAAAGTCTGGCACCTAATGCCAAAGGAAGTTGAATACTATATATATTTGTTAGATTCATTGAATAACAATTCTTAAAGAAACTACATATTTAACTATCTATGGGACTGGACAGGTATGAGATAACAATGTAAAAAGCAATGGACAGAATGAAGTGAAAGGAATAGAAGTTGATGCTAAGAAAGGACAAAAGGAAGGAAAGAAGGGAAGAAGAAAGAGAGGGAGGGAGGAGGAAGGAAGGAAAAGACAAGAGTGATTAGAAAACATTAGAGCAAACTTAAGTAAAAAAATAATCTGGTTAAAATAATTGATTTCTAATTATTCAATAGGTATTTGGTGTCCAGCCTAATTCTCTTCTGGAGGAGTGGTTGATTTAAACTGTGGAGTGTGATTTAGAATATTGAGAGAGAAGAGGAATTGGGATATTTCCCTCTACCTGTCTCTTACTGATGATCCTTCTTAATTTATCACTAATAACTCTGTGACCTTGGAAACATTTTCTACCTTTATTTTCTTCTGAATATTTTTGTCAATATTTAAGTAAAATTATATCTAAAAATGTTTCAAAGTACAAAAACAAATGCAATTAGCAGGTGGAGTGTGAATATTAATTATCATTAATAAAATAAAATAGATACTAATGGCTTAAGTGAGCAAGCTTCGTGCCAGGATTCATATCATCTAGGTTACAGTCTGCACAAATCTTTTCAAGTTGTATGATCCTGGACATGTTTTTACCACTTTGCATTGTCAACTCTGAAGTGCTAAATTACTAATGGATTTACAGAAACAAATAAATATTATGTTGTGAGTGAGCTCTTTAATCCATGTAATATTGCTAAATAAATATCGAAGACCAAATGTTTCTGTTGTTGTTTTATGGAAATTGTATACTTTAGAAACCAAATTGCCAATTTTTCTATGAAAATGCAATCTTAGGAGAATAAAGTAAACAATGTAAAATGTTCACACATACTCAAATAGCAACCAGTGCTTTCTTTGTTTATATTAAAGGAATTTAGAATATCACAAATGTACCTGCAATGAGCATCTGGTTTGTGTAAGGCAATCTGCTTCTGTTTTAATGAGAACAGTGAAATCGAGAATGGAGAAGTTATCTGATCAGAGAGATGGGGTAGAACACAGGACTCCTACCTGTGGGTCACAAATATCCTTCCTACTGCATCACAATGCCTTTGTTATTTAGTACATAGATTAGTTGTCAAACAACAAAAAGTTTTTTGTCATATTTGGATTACAGCAACCATGATGTGGCTTGGAAGGAATCAACCGACATAAGGTGGAATCATCTGTGAAAAGAAAGAGGTCATTATTGGCTATTTCTGTGATGTGGCTTGAAAAGAGGAGGGGAAAAGTGTCACACTCTGCATGGATCCTTGAAATTTTTTCAGGAAAATACTCCATTAACAATGACAAGTTGCCATCTGTTAGTGAACTCTTCCAGAAGAGAGGGAAAGCTACCCAAGAACATTTTGCTACAGTCAAACTGATTCTCTGAATCTAGCCCTTGGTTTCATTACATGTGCCAATAGATATCCATGGTCACTGGTAAACTTTCTCAGTGAAATAGATGTGTCAAGAAATAAATAACAAGTATTTATAAATGATAAGTTGCTACTTGAACGAAGGTATCAATTATCCTACTAAATAAAAGCCATTTAAATTACATTTTAATTATTTTGCCTGCAAGTGTATTCAGCATTGCAGCTTCTCTACCAAACTGTATATTTGTAAGAAGTGGTATGAGGTTGCACCAGGAAAAACAAAAAAACTGACCAGTTTGTTCATTCACCTTAAATTGCATCCTTAAATTTCATCTCTTGCAGATCTCCTGATAAAGATGGGGGAAATATCGAGCAGTAAATCATGAGTATCTCTCTATTTCATGCATGCTAAATTTGAGAAAAGTCAGAGAATGAAATATTTTCACCTTAGCATATTGACAATTTAGATGACATATAGATGTTTTAATAAATAATATCTTCACTTATTTGCATGTAGATTTTATGAAAGGCAAGTAAATACATAGTTTATATCTTTTTCTTATTTCAAAATGACACAAAAGTTTTAGGCTGTTCATAGAGGTAGAGGGTAGAGGTAGAGGTAGAGGTAAGGGTTTATTTGTGTTAAGGATACATTTCATATTTAAAATAATAGTAGCTACACAGCAAGAATAGTGATATTACAAAAATGTAACCTTGACACCTCCGTAGTACTGAATTTTAACTTAGCCCTCTGCTCCTGGAAAATATCAAAAGTTAAGCAATCTCCCTACCCTTCTGTGATCTGGAAAACATCTTGTTGCTGAGTGCAAGCTTGTACTCATCACCACATGACAGGCCAATTAGTCAGGGGATGAGTTGTTGGGTCAAGGAATAGTGACTTTATTTGGAAAGCCAGAAGACTGAGAAGATGGTGGACTCGTGTCCCAAAGAACCAACTTATCCAAGTTAGAATTCAGGCTCCTTTTATACTAAAAGGGGAGAGGTTGTGGCTGGTTGTTGCAAACTTCTTGGTGCCGGAATCCTTTGTTCTTGCAGCTGTCCATTTAGGTCTGGTCAGTGTGTTCCAATAAACCTTCGACAAAAAAATTGTTATTCTCTTTTCTGAAACTTCCATCTCTATATGAATGTAAAAGTGCTATACCTTTAAAGGTCAGAACCTTGAGAATGGGCTATCCTGTATATTTCAGACTATAGGCAACACTGTTTTACAAAAGGTGCAGAGCCAGCATGACAAAGCACAGGCAACAAAGCACAGAGTTAGAGCTAAAGGAATAGATCCAATATGGAGTCACGTTTGTTCTTCTCTGTTACAATCTTGAAAAGAACAAGACTAAAGGATGTCCTGCTTGCTTACCTCTAACCAGGGTCAGACATAGACACGCCCCCTCCATATTCCCATTCTTTGACTCATAAATGTCTGGCTGAATAACTGGTCACCAGTGATCAATTGGAACAAAATGCTTGTTAACTAAATTTGGTTAAAATTCTCTACTTCTACCAGATTCCTTAATTTCTTCCCACTCATAACCTGAGCAGCAGACAGTTTCTCTTAAACAGACCACCCTCACTTCTCCACACCTGATTCTTTCTGGCTTTATTTACCCCACTCTATAAGCGAAAAACTTTTTGTCCACCCCTTGAGATATTTGCAGATTTTATTGTCAGAGCACTTTCCCTAGTGCAATAGTTCCCCACCCCCACCACCGCAAAAGTCTTTTCCCCTCCCCCTGCAGCAATACTTCTGAATAGTCTGTCCTTGAATCACTATGTTGTAGAATCCCCTGAAAATAGCATAATATTGTAAGTCAACTATACTTCAATACATACATACTTCAATACATACATACATACATAAGGTCTCTCCTTACTAAGTCTGAACATTTTTTTATTTGACAATAAAATGCAATGAATATGAACCACTTCAAATAACTTTGGATAGTGACACTTTGACAATGTTCTTGAGTAGAAAGACTAGAACCACTGCTAGCCAAGATCACCTCCAAATTTTGACCATCCATTTCATCTTTCCATTATTTCAAAAGTAACACTTTTCATATGACTCTTTTGTCCTTCTTTATGAAGGAATCACCAATGTTTCACTTATCAGGCAGTACATTTTTAACTTTTAACTAACATCCATAAAGAATAGAAAAAGGTTCATTTCCACGGTTTGAATTTATAGCAGGTGATATACCATGAGTGATTTTTAAAAATCATCTATTTTAATACTTCATGTAATTTCTCTGAATAAAAAAAAGAAAGAACATACCCAAAAAAGCATGCATTCACAGCAATCTGAAGGAACACATAGGGTGAGGTGTTTCTCATCTTGGCTAAACTGAAAATTATGCTTGAAAGAAACATTTTCTTTTCCTTCAAATTAGCAAGCAATTCTAGATGAGCCATTTTGAAAGAAAAATATAAAGTTCTATCCTGACATCAGTTTACTGGAAACCAGTGAGAGAGCCTGCTATTTAATCTCCACACTGCGTTAATTAAAAAATCAAAGAAAGACTGTGCATAATAATAAACCCTTTTTAAGTAAGTGGATTTCAATAGGAAAGCTACAGCATGCTTCTGTGTTTTCAGACATCTGATTTGTTCGTGCTTGCTTCCACAATTTGTCATGGTCAAATTGAGTTTTAAAACTATTCTCTGAAACTATTCTCTAAGGTAGCTGCTATGTCACAATATTGATGTTCTTAGAGAATTTGATGAGAAGGTGCTAAAGTTTAATATCAAAATCACTGGTGGAACTAATCATGGTCAGACCAAGGACCAGCCCTCATGGGCTATCAATGCAGTTTAATATATATGCTTTAAACACTTACTAGTACCCAGCACTGTTCTTCTGTGATTTCACTGTGAGAGAGTGGTTCAAACAAAAAGCAATAGTCCATCAGAGCCAATGCATTTAATTCCTTGTATCCCTACATGTAAACTTTGGGGAAGTTTTCTGAAAGATAGGGAGAAAATGGAGCTCTAAAACAGGTGTTCTTTTTCTGCCTGAATTAAAAGTCGCCTAGGTCTGGGAAGGAGGATTCTACTATATTACACACTGATCCAGTTAACTTTGCCTTTCAGATTCTGATTCCTGCCATCTGCCTTGCTTCCTGAAGGTCTGTTTCTTTTCTTCTTGGGTGGACTTCCCAGTTCAGCTCTTGTTCCTGCTTCTCAGGGCTTGACCCTTGTCTCCTGCCTAAACAGACACATTTACCTCTCCTCCTGCCTCAGGGCTCCAGAACACAGTCCCATCCTTCCAGCTTTCTGCTCCTGTTATTGCCTAGACTGCTGTCAACTTGATTTCCTTCCTTTGGACTCTGTTGTGAAACTGACCCCATTCCTTTGGAACCACTTTCACAAGCTGATTAGAAAATGATTTGTGCACATATAGCTCTTTCTCAATGATGCTACTTCACTCAGCGTCTTGTAGATATTCCAACCACCCTGTTTTAAGTAATTCCATGTGCTACTGGAATTCTGGCTGGTCATGACTTCTGTGAATGAAAAATGTTGCTGCCATGTCAGTAAACAAAGGATGTTGCCGACATCAAGCCACTACAGCACACCCTCCATGGTGAGCCCTGAGGGAACTCAGGATGGAGACAAATGAGCTACCCCCTGCCAAGCCCTCAGCCATTGCAGCCACCCTCAGTGGTGCACCCTGACGGGACTCAGGATGGGAAAGAATAGGATACTAGCCCTAGATAGCTAAGGTGCATATCAAAGTGAAAGCAGCTCTTTTACCCCTTTCCTGTTTGTCCATTTCTGTTCCTCTCTAACCTTAAAAGAACCTAATTATGGGAATGAGATCACTAGGCAGTTTAACCTAACTCCTGACATACTTTCCTGAATGCACACCATGCCTTGTCTAACCTGTTGAGTCTTTTCCTAGATAAAAAGAAAAATGAAAAATTAAGCAGTTAAAAAAATGACTGGCTCTCTACGCTCAACAGCCCCCCTAAACAATCCTGCAGGCAGATCACTTTGGCAAGATAACATCTGAAGAGAGTCAATCATTCTGTACACAGTGGAGAAGGATGCAGAACACAATCTCCTGTCTCAATGATTCACTGAGATTCTCTCCCCGGTTTTCCCTTTAAAAACTGTCATGGCTGAGCAGAATCTTCGAAGTTGGTCTCTGGACACGAGTCCACCATTTCCCCAGATTGCGGGCTTTTCTGATTAAAGCACCTTTTTCCTTTCTACTGACACTTGCCTCTCGAATTACTGGCACCTGAGCTCAGTAAAAAAAAGAATGATTTCAATGAGCTCAGACTCTTGCATCTTCCCATACATATTAAAGTGCTGAATTCATTAGCTTGATATATCTTGTTTCCTTTAATTAACGGTAATCTTTTGATATTCTGACTAACTGGTCTTTTTTGCAAAAATCCCTATGTATCACTTACCTCTTTGGAGCAGTCCCTTAGAGCTATATAAAATGCTGTCTCCTGGGCTTGAAGTCCTCAAAAAGTCTTCCAAATAAAACACAATTCTCAACTTTTAGGTTATGCAATTTTTTCAGTCAACATTTCCATTGTTCCTCACATTTCTTAATATTGTTTGATATAGTACCTGATTTTCAAGTTTTAAAATTTAATGTTATTATTTTCCCATAAATATTACCTAATTACAACTATTTTTTTTTCCTGAAGTTCAAAAGTTGATAATCTTGGGAAATTTGTCACATTAAATAATTACAAAAAATAGAAATCTCAGGGATAATACAATAATTTCTGCTCATTTTATTTTAAAAAATTACATGTAACTTCTATTATTATTAGCAATTTTCCCTTTGACTATGAATATGTAGAAAATAGTTAACTGCAGTCATATTTTTTTTATTTTACTTTAGTCATTAAAGAATTGTCTTTGAAACTTAGACCAATTAGACCACATATTGTCCAGTTTCTAATTAAGATGATTAAAATTAGATGCCTTTTATATTCTTACCCAGTTATAAAAATTTTTAATGACATTTTTAAAGGAAATTTCTCCTAGAGTCAGCAGCACCGAATAGTCATACTGATATACATTGTGTATGTGTGTGTGTGTGTGTGTGTGTGTGTGTGTGTGTGTACACACAATATATATATATTTAGGATCATGTGTTGAGACTTTTAGTGTGTTTCAGCAATGGCTTTGGCACATTCTGTGTTCAAAGGATTCATATAGGAATTTGGGATCTTACTTTATACTATGCCAACTTTTATGGTGGCCTTTCATTTTGTTTATTTCAAAATGTTTGTCCCTCTCCATCTGCCTTTGTACTGACTCCTATCTTACCTTAGGCCGGAAAGCACACTGAGCAGCTTCCAACAAAGTGAGACCAAGGATGTTTCACAATGGGCTCTGCAGGACGGACTGTGTGAAGTTCAATTGTTTCCTCCCCCAGAGTCAGATCTAAGTCATCACTCTGCTAATGAGCTCACTTTCACCAGCATGCAAAATGCTCTGTCACTGTTTCAAACGTTGGCTGCTCTATTGACCTTTTAAGTAGCTGTGAACTCTTTTTATTTTTTCTCTTGTAAATGCTTTGCAGGCTTCTGTAATGCTGAATGTTTTCCAAAACCAACGAAGAATACAATTCAACACTCTCCGATTTTTTTTTAACATCTTTATTGGAGTATACTTGCTTTACAATGTTGTTAGTCTCTGCTGTATAACAAAGTGAATCAGCTATATGTATACATAGATCCCCATATCCCCTCCCTCTTGCACCTCCTTTCCACTCTCCCTATCCCACCCCTCTAGGTGGTCACAAAGCATGAGCTGAAGTCCCTGTACTATACAGCTGCATAACCCTCTCCTATTTTAAGTTTTATTTTTATGGGTTTTTCTTCTGTTTAGTGAACATCTCAGATTGAAAGAATTACTTTATGTCTATTGCAACCTTCTTGCCAGAAAGTACGTATAACAAAGAACTTGAGATTTTATGTGCTCTGCAAATAATGTTCTCATCGTTTGCCAAATTTCAGAAACTCTTCAGTCTGTAAGTGTGTACCTGCCAAGTGCAGGGTATTCTCACTGATTCTTTTAAATATACATTTATTTTATTATGTCTGAGTTTGATTATTTTTAGATGCTTTTGTTGTTGTTGTTGTTGTTCTATAAACTTCTGTTGATATTCCGTCTCCAGTTTTTGCATCACTATTGTTTATATTTTCATTCATTCAATCAGTAGATGCTTATTTGCCTGTGTACTCAATACTAGATCATTCTCTTTGCACAGTGGACACCATGGAGAACAGAAGAGAACTCCACCTCTGGAGCTTACATGAGCTGGTGTGCTGGAGAGATTAGAAATCAGCAAGATAAATAATTGACTGAATATATTGCGAGTTAGATGGTGATAAGTGATGCTGCATATTAGTTTGATATGATTTCAAAGCCGCTTGTTTATGAACTTAAGTGAAGTTATTTTAATCCTCTAGTTTATGGACAGGATAAAAAAACTTATTAGAAGTAAAGTTGTTTCGATATAAGAATGTGGTAAGCTGTGTCAGGATGTCATCTCATCTGTTGTGGTTGATAAGCACTCAGAGCTCAGCTACAGAGAGGCTCCTGCTGGGGGCTTATTGATCAAAAAAAACAAAAACAAAAACAAATAATATGAAGAAGCAACTATGGTAAGGGGACATTTAGACTATAGATACCCGGAGTTCATAAGGACGCTCTGAGAGTTTTGACTGTGCAAAGGTATATTTTGCTGATCTAGCTCTCTGAAGACCTTGGGACATTAGCTCCTTCCTGGTAAAGTCAATTCTTACCTCACTGCAGTGGCCCCAGGGAAGAAGGTCACCTTGCCTGACAACACTGGTGCCCTGGTTCCCTAACAATGTGCTCTAGCCACAGGGGGACGTTTCACCTCCATTCACCTGGCAGCTGGGCATCCTGGTTGGTTAAGCGACCTCTCCAAAGAACCAACCTCCTAGAAAAAGTATATATCAACTGAATTTGGATTTTATTTTTGTCATCCCCTCTTGCCTGGAACAACAATGTAATTAATCTATCATTTGTTTGGAGTATGTTATTTCTTTATTGGCTTATTAAGAGACATTATCCTGTATGCTATTGGCTTGTGAAATTACTTTAATTACCCCAGTGTAACTTTGTTGAAGAAACTACTGGCAAAGTTAGTCTCTGAGCATAATTTGCTGTCTCCAAAACAAAACAAGTTCAAAGGGGGAAATAAAGTAAAAAGGGGCTTTCAATTTTGGATAGTGACCAAAGATGTTTTTTGGGGAAACTGATATTTGATTAAAGATCAGAAGAAAAAGAAGACAGAAAAGACATGCATCAAGGCAGGAGCATACCTGATGTGTCATGGGAATGTCACAGACACCAGTGTGGTTGGAGCTGAGTAGCTGACTAAAATGGGGCAAGGGATGCTGGGAGCAGGGTGTCATTCGGCCATAATCCAGGTGAGCAATGATGGTGGCTCCCATCAGGGTGGTAGCACAGGTGGAAGTGACCAAAGCAGAATGGTAAATGAACTTAGATGGGGCAGAGAAACATTTCTTTGCAGCGGACAGTAAATTAGAACTTGGGTAACAAGGAATGAGATTTTGATGTTTCTAAGATTTATTTTCCCTTCTCATTTTGCACTAACTAAATCCTTTTGTAGATGATGATCTTTTAATATCTTCTACAATATGCTGAAATTCCCATCAAAGAAATTAAAAATTTCCTTATGAAACTATGTATTCATCTCCACCATAATAGAGGTTTTCCCTCTATTACTGTCTTTGGTATGAGTTAATAACTGCAATTAAATCGATTTAGGGATA
The DNA here is from genome assembly GCF_003676395.1 of Aethalodelphis obliquidens. Taxonomy (NCBI): domain Eukaryota; kingdom Metazoa; phylum Chordata; class Mammalia; order Artiodactyla; family Delphinidae; genus Aethalodelphis; species Aethalodelphis obliquidens. The sequence goes on from NW_020837960.1 coordinate 7,187,200, forward strand.
AGGGTCCAAGAATACTATGTTTCAAATTCATGTTTCAGGCTATTCTATTAATTTTTTAAATATAGGAAATATTGCATGCTTATAAAACACTTCTTTTCTTTTGCTTTGTTTTGTGTTTTTCCAACAGGTTGACAGCTAGGAATAGGGCTGATCCCAAGATTTTGGTCAAATAAAATCATCCATAAACAACAATGAAAAATAACAAGTGCCCTTATTTCTCAAAGCATTTACTACATCAGAGGAAAGTGCTGTAGCATAAAGAGCAAAGTATACTATGAGTTTGTGTGTGTGGTGAGGGATCTTTGTGACTTCTAGTCTTTCATTGCAAGAAATAATGGGTATGTCTTTGTACAAACTATCACTTAAATCTCTCTCTTGACTGTTGCATTGCCATTGGTCTTTATAAATCACATAGGATTTTCATAATTCCATTCTGAGAGTTTCAAGGAAAAGAAAAGTCTTTCCCCAAAGTGGAAAAATTATTCTATGTCAGTTTTATGTGATATATGAACAGAAATATGCAGATTCAATAGAAATTTCTTTTTGTTACTTCCTAGGGATTTGCTGTAAAATATTGGAGAACAGCACTTCCCATGTACCTAAAGGCTCTTAAACTCTAAATGCTTTGAAGTCACAAATTTTCTACATTGTATTTTCAATTAAAAGTTTATTTTGCATTAAAAGTTAAACATTTAATTTTTTTTTTAAAATTGTGGTCTCCATATTTGATTGTGCATCAGAATCACCCGAAGTGTTTTTTCAAACACAGATTTCTGGATGCCCTCTCCAAGAGTTTCTGATAAAATATGTTGGGGTGGGGTGCAAAAGTTTGCAGCAAATATTTCTTCCATTGTTCCCTGAACCCCAGTATTAACCAACAAGATCTCATAAGTCAGACTAAACTTGCTCCCCCAAAGGCCTCATTCTTTGCTTTTGCATCTTTTTTCTGAAAATGCATTTTTCTCAACCTACCCTCAATTGATACCGCTCTCTTCTTTGTCATTATTAAAATTCATTCCTGTTTCCCTTTTTTCAAAAAAATTTTATTGGAGTATAGTTGATTTACAATGTTGTGTTAGTTTCAGGTGTACAGCAAAGTGAATCAGTTATACATATACATATATCAACTCTTCTAGATTTTTTTCCCATATACTCAATTACTACCTCTCTGTAAATTACTGGAGTTGAGACTCATTATCAAAGAATGCGTTGTGCTTAGTGAGAGTGGACTATTTTTTTTTTCACATCAACCAGTCTGTTTACTTAATTTTACCAGTTTGCTACATAAACAGTCTCTTTTCTAGCAGTTTTTTTAGTCTATTTCTGAGCATGTTTACAAGCAAACTCCTGTATACTTGCCACCATATTTTAGCTGGAGACCAGGAAACAGAACTTAGAAAAGATTTTATAGGGCGCACTTGATTTTCACCAAGCGCAAACTGGAGGCACTTGGAAGAAATCTCTCCAAGGCTCTTCAGCCCTTCATTGAGTGCACTGCAGCTGCTCTAGGAAGGCTGGGGTCTGGGAAACAAGGTAGAGCTGCTGAGGGCAGAAAACTGGGGGGTGGGCCTGGAGAGCCAGGAAGATTCCCAATGACACAAAAAGATGCCATATATGCTGTAAATTGAAAAATGTTTCTCATTTTTGAGAAAGTAATGAAGTTTGAAAAATAATGAATATCAAAGAAGAAAAATATCTGGTTAAATATAAAACAACTCTTGATTATCTTTAATTACTTTAAAATATAATTACCCATTTAAGATAAAATAGCAGAAATATATTTTTGGGTAGAGCAAATTGGTGGGGGTGAGGGTAGGGTATAAAAACGTTTTACCACTAAAAGGTTCTTATATTGTTTGAAGTATCCTATTATTATGTAAATTTAGGCTGTGATACATTAAAGATGAATATTCTGCTATTGTAGAAAACCAAAGAAATATAGACTAAAAATCAAGAGATGAGAGCTTCCCTGGTGGCTCAGTGGTTGAGAGTCCACCTGCCGATGCAGGGGACACGGGTTCGTGCCCCGGTCTGGGAAGATCCCACATGCTGCAGAGCGGCTGGGCCTGTGAGCCATGGGCGCTGAGCCTGCGCGTCCGGAGCCTGTGCTCCGCAGCGGGAGAGGACACAACAGTGAGAGGTCCGCGTACCGCAAAAAAAAAAAAAACAATAATAATAAAAAGAAAATCAAGAGATGAAATAAAAATATAGGAAGAAGAAAGGAGAAACGAATAATTAACCCATTGATTAAGCAGTAGGTGAGTGTTAAAGGATTTGCTTAAAAACTGCCAAATTAGTTAGGAAAAGAAAGTTATGAAGGTGTTAAAAGGTAGATAAAAAAATGATGAAAGCACAAAGGTAACCACTTGAACAAAAATGCCAACTTTTTAAAATACCAAAACATCTTTTTAAAGCAAAATAAACTAAACAAATTCAGCAAATATAAAATGATATGCATAATGATTATAACAGACTGACAAATTAAAGAATAAATGTCAGTGTTATCAACTAATGGAGTCAACAAACTTACCTATTAGAAGAAAACAAGATTTCAGTTTGACTCAAAGTCAAAGGCCAACTAACTATATGTTATACACCAGTGAAAAGAAAAGAAACATTACAGTGATAAGTACTAAATATTTTTAAAAGAGATTTTTTTTAATAGGCAAATTGAGGCAATAAGAAAGTAGTTTTGTGAACCGATATCAAAGTAGAATTCAAGCCAAAAAACATAAAAAATCAACAGAGTTGTGCCCAATATTTCTTCCACATTTTCTCCCCCAAATTCCTGTCTTGCCCTTTTTTCTTACGACTTTCTTACCTCTCTTTTTTCTCTTCCCTTTTGATCATGCTGTGCCTGAGTGGTCCTTTAATTTTTCTTTCTTATATGCTTTGCATTCAGTGTTTTAAAACATAAAACATTTTAACTTAGCTTGGCATTATCTGTTTCTCATCAACCAAATTCTGGATAATACCATAAATTCCCAGGAGTCTACAGAGAAAAACAGAAGAAAGAGAAGAAGGGGAGAAGGCTTCCAATAATGATATGTTAATATTTTTTTTCTTTTTTACTCCCTCTCTCCTTCCCTCCCTCCTTCCTTCCTTTCTTCCTTCCTTCCTTCCTTTCTTTGTTTCTTTCTTTCTTTTTCTTTCAAGCAGAGAGAAATTTATACAAAAAGAAATAATTACAAAATTCTTGGAAAGGATAGAAGAGCAACAAACCTAAAATGTTGTTACTCAGACAGCAAAAATTTGCCACTGTCCATGGAGTCCGTACTCAGGTCCAGTTGCTGGAAGCACAATTGCTGCCACTTCAGGTCTATCCCCCACTGCCCCTGCTGGGAAAACCAACTCTGCTGGAGGTCACAGTCTCTTTCAGTCACTGACATCTGCTGCTGCCTCTACCACCACTAGAGCAAGAAGCAAAATGGCTTTTCTCTTCCTGTCTTCTTATATGCCAGAGTCTTCTGTTGGCCAATATTAATTAGAACCTAGATAGCAAGGGAATCTGAGAAATACAACTTTAAGGCTTCCAGCCTTCTATGACACAGAAGAGACTTATAGAAGGAAGACTTTGAGGCAACAGATAAGAGATCACTATCAATAGTTTATCTTGCTAGCTAGCTAGCTGTCATCTAGCTGGTTAGCTATCTAACTATGGTTACTATCTTCTATATATACAACATGTGTAAAGAAGACTACTCAACAAAATGCCCCTCCTTTATGATGGAATTATGGTGATTTAAATATATGCTGATTAACTTTTGCTGATTTATAGAAATTTTCATATTAATAAAATTACTGAAGTAGACTTGTTTGAAGTAATAACATTTTAACAATTAATATATTTCCTCTTTCGAAGATTCTCATTTTCATCTTTTCTTCTTTTAATATTTCCGAAATTGAGATCCATTTTAAAATCATTGAATTCAAAAACAGAAGTTAATTTTTTATGGATTTGATGCTATTAAATTAGTAGTATAACTTATAAAAGGTGATATGTATATTCTATGCTGTTCACTATGTCATCAATCTAAATATACTATTGTGGGCTTCCCTGGTGGCGCAGTGGTTGAGAGTCCGCCTGCCGATGCAGGGGACACGGGTTCGTGCCCCCGTCCGGGAAGATCCCACATGCCACGGAGCGGCTGGGCCCGTGAGCCATGGCTGCTGAGCCTGCGCGTCCGGAGCCTGTGCTCCGCAACGGGAGAGGCCACAGCAGTGAGAGGCCCGCGTACAGCAAAAAAAATTAAAAATAAAAACAAATAAATATACTACTGTCTCTTGCAGTTTATCTTAATACCTTTTCATGAAGAAATTTCTTTAGTGAGATTAAGCTAATAGTTGAAGTGGAGAAGTAAAAAATGTTGACTATTAAGTACATTTAACAAGGACATCTTTATGCGAATTTCTCTAGCTAAACATATCCATGAAATATCACCATATTGAAATATTTACCTTTTACCTAACTCTTCTAGGAATATTTAAAATATAGGGCTTATTTGTTAAAAATATCATTAAACAATATAAGACAGTATTGATTTAGTAATTGACATATGTATCTGATAAGAATATTCCAGGTCCTGTGGTATCTACATCTGACTTTCTTTTCAGATTATATATAAACCTTAACTAGTGACTGTGAAATATGAAATCAGCTTCTAATTTGAATTTTTTGAGTTTAGGTAGGTCATAGCTCTTAAGATATGATTGTTAACATTGTTAAAATTTTGATCCTCTTTCATCCTACCCTATTCACATTCCAAGCATGCTGACTGTGCATGCGTCAGGCCGATTCTGAATCCCAAGTTCATAGGGTACCAAAGGTCTTGCTATTTGTTCCAGAGGAAAGATAACATATTTTCTTTCCCTGTGTTCTCCATGCAACATTTTGTCTCTAAGTTTATTCTCTGCCTAGGGTATTGCACTTTCTGCTTCCTTTCAAGCCATTTTCTGTAGTCATCTTCTCTTTGTGGACATTTTCTAGATCATTTACCTCTTCCTATATTTCTGTATTTTATTAATACTCAGAATCAGTATTTAGTTCCATGTTTTAATATGTTATGTTGCTAAAAGCATGAGGTTTGAATAAAACTGCTTGCATTCCAATCACAGAGCTACCACTTACTAGGCTAGTTGTAACATAGGAATTTACGTAATGTTCCTTAGCCTCAGGTTTCTCATTTGTAAAATATAACTATCAATAATATACACTGTGTAAAGTAGTTGTCACCTTTAGAATCAAATCAGATCAGCTCATTACCATGTTACTGGCTCACAAAATTTCTCAATTAAGATTATCAATTATTCAAATCTGACCTTCCAAATCTTTGTTTTCCATTATAAGAGAACACTGCAAATATCAAAAGACAAAAAGAAAAAAAGTAAATGAAAACATCAGCATTATAATGATCCATAATTTCAAACATCATACATATTTAATTTTGTATAAAATTATTGTTAATAATTCTGATCATTTTCTCTTTTGCTAAAATGTGGAAATAACCCAGATGTACAGCCATCTTTAAATCAAAAATAATAAGCTTGATGTAAGAGAATATAAAATGTTTAAATAAGTGAACACAGAAATATAAAAAATCTAAAATTTCAATTCTCACAAATTTGTTTCCTTTTCTGTTTTTGAGAATTGATATTTATACATATAATGGTCTCCTTACCCATAATAGTGATAATGCCTGAAAATACAACTCTTTTGAGGGACATTCGTGGATAAGAAGGTAGAGTTACATACCTTTCTCTGGTTCACCAGAGAAAACTGTCAGTTTCAACCCTTAAAGAATGAAACCCTGTTGTTTCCTTGTGATTTTGCCGAATGCATTCATATTTTGCCCTGCCAAGAGGACAGCCATACCCATATTAGACTACTAGTGCTTAGTGTCCTAAATAGTGGAGACATACCTGCTACAGACGATGCCATTCATCGCTATTCTTTTTTTTTTTTTAATTCTAGATACTCTATTCTAGATGTGATTATTGGGGTTGTCCGCTACATTTGTGTACATCGTCCTTGTCTAAATAACTCAGTTATTACAATCCTTTCCTTCCATACTTCCCATCAAGCTATCATTATTGCTTTAAAGGGGAGGTCATTAGTAATTTAATGTGTTTTTAACTGTGATAGTATCTCTAACTTGCTTCCGTATTGTTTAAAGCTGTTAGTGTTCTAGTTACAAAGTTGCATAGATTTTTTTGCCTGTACATTCTATCATTATTTTCTGCAATTTTCTATATCACAAGATTTTTAAATGACACACAGGTGATATTTTAGCAGAAACAGCAGTACTCACCTCCAAAGAAAGAGCACTTTTAATAGATGGCCATGTTATTAGCTGTGAAGTGTGAAACAACGAGGTTACAATTTAATCTCTCTTTACTGACAGCATGCACCAATTTTTAAAGCTATGACTACTTGACAAGACTGGAACCATGGAGGTCCTCCTCCTCATTGGGGAGATCAGTAGACAGCCACCAACATTATGAGACTCTTGGATCAACCTCAGAAAAGAAAATCAATATTTCAAGAGAGAGAGGGTAACCTGGGGAGTGATATTTGGCACTTTGCCTCATGTAGCATGTGTTACTTTGAAAAGATACACAATTCAGAGAGTGTCCTGCCAGTAGCAAAAAAGATAAGAGAAGCAATAAATGATAAATGAGATCATGCTAGCAAAATGTTTTAGAATGACAAAATGTTCAAAAGCCAGATAATAAACATGGATAAGAATGAAATAGTCATCTCATGGATAAGATACTAAACTCATTCTTAAGACTCTTATAAATAAAAATAGATTTTCTGTTGAAATTGTTGGGATAGTCTGACAATCTTGCAAAAATTCATCAATTAAAAAGCCTAAGAGTAAATGAACTCTTCTAGAGCTGAAGGAGCTTAAGTGTGTAGTTTGATATCCTCAGTACGTTCCCAAGAGGTATTTTCTGCATGCAGATCTTGTAAAACAATTTCAGAAGATTCATACTCATCCACTCCTAACAAGATAAGATGTTCTTTCTTTGTAAAGTTTGAAACACTTTGCTTAGCTAAAAAGAGAACAAAATATCATCCATACAATTGTAAAGAAACAATGACCTCTTGCTTGACCATACATTTTTATCTAATATATAAGATAATTTTTCTATTTAATTGCTTTCTTAAGTAAATATATACCTGTTTATTTTGGTGGCTGCTCTTAATTTAAGACTGGAGAACCTCAGGGCTGTGACATATTCCTGTGTTTAAATAGGAGATTCAAAGCGGGCAATGAGAACACAATGATTGTAAACATGGAAAATAGAACTTGAGTTACTTCAATCCTATCATTCTATATACAAATCATTTTCTAAGCCTTACTGAAGCTTTCCTTCATCTATTTGTTTTCCTTTTCTTAGATAATTCACTGGAGTAATTTAAATATATTTATCTGTTATGTTTTTCCTTTTTTTGTACTGTCATGTACCTTGGTGAAATACATGAATTCCATCTGAAGCAAGCTCAAATAATTCCAAACACTTATTAATTAATCCTCAAAATGAATACCCCAGTTCTCATGTGTTGGTTGAAGACTATACATGGGTTTTAGAAATTAACTTTCACATAAATGTAAGGTTTGTGAAAGGATAAGTAATGCATATGACAATTTTAACCACACATACACACATATTATATATAACATCATATAATCATCTAATATTGCCTGCACTCTGAGCAGACTGCTTCTACTGAAGCCCTAGGTACACCACTGTGGTCAAGAGAAGTCTTTTTTCTTTCTTTTTTTTTTTTTTTTTTTTTGAAGTATGCGGGCCTCTCACTGTTGTGGCCTCTCCCATTGCGGAGCACAGGCCCCGGATGCGCAGGCTCAGCGGCCATGGCCCACGGGCCTGGCCACTCCGCGGCATGTGGGATCTTCCCGGACCGGGGCACGAACCCGTGTCCCCTGCATCGGCAGGTGGACTCTCAACCACTGCGGCACCAGGGAAGCCCAAGAGAAGTCTTTTTAAACTTAAGAATGATCCAGCACGTAGGAGAAAAACTGATGATCTAAGAGAGAGAATGGAGACTTAAAGAATGACTTTTATTAGGTAAGAGTGCTTGAGGTGTGGTGCCCAAGAGGAGGGTTTGTCTTTAGATAGTTACTCTGAGAGTCAATCTAGCTACAAGAGAGAAAGCAAAGCACATGGATAAGAGAGGAATTGTAGATAAACATCTATGATGTGTAGATGTCATTATCAGGCAGCATTTTTAGAGTTGGTTAGGTTTTCCCATCAGTTACTCATCTTTTGAAACACCAATTTTAAAAACCAAAATGAGACCCATTGTTACCTATTAGTATGTAAACCTCAACTATCTTAATTCATCAGTGGAAGAGAGATCTAACAATTTTGAGTGCCTACTCTAAGCCAGACATTGTGGGAAGTGATTTACATATGTTATATCTTTTAATCCTCAGAACAGCCCTAAGGTGTGATTATTTTTCATATAAGGAAACTGAGGTTTAAAGAAATTAAGGAGCTCATCAGAGGCCACACTGTGAATATATGCAGATCTTGGCCTCCAAACCTGCTCTTTCAGACTCCAAAGCCAGTATTATGCATATTTCATCATAATCGTTTTTTCCTATTAATGCATATTCATAATTGAATACTTTCACTTTCCTTGGACTTCTGTGATAACCGAAACAGAATAAACCACTTGGCTGCTAACTGTGAAAACTTAGTTATATTCTGATACATGTAGCTAAACCTTTGCATGTTTTGGACAATATGAGAGTAAAGCTAAAAGAGGATAAAAAAAGAGCAACAAGAGTAGTTTATGCAATTAATAAACCTTAAACAATTCTTCTACTCAGAGCTGGAAATGACTGTGAGTCTTATCAGGCTAAGAGGTCCTGCTGCTCAATCTAATTAAATATCCAACGGCAAACAGGGATTTTTGTTTTTTTGTCTAACTTCATTTTTATTTAGAGTATTGAGGAAAAAGACAGTTATCTTCATTTGTAATTTTAAAAATACACACTTCTTATATGTCTTCACTTTTAAGTAATCTTTTGTCTTGGAAGTTTAAAAGCACTAAAGAGATTGGAAATATGTGTAAGATAATATATTGACTGTTTTCCTGGAACCAGAAGTAGACATAAGAGCACGACTTACGTTTTATATAATTGCATAATATTTTTTAAATAAGCATAATTTATATTTATAAAATGCTTTTCTTCATATAACTCCCAGATTGTGGTAGAATGAATATTTTTTCTTTGATGAATAGAGGCTTACATTTATTAGAAAAATTAGCCCTTTTCTTTTTTCTGTGTTCACAAGTTAATTAAAACTAAAGTGTTTTTACATTTTCTGTTTCTTTCTACTACCTAAAGGTATAGACCTTTAAATTTATCCAAAATAAATTAAAATTTTATACATAGCTGTGCAAAATTGCTTTACATATTGTAGTGTATGTTATTAAATTAATTATAAAATTTCTTCACCAAATTAGAAGATCACTATACATTTTGCAGGGTCTTCACTGCTTGTCACTTTTTACATAATGATCTGTGCTTTCTTATCTCAAGGTACTGTTCAAAGGGTATAAATTTCATTGTAGGCAACAAAATCAAATTATTTTATGACAGTAAGTAAGGTAAATCCCCATTAAGTCATTCCACTGAAGGAAAGTTACAGAGGAATACGTAATATCACTGGGGCCCATAAGTAATATCACAATGTTGACTCCTCCAATCCAAGAACATGGTATATCTCTCCATCTGTTGGTATCATTTTTAATCTCTTTCATCAGTGTCTTATAGTTTTCTGCATACAGGTCTTTTGTCTCCTTAGGTAGGTTTATTTCCAGGTATTTTATTCTTTTTGTGGCAATGGTAAATGAGAGTGTTTCCTAATTTCTCTTTCAGATTTTTCATCATTAGTGTATAGGAATACAAAAGATTTCTGTGCATTAATTTTGTATCCTGCTACTATACCACATTCATTGATTAGCTCTAGTAGTTTTCTGGTAGCATCTTTAGGGTTCTTTATGTATAGTATCATGTCATCTGCAAAGAGTGAGAGCTTTACTTCTTCTTTTCCGAGATGGATTCCTTTTATTCCTTTTTCTTCTCTGATTGCTGTGGCTAAAACTTCAAAAACTAAATTGAATACTAGTGGTGAGAATGGGCAAAATTGTCTTCTTCCTGATCTTAGAGGAAATGTTTTCATTATTTCACCATTGAGAACGATATTGGCTGTGGGTTTGTCATATATGGTCTCTGTTATGTTGAAGTAGGCTCCTTCTATGCCTACTTTCTGGAGGGTTTTTATCATAAATCGGTGTTGAATTTTGTCTAAAGCTTTTTTCTGCATCTATTGAGTTGATCAAATGGTTATTATTCTTCAATTTGTTAATATGGTTTATCACATTGATTGATTTGCATATATTGAAGAATCCTTGCATTTCTGGGATAAACGCCACTTAATCATGGTGTATGATGCTTTTAATGTGCTGTTGGATTCTGTTTGCTAGTATTTTGTTGAGGATTTTTGCATCTATGTTCATCAGTGTTATTGGCCTGCAGTTTTCTTTCTTTGTGACATCTCTGTCTGGTTTTGGTGTGGAGAAAAGGGAACCCTCTTACACTGTTAGTGGGAATGTAAATTGATACAATCACTATGGAGAACAGTATGGGGGGTCCTTAAAAAACTAAAAATAGAAATACCATATTACCCAGCAATCCCACTACTGGGCATATACCCTGAGAAAACCATAATTCAAAATGAGTCATGTACCACAATGCTCATGCAGCTCTATTTACAATAGCCAGGACATGGAAGCAACCTAAGTGTCCATTGACAGATGAATGGATAAAGAAGATGTGGCACATATATTAAATGGAATATTACTCAGCCATAAAAGGAAACAAAATTGAATTATTTGTAGTGAGGTGGATGGACCTAGATTCTGTCATACAGAGTGAAGTAAGTCAGAAAGAAAAAAAAACAAATGCCGTATGCTAACACATATATATGGAATCTATAAAAAAGAAATTGCTTCTGAAGAACCTAGGGGCAGGATAGGAATAAAGATGCAGATGTAGAGAATGGACTTAAGGTCATGGGGAGGGGGAAGGGTAAGCTGGGACGAAGTGAGAGAGTAGCATTAATATATATACACTACCAAATGTAAAATAGATAGCTTGTGGGAAGCAGCCACATAGCACAGGGAGATCAGCTCAGTGCTTTGTGACCACCTAGGGGGTAGGATAGGGAGGATGGGAGGGAGACGCAAGAGAGAGGAGATATGGGGATATATGTATATGTATAGCTGATTCAGTATGTTATAAAGCAGAAACTAACACACCATTATAAAGCAATTATACTCTAATAAAGATGTTAAAAAAAATCTCTTTCATAAGAGCTAAAATCCTTCAGCATGTATCAGCCATGTGCCTGAGGACTTACTCCTGACACATCTCTCTCAGTGTTACTTGCTTTTTGTTGTCTTTTTGTATCCTAGGACTATTCTCTGCTCTTGGGAACTGTTACCGATGTCAAATCCTAACAAATCCGATTCGAATCTTTATTTTTTGAAAGTGTGCTGGGAGTAATGGAGACTCCTAGATCTGGCTCTCTTCTCTACCTTCCTCCGAAACCACACACAAGTTACTCCTTGCCCTCAGTAGTCCATCTTTCTCCTTCCTCACTCCTTACTGTCCTATCATGATCATCTAAGTCTACACATATGACCTTCCCTTTTTCTAATTTCCTTTATGCTGTTACATGATCAGACAGGTTAAACTTTTTCTATCTCACATAATATCTAAAATTAGATATGTATTTCATTTACTAAAAGCTACGTGCATGCCTAGTATGTAAAATGCCCTGCAAGGAATACAGGGATGGGTGTGTCTCAGACGAGAGATGCCTATAGGAAATTTGAGAACAGAAGATAGAGGGAGCTTCTTCCAATTGGATCTGAGAGTGAGAACCAGACCATATGTTCTATAAGAACAGGGGCCTTCTGTATTTTATTTGCATTATATTCCCTTACAAAGGGCCAGGCAACATTCTAGACATGTTCAGAACCCTGAGAGAACTCTCATGGGGTTTCTTCTACTATGTTTCCTGAAGAGTTTCAGAGACACAGCAAGTTGAAGTGTTTCAATGAAGACAGAATATGGCCAAACATTATGCCTGGAGGTACTGATTTAGGAGTTTCTTTAGAGGTGAATTTTGAAGCAGAGATTGATAAGATTTCCTTTTTGTGTAGTGGAGAGGAGAGAAAAGTCAAGGAATAAATCTTGGTAAATACATATGTGTAGAAGGTGATATAAGACAAAAGGTCTTTAAAAGAAATGGAATCATAAACTTGTGGCTCTGGTAAGTATCTTAAAACCCCTTTCTTTTTTTTTTTTTTTTTTTTTTT